>NC_133541.1:114035244-114338274 GCF_048773025.1 Camelus bactrianus
CTGAAGGAGGATATGGACTTTGATTTGATCATTAGAGCTGTGCTGAACATTTCCTGTTACTGGGGAGTCCCAAGGCCAGTACACATTACGCATATGGTAATAAGCAGGATACAGCAGATCAATATCTAATATCCCGCCCCTTGTCCTAACAGAACTCAGTTTAATTCAGGCAGTCACCTCTCCCCCATGTGGCGAGTTACTTCGGACACAGCTGATCCCAATTCCAAACCCCAGGGGTTAGCAATCCAATTTCTCTAGCAGGCCATTGGTTCAACAGTGGGCATATGACCTGATACTGGGCAATTAAAATCGAGAGGAAGTAGGGGAGGAAGGAAAGAGGTTGAGGTGTCTGGGTCAGTTTTCTTCTATTTTAAGAGAAATTCTCAGAAAGAGATTATCTTTTTTTTTTTTCCCCCTCTGGAAATAGCTGTGTTTGTGTAGTGATAAGTGTATGTGTCTCACAGTGTTTTATAACTTTCTCGAGGTCCCACCTAAAACCAGCTTGAAGAATACGTGTTTACATTATAACTTATCACATAACCAGAATTTCAGAGGTAGGACAGTTCCAGGGTTGGTTAATTCCAGCCAGGCTGCCAGCTTCCTGCCATCTTTCTATACCATGTGCTGGAAGCTTTCTTTGTGGTGATGAGATGGCTGTAGTGGCGGCAGGAACGTCTCACACAGGAGAGGCAAGAGTGTCCAGGGGCAGGAATGGGGGCAAGTTCCTGACTATGTGTGGGAAGTAAATATTCCTAGAAGGGCCAGAGCTGACTTTCCCTTACTTATCCAAGAGTTGTTACATGGACATCTTCAGGCAATTATGGGAAGACAAAAGGAACAATTGTAATTGGCTTAGATAATTAACAAACACAGTTAGGAGGGCATAATGAAGTACCCTGATATCTGATACTTGAAAAATGGGCTTCTTTTTGGGAGGAAGAAGTGGGAGAGTGTGACTGTTGGGTAGATAACCAGTAGGTCTAGCCACAGCCTACAGTAGTTGGAGTCATCAGGCTACCAGTTTGAATGAAGCCAACACCCGGGATGACAGGGTAGACAGATGAAACAATCTGGGTCCTCGATGACATAATGAGCCACTGAATCAAGACAAACAAGAAGCCTGCACAGCTACTGGTGGGCTTTCTGTTGCTTGCTGTAAGTTCCCTTGTTACTAAATCTTTTTGAGGTTTCTACGATTTGCAACAGAGATCCCTAAACACAGATACAAGGTACTTAATAAACACTTGGTGAATGAATGAATGAACAAATGAAGTTATGCTTTGTGGTTTTTTTTTTCTTATAATTGAGGTATAGTCAGTTTGCAACATTGTGTCGATTTCTGGTGTACAGCACAATGCTTCAGTCACACACGAATATACATATATTCATTTTCTTATTCTTTTTCACCATGGGCTACTACAAGGTATTGAATATATTTCCCTGTGCTACACAGTATAAACTTGTTTATCTGTTTTATATATACCACTCAGTATCTGCAAATCTCAAACTCCCAGTTTATCCCTTCCCACTCTGCTCCCCACTGGCAACCACAAGTCTGTATTCTATGTCTGTGAGTCTGTTTCTGTTTTACGTATAAGTTCATTTGTACTTTTTTTTTTTCAGTTTCCACGTATGAGTGATATATGGTATTTTTCATTCTCTTTCTGGCTTACTTCACTTAGAATGACATTCTCTAGGGCCATCCAGGTTGCTGCAAATGGCATCATTTTATCATTTTTTATGGCTGAATAGTATTCCATTGTATAAAATATACCACGACTTCTTTATCCAGTCATCTGTTGATGGACATTTAGGTTGTTTCCATTCTTGGCTATTGTAAGTAGTGCTGCTGTGAACATTGGGGTGCTTGTGTCTTTTTGAATTAGGGTTCCCTCTGGATATATGCCCAGGAGCGGGATTGCTGGGTCATATGGTAAGTCTATTTTTAGTCTTTTGAGGAATCTCCATACTGTTTTCCACAATGGCTGCACCAACCTGCACCCACCAGCAGTGTAGGAGGGTCCCCTTTTCTCCACACCCTCTCTAGCGTTTATTGTTTGTGGTCCTTTGAATGATGGCCATTCTGACTGGTGTGAGGTGATACAAGGTTTATGTTCTAGGGATGAAAGTCTTTCATTGTATCTGACTTTAGGATGGGCAAGTTTTTAAAAAGTAAGGGTAAGTCAGATTTTGATATTTGAAAACACCTAGTAAATCTTTTTGAAAAGACATACTTATCTTATAAAATTGTTCAATTAAAAAATAGAGCATATCTGTGGTTACTACAGTTCACAGAAAATTTCTGAAAATAACCAGGCCTCTTCTGGATTAGCACACAGTGGGGAGATTAGGTAGGTATACTAGGGAAGTATTTACTAAAACATTTATCAAATATTTTTTGGGTGCTTAGTATATGCCAGGCATTGTGGTTCACTTCAGGGATAAAACAATGAGCATGACTGATGTGATCTTAGCTTTCAAGAAATTTTGGAGTTTGATGAATAATGATTTCTTCTGTGTTTTAGGGAACTAGACTGAAAGATCCCAAATAGATCCTAAACCAGTAGAGAACTATTGCTGATTATTTTTGTTTTACTAAGAATTATTCTAATTAAATATGTGATATCTGCCAGTTATGTAGTATTTAACACTTAGGAAGAATATATGTAAATAAAATAATATTAAAAATAAGTAACATTAATAAATACCTGCCATGGATTGAAGTCTTAGTAGGTGCCATGCATGGTGCTAAATGTCCTGTCCTCCTCATGATAATCCTGTGAGGTAGATACTGTTAGTAACCCCACTTTGTAGATGAGAAACCTGAAGCAGGGAGAGGTTAAATTTTTGTTAAGGTGAGACACCTAGAAAGTTGCTTAGCTTGGAATTGTACCCTTTTAGTCTTGTTCCAGAGCTTATCCTCAGAACCACTGCTCTGTGGGCACAGAGCTTTATTCCCAATGTACAGATTTGAATCTGAGGCTCAGACAGTGGACTGACTCACCCTCCCTACAGGTGAGAGAGTCTGTACCTATCTCCTAGAATTTGCAAGTATTAAAAGAAAGAATACGTTAAAAAGCACATAAACTCAGTGCGTGGTATGTAGGAAGACTTCAAAAATTGGAAAGCTTCATTATTATGAATTTAGGTCTTAGTTTTCTGGTCTTAATGCTAGCGATTATCAGAAATTTCCGAATTTCCAAAAACCACAGCATTTCTTTACCATACCCATTTCTTCCAAACCCTCTTGACTTACAGGAAGCCCCTGCTTGCTTTTCAAGGGTTGCAGGGGAAATTATAAAAGGTGATGCAGACTCCTGAACATAAGTCAGGAAGACAGTTTTCTTTAATTGTCTCATTTCACTCTTCTGAGAATGGCCAAGGTTAGCACAAGAAATCCATGGGCACTGAGTTCTCTGTCAATTTTCAAAAGGTTACTCATCATAGAACTTGAGAATTAGAAGGAACACTAAAGGACATGTAGTTTTTATTTGTTTTTTATTCTTTGTTAAAAAAATTTTTTTTTAGACATGCAGTTTTAATGTCGTATTTGAAACTATACCTCTTTCTTTAGA
This sequence comes from Camelus bactrianus, assembly GCF_048773025.1. Taxonomy (NCBI): domain Eukaryota; kingdom Metazoa; phylum Chordata; class Mammalia; order Artiodactyla; family Camelidae; genus Camelus; species Camelus bactrianus. The sequence goes on from NC_133541.1 coordinate 114,038,820, forward strand.
ATCTCCACCAAGAGACACTCTCTGAGATTTCAATCTGGACTTGCAGTTTGCATGAAAATATTTCCTACTCTTCCATCACACAGAGAAAGAAAAAAGTTAATTCTTTTTTTTAAATTAATTTTGGTTGAACTATCCCATACATACAAAAAAGGGCACTAATCAGAGAGCTCTATTTATTAACCTAAAATGAAACAACAGAAAATGGGGTGTGAATTTTCACCAAGTGAACACACGTGTAGACCCAGCGCCCAGTGAAGAAACAGAACATTATCAGCCCACAGAAGCCCTCTTCATGCCCTCTCCCACTTACTAGCCTTTCAGAGGCAGTCATCATCCCAGCTTCTGATGCCGCAGATCAGTTTTGCCTATTTTTGAACTTAATATAAATAGAATCACACAGCATGTCCTCCCTTGTGTCTGGTTTCATTCTGTCAGCATAGTGTGTATGAGATTCATCCGTGCTGCTGCGTGAGGCTGTGGTTTGTGCATCCTCGTTGCTGTGTAGTTTTTCATTGTGTGACCAGATGATGATTTATGTGTCCATTCTCTGTTGATGAACAGTGGGGTTGTTCCCAGCTTGGTCTATTAATTACAGTGCTTCTGTGAGCATTCTCGTACATGTCTTTCAGTGAACATTTGTTCCCATCTCTGTGGGGTACATACCCAGGGTTGGAATTGCTGAGTCATAGGAATGAGTGTTTGGGCTTCAGTCACTACTGCCAAACAGTTTTCCAGAGTGGTTCTCCAACCTGGAGAGATTCCGTTTCACTTTTTAAAGGGCAAGACCCAGTGGGAACATGAGAAGCCCCGTTGTAAGTGATGCTACATCTGAGCCCAAAGCATCTGAAGGCATCTAGTTAAAAATTCATTTGTTCAGCATATGCCGATTGAGTGCCTACTATGTGCTAGAGGCTCTAAGATTTCAGGGACCTAATGGACTAATGGAGAGAGAGAGAATTTAAACATAATCCCATTGATAACTCTGTATTTACCAACAGGGATAAATGTTATGAAGGAAAAGTACAGAATGTCATAAGCCCAACAAATGAACGCCTTCCCCCAGTTTTTTCTTCCTAAAGGGAAGGGAAAAAAAAAACAGCAACCTACCTCTAACTGTAATAGCCTTAATTGTGAACCAGCTTCTAAGCTGTCAGATTGGAACCTAATTAATCACCGAGGGCGGTATGGAATTGATGAATGGCTCTGGTGCTCTTTTACTAGTATAAATCTTTGATTTAATGATTGCTACTCTCTGATTCATACCGTCCTACCTCAGTGATCAATATGCATGATGAATGGCTGATTTTCAAGAACCACCCACTTGGTAATACTCCTTTACATATCCAGTGTGTGTATATATGAATTAGTACGCAAGACGGATTTCTGACAAAGTGGCAGAGGGTGAGGTAATATTATGGGTTGAGGAGGAGGGGCGGAAATGGAGGAGATGAATGGAATTTTCTGATAGGAGTTGGGAGGGAATTTTCAGGAAGGGCAAAATAAAGCACTCGTTGAGAGAATTCTCTTCTCCATGTACTGTTGGACCAGTCCCCCTTGGTTTGAGCTCTTCGGTTTAAGGATCTGATGTGGCTTTGGAGGAGACTTACTGTCCACAGCTCCTTCCGAGTGAGAAATTCATTGTAGGATGAAAGCCGTATGTAATTTATCAGCTCTGGATTCCTTGGCTTCACGTCAGTCTCTCTTGTGGAGTGGGCATGAGGATGGGAAGTTGGCTGTGGTTTGCTGTGGTCCTGGAAGACCCATTTTGTGGTTTATTAAATGCAGAACTGTTCATTGAGTACCTGTCATATTTCGAGCTCCAAGCTAGGTACTGGAAATACATTGGTGAGTAAGACGCCTGTAACCTCCACCCTCAGGGATCCTTTGTCTGGAAGGATCTCTGGGGCTACCAAAGTCTTCTTTTGGTCCAGTGGACACACCCATGCTGTAGTTCGCTCTGGTGGTGTTGAGACATCTGGCTTCTAGTTGCAGAGAATTATCTTTAGGTCTGTCTCCCCTTCACGTTCACACATTCAGGTATTTTGTGATTTGGTTTCATCAGTCACATCTCGCGCTCTCGCGTTTATTAGAGAAAGCCAGATGTATGCAATGTGACTGTGAAACAGTGCGACCAATTCTGATGCGAGTTTTACAGAAACCGGTCTCTTTATCGCCAAGTTGTAAACATGACAACAACTTGAAAAGTGAAGAATTAGACGAATGTGAGGTGTTTTGAATTTCCAGTGACATTTATCTGGAAGGCATAATCAGAGAAATGTGGAGAGACTTCCTGTTGTATTTGTTTTTGATAGCAAGAAGTTGGAAAACACTTAAAGGCATCATTGGAATTTATGGTCAAACATGACAGAATGATACAAAGTGATCATGTAGACCTCCACTGACATGGAAGCAAGTTCACATCATATTACTGAATAATAAAAAATGGTAAGGAACAGCATGTATAGATGGACCCCTGGCACGTGGTATTTTGTAAATATTTGTTAAATAAACTAATAACTAGATGCTTGTAGCTGTATACGACTTCCCTGTCAGTAAAAAGAGATATATGGAGTCATGCTCCCTAAAATGTTAATTATTATCTTGGAGTGGTGGAATTTCAAGTAAACAAAACCTTTAAACATGTGTGTTCTAAATAGTTGATTTTTATCCTGAATATGACTTATTTATATCAGCAGAAAATACAAGCTATTTTCAGTTTTTAAAGAACAGTATTCTGAACAAGAACACTTTCCATTCAAAAGGAGGCTAGAAACAGCTCTTCTCTGGGATTTGATCTTCCCTCAGTGTGCGAGAGAATTCAGAGCAACTCCTGGGCAAGCAGTGGAGTGTCTTCTTCCCAGGCCTGGAGGGCTGATTCCGTCAAGGCCCCCTGGAGAAATCTCCGCGATTCTGTGTCTCTCCTTCTGGGACCTGGCTTGTGCTCCCTCTCCTGAAGTCAGGGGGCCCTCACACTTATTTCTACTGGGCCTGCCTTTTCCCTCTTACCCACCTCACCGGGGCAGACTCCTTGTTTTATCTGGCACCCGGGAGAGCTCAGCTGCGCTGAGAGCCTGGCTTCCCCACCAATCCGCATCCAATTAATTGATAAAAAAATTAATAATTTAATTTTAGTGGTGGGAATTAGACACCACTCTCCGAGCTCCCTCTTCACCAGGAGTCCCAGAGTCACCTCTTAGAGGCAAGCACCTGAAGCAAGAGGAAGGAACATTTTCTCTGTTTTAAGTGGATTTGGCCACTTGAGCATCTTTGATTGGAGGGCAGGCGAAAGAACAGGAGGCGCCGAGCAAAAACGGTCCCTCTAGAAATCAGGAGGTTGAAAGGAAATCGGTAGGAAAAAGTCACGTTATTTCCCTCTGTGCCAGTGGGTATTTTTGGGACTTTTGCCAACCTACTTTCTTACTTTAACGTTGAGCTGCATGTACGTGACACGACTCCATTGATTTTGGATTCACTTAAAAACATGAGCTCTGAATTCAGACAGTGTTTGTTAGTTACGGGACCTTGGGTTTCAGTGTTTTTGTCTGTAAAACAGAGCTGATAAAAAAAAACCTACCTTACAGGGTTGTTGTGACCATCAGTTAGATAATGCACTTACAGCGGTCAGCCCAACAGCTGAGCCGTTTGGCCAGGGCTCGAAAGTTCTAGATATAATAGTGATGATTATTTCTTCTAGTCAGTATTAGTGCTTATTTAAATATTGGCGGAGCTAAAGTTCATTACGGTGTTGAAAGAAGTTGTGTCTTCATAAATTGATGTTAGTCTAGAAAGGACGATTTCCTTGAAAACGTTTGCTATTTAAGGCAGCAATGTAACATGATTGCAATACTTTTCAAGGCCTCTCAGATGTCTTAGAAACCCTGCTTCAAGAGACAGAAATCACATGTTATTTCTAGTTAGTTATCCAGGTGTACCCTCTGCTAAACATTCTGTCAATAGTAATTTGAGTTACTACATATTTTTAACTATCATTTTATTAAATATGTTTTCTAAAGCAGATGTTTACTTAAGCCAAATAGACCTTTACCTATTGTAAATAAATTGGTCGGGTTTCAGCATTACAGTGGTATTGGCAGTTTAGACCGTGTTAAAATGATACGGGAATTTGAATTAAACTCTTTTGGGTTTTATTCATGTAAATGTTACACTATGAAGAGCCATGAAATTATTTGTAAGGATATCTCCTTTATTCCACAGTAAGCCTGTAGAGATTGATTCCTCCCTTACCTTTTTATCATATACACACCATTCATAGCCTGGTAGATGCTCCATAAATGATGGATGAATGATGGCTGAGAGCTGGTGTAAACAGGCATTTGTAAGGCTGGTTATGGGGAAGATGGTTTCAACCATGAGCGTTTTAGATAAAAATCCTTGTGCTCACTATGTGTTTTGTATTTCTTTTGTGCCTTTTCTGACAGTGTCTAGGATGGTAGATATTCAGTAAATACTTAACCGAATTGGACCAAAGTAAGTAGAGGGAGGCAAAAGTGAAATAGGCTGCCACTGATCTTAAACTAGGAAAGTGATTGCTTTGATTTCAGCCCCTCCGTGGAATCTTTTGAGCCTTCCCAGTTCTTGGTGCATGGGAACAAAAGTTGATTGCCCATGGAAAACTGGTCATATCAAGAGAGTCTCATCTCTCCATGTTTTTGCACAAAGAATTGTGGCTTATTTAAGAAGGTTGACTGTTGACACGCAGTTTGAGTTTTATAGCTAAATGACATATTTTATCAGACCTTGCTGTCAGCTACGGAAGGACCCTAGAGCTGTTATCTGGGTAATGGTACTTACCAAGCTGCTCCTCGAATGCAGGTAGAGGAGAGCTCTGCGGGAAACATTTGCTGCTCTTCTAAACAGAGGTTCCTCTGCCTGTGAAGCAGAATGATGCTACAAGCTCAGCCTCATAGACCAGGCTGACACTGAATCTGGGACCCCTGATTTCTTCTCCCGTCTCTGAGTGGTGTGTTGGCTTGCCTCGGCATCTCACAGCTTCGCAGCTAGGAACACTGGGTCTGGGGAACTGGTAGGAGAAGAGCTTGAAGGAGGATTAATGGGAGTGGGGTCACTGAGCAGCTGATTAGAATGGTTGATCTTCAGTGCTTACAAGGAGGGAGACCACCCCAGGTCCCTTAATACAAGCCATATTCTGTGTGACAGGGAGAGGCCATTTCATTCTTGGAAAGTAGCTGAGAAAAGACAGAGCATGGGAGCAAATAGCTTTGAAAGTCAGGCTTTCAGGATATTTTTGTCTCCCACTGACAGTCAGATGAGAGTGGAGAGGCTTCGGAATTGGACACCAGCAGCTGAGAGCGTCCAGCCTCTCAAGCAGTACCAAGCTCACCAGCCAGCGTAGCCCTCATGACAGCTGCAAAAGCAATGGCTACATAAACTTTCTCAAGGGGGGAGAACGCAGAATGTGAGAGACGTTTTTGCAGTAAGAAAAACATAATAAATCCAAGAGCTACACGTAGCCTGGGGGTTTTTATGACCGTGGCCAGGCATGAAGGAATGGCTGAACTTAACTAAAGCTGTTAATTACCTGGGTGAGATCAAAAGCCCAAGTAAGGGAATATATTTATGATGCTCCTTACAGGATATGCTTCAGCTTCTTACTTTTTTCATTAATTGGTTTGATTAAATAGATTTAAAGAGCCTGGGCAGAGCCTTTTAAATCATATTCCATATTGATCTAATGAAATAGTCAATAAATTTACTAACATAGCCCCTTTCCTTTGTACAGTCTGGAGGGAAATGCTTCACTGAATGGTTATAACTCAACTCCAAACTTCATGGCTATTCCCACAGTGACTCATAGAGAACAGGAGGATGCTGGGAAAATCTTTTAGGCCATTTGTAGGAGTGCTTGAATAAGTGGTTTAACACCTGTTCACAGACTACTCACCACCCCCGAGCCCTGGTGCTTCACGGGGGACTTGACTTGAGCTGGCCAGTGTTGGGTGCCTTGCAAATTCGATGCATAATTTACCAGATTTACTAATGTATGCCACCATCTGTTCTAGCCCTGATGCTGGAGCTTCAAGACTCCAGTCGTATTTTAGGGCCTTTGACTTTTATTCATTTGTCCATCCAGCTCTGCAAATATTGACAAAATAAGGCTCTTAAATACAGTAAAATGTGCCCAAGTAAATAACAAATCTGTAGTGAAGATTCCTAAGTCTCTCAGTTAATCTTGACTAAATCGTCGGAAACTTTCTTAAGTTAGCTTCTCTGTGTCCCTTTCTCCACGACCTAGAGCAATGAAAGGAACCTCGTTGGTAGAGAGCATGTGGATAAAGGAGTATTATGGGATTTTTTTTAGGCACTCACATTTCACGAATTTCTCCCACTGCGTGTGGAGCGGAGCAGGATTCTGCACTTGCCACATTGTCTAATTGTAAAGGCAGGCCTACAACCAGCGTACTTGGGGGCTCAGTTTCCCTGGGCTTGGGATGTCAAGGCAGCACAGAGGTGACAAAATTCACTTTGAAAATCTTTTAATGCATTTACGCGGGACAGTGTTACTACTTTTGTGCCTACATCGCTGCAAGTAATTTTTGCTTACCTTCGAGTATGAGAACCACTGGCAAAAGGACCAGGAACGGAGGAGGTGTGCGGCTCTGAGGAATTCATCCTGTCTGTAAAATCACCGTCAAATTCTTAGTGATGACTAGGGGATGGGTTGAAGTTCCCAAAGTGGACTTGGCAGCCTACAGGCTTTTGTCGACCCTGTTTTAGTATTAAGTCTTTCTAACCTTAATGCAGGGTTATAGACTTATTTGGGACTGTGAAGCTTAAGCCAGGAAGTGCAATTTCATCTTGGGTGAATTTAGGCTCTGAAGCCTGCAAGCCTACGTTAAATTAGGCCTTGATGCAGGTTCACTGTACTAGAGAAAGCAATAGAATTCAAGTATCCAAACCAGGGCAGTGTGTGGATAGAAAGTGATATAAAAAATTAAATGCCATGGTGAATTCAAATGTTGAACTCACACAGAGTGCAAAAGAAATTGTGTAATTGAGGCCTTTTTCTCTCCTCCCCCCCCCCATTGTATCTTCAATTATCTGGGTAATTTGGTCCTGAGGGCATAAATTCCTTTATAACTCCAATCCATTATGCAGGGAAGAGTCATCAGGAAATAACTCAGATTGCATCCCCGACACGGTGCCGAAGGTCTTGGAGCAGATCCGTAGTTCCATTAACGGAGCACTGCCCTTGATTTTAGATATGGGCCTGGAGGCTGGACATGCACGGCTCTTCCCTCCGTCCCTCTTTGTTTCAGCAAGAGCCGCCTGTAGGGAAGCCCCGTGCTGGTGCTGGCCGGCGGCGGCTTCTCTCCATCCGAGGCCACTGCGGCTGCCAGCTTCCCTTGGCCGGTACAGACGCGTTCATTCCAGGCCAGGGAGAGCTGCTGCCAGGTGGGCAGGCGTATGCTTTCCTCCTGTCTCGCCGTCTCCAGGAGCCAGGCACCCAGGCCTTTTAATTCCTGTAAACCTCAGGCCTTCTGGTAGAGAGCTGGGTTTCACGTTTGTGTCCCCACAGGGGTTGTCCTTGTGCTGCTGGTGGTCCGTGAGCCGCCTGCCTTTGGGCTTACAGGCGCCCAACCCAAATGCAAACATTTTCAATTTCGATTTGGGAGGAGGACGTTTGAGTGTCTGGCAGACTCTTATCTGGCTTTATCCTCTCTAGATTTCCAGATAACTGGGGACATTGAGTTTGGGTTGTGTGTGTCTGCATTTTCCCTCTTGTTTTTTTGTTGCCACAAACTGATGACTCGGGAAGGCATCATGTGAAAGGGTCTTGGATTTTAGATCAGGTAGACTTTGAGTCTATTGCTTTTTATCTATCTCCCTTCCCAGTTACGTAAACACCACAAGAAGAGAGAATTTTCTGCTGTCTCCCCATTGCCTGGCATTGTGCCAGGCACGTCGTCGGTGCTCAATACATAAGTAATGTGCATGGATAAAAGCATGGGCTCATATGCTGCTCCCTAATCAGAAGCTTTGTGATTTTAGGAGGAATTTCAAAAAACATTCCGTTTCTCATTTTGTCATCTCCAGAGTGTCCATAAAATGTGTAAGACTATATAGAAAGCACCCGGCCTAGTCCTGTGTTCAGCAAGTGATAGGATCTCCCTCTTCTTCTGTTTGTCAACCGCAGGGTGAACTCTAGGTCAAGGACCTAGCTTTAGTCTCCGTATCCCAGGGCCTAGCACTGTTCCTATGCAGAGTGAGTGCTCAGTAACGATTTGATGAATTGTCAATTTATTTATCAACAAAGGATGAATGAATTTAATCCTCCTTAGGGAGAGGGTGCATGTGGATCAATGAAGTTGACTGTTGAGGACAGGCCTAGAAAAGTCACCTTTCTGTTGTATCTCAGTGTCTATGCGAGGGAAGTGACCCGAGAATTCTCCACCGTTCATCTGGACCTGTGGATTATGCGGACCATTTGAACTGGAACTTTATACTGGAATTTCTTCTTTGCATTCAAAAAAGATCATTCCTAGGGTAAAACCCCAGGCCTTGGAGTGATGTGGTGAACATCATTCTTTACATATTTATAAAGTTTTACCTTTCGTGTGCAATTTATTGCACCTTTGTAACTTATGTTATTTGACCCCTTCTGTGAGTTAATACACTTACTACTATTACACCCATTAGGCAGGTAAGGAAACTGAGGCAGAGCATGGAGATTTGCCAAAGTCAGACAGTTATTTAATGGCATCAAGTTAGAAACTCCACTTCCTTGCCCTGAACTCTTTGCACTAGATCCTGCAGCTTCTTGATAACTGAGGTGAAAGGAGGACACAGGTGTTTTGCAGTTCCCTTCACTTTGTCAATATTGCTTATTTGCAAAATCTCCTTGCTTTTTGTGTGTGTGTGTGTGTGTGTGTGTGCTTTTTGACCTGAGGTCTGTATCCACCAGACCATTTCCAAATTGCTCCAAACTCTATTTTTATTGTTATATTTGACATACAATCAATTTCTTAGCTTGCAGCTCAATTAATCCTGCTTGAGTAATTTTTGAAGGGAAATTTCATGTTGTTGAAATTTGTAAGCTGTTGAAGAGTCAGTCTTCCAGCTTTCAAGGCTGCTTTCTTCAGATATGACCCAGCTGAGAAATTCTGTTTTATTCCCCGTGTTAAGTTGTGTCTATTTCAGTGTTCAAGAGGGGTTATCATCGTTTACCTCTCTTTTGGGGGAAAAAGAAAGAGAAGAATCTATTTGTTCCTATATCAGAACAAACTTTCCAAAAGCTGGCAATTTGAGGCCTATTATTTTTTTTTTTTTTTTTGCTAACCTCTGATAAGCTAACATGTAAACTGAAAACAAATCGAATGTGACATAGGATTTATTTACTGTTGACAATCCTGGTCCCGTCCAAACCCACGGTGGGTGATAAATTAAGTGCTTCTTACTTGGTACTGGTGATGTTCAGTGCAAAGCTTTTTAAGGATGAGTTGTAGCATATTTATGAAGGGAAATTTATGAAATACAATAACCTACTGAGGATACAATTACCAGATTGGAGATAAAATATGTACCTAGGTGGTTCTTCTCTAATGTTGCTGTAGGTATGTTCATTCAGGTGCAGGATGAATCCTCAAACTGTAGAACATTAGCTCAAGGTTACCAAAGCAGAGACAGTTCTATAATTTGGGTTCACGTGTTTATTCTTTACTCCATTGGAGTAACAGCTTCCCCATCAAGAATGTGTTTTCATGACTTAAGTGCCAACCCTCCAGTGGCCTTCGAAGTCCTTTGTGAACTGGAGCCCTCCCAACTTCATCTTGCTTTATTCTAAGCTTGCCTCATTGCACTCTGTCTACACTGGCCATCTTTCTTCCTTTAATACATCAAGCTCATTCCCATCGTAGGGTTTGTCTGTGCTGGTCCTTTTCTCTGGAATAACTTCCCTCAGCTCTTCACAAAGTCCAGGGGTTCTTGAACAAGGGTGATTTTGTTCCCCAGGGGATACTGGGCAATGTCTGGAAACCATCTTGATTGTTCTGACTTGGAGGTGGGGTTGCTACTGGTACCTAGTGAGCAGAGGCCACGGGTGCTGCTGACCATCGTACAATGCACAGGATAATCCCCCACAGCAAAAAATGATCCCGTCCAAGATGTCACCATTGCTGAGGCTGAGAAACCCCGGGTTATAGCTGATCTTTCTGCACATTCAAGTGTTAGCTCAAATGTCACTTCTCGCTCAGACAGGGGCCTTCCCCACCACCTTCTCTAAAGCATCTGCACTCTCTCCCATTACTTTGTTGTCTTTCCTGCATAGCTCCAAGAATTATCTGAGATTTTCTTCATGTATTTGTTTACTTGTTTCTTGTTTTCTTATCTGCCTTCCCTCTCTAAACTGCAGTGGAGTAAGGACCTTGTGTGTCTTGTACACGACCGTCTTCCCAAATAGTGCCTGGCATTTAGGAGATGCTCAGTACACATTTCTTGGATGGAAGGAAGAAGGAAAAGAGAAAAGGAGGAAAGGAGAGGGGGGAAGGTGGGAAAGAGGAAGGAAGGAAGGTAGGTCGGTTGAATGGATGGATGGAAGGATGGCTAGATTATAGATAATGAATGAAGACTGAAAAAACTTATGGACATAAAAAAAATACTCCCCTTTGTAGGGTGATAGGTGACAAAAGTTCCCAATGGACAAACCCTTTTTTGTTTAGTTTCATGTGTGTTTGACCATCACATGGGATTTTATGTGGTGGTAAGAATACTGTTGATAATGGTGGCTGGTGACTTGTGGAAGAACGCACTGGGAATGGTCATCAGTGTGATACCTAATTTTCAGAAGATGCTTGCTGGGTCCATTAACCTGGGTTTCCCGTCTGAAGGAGCGATGGGCTTCATTAGTTTGTTCATAGCACAGTTGGAGATGCGGAGACGAATTCTGGGATCTAGTCATTAATAAGAGCATTGATGTTTGTCACTGGGACAGTCTGAGAGTCTCTTCTGTATGTTTGTCCTGAGGATATTAGGGCTTCTCTCCGTTTGTTTTCTCAGCATGGCTGTTCTTAACTTTCAGGACTTTGCTTTTACTGCTGCTGGTCGTTGCTTCCCCGTCTCTTCTCAGGGTTACTTGTTGACATTGCATTTTTGAGCCCGGCCATGTCATTTATAGGAAACTTTGTTCTTTGTTATCATTTAGGTATAGTTCAGTCAATCAAATATTTTACTTAAGAGAATTATCCTAAAATATCACCTGGATTATCAACTGTGACATAAAGTTAATGCAACGAAATGTGTTTAGTGCTGATGTTAAACTGAATGTAACTGAACTGGTATTCGATGAGTGCGAAGGCAGCTCAGGGTACCAGTGTCCTCACAATCATCATCATGAATTTCAGGTGTCCTTGCCCCACAGCTGGTGAGAGTGCCAAGCTGCAGAGAGATTCTCTGCGGGTAATGGCAAATACGTTTGCTCTACCATGGAAAACATATGTTTCATAAAGTCGTGACTTTATCGACTTTTCCTCTGGCTTCCTACTGAGCCTTTAAACTCTGGAACGTTCATCATGCTTCCATCCCCCACTCCCAGCCTCTGTCTTTATCCCCTAATTACATGAGCTTAACTTCCCCTGACCTACAGAGAGTCAAGAAAAATTGGCATATAAAGCACTGTTGTGTTTTGGTCTGACCTACGGGTCCTTTAAATGAAGCCAGGATACAGTGTGGGGGTTTGAGCTGCTAATGTCTGGATGCCCTTAAGAAGCATAAATCTCTCCAAACCCAAGGGGGACTTGAATGTGGTGATTTCCAGCCTTCTTGGATTTGTGACACCTAATGGTTTGATTTGCTAACACCTTTTTCCCCTTTTAAAAGTAACAGGTGTGTCAAATGTTTATTTAAAAAATTAAAGTAAACCATTATTTATACATTTTTATTATTATATAGCTTGTTTTTGAGGATGAGAGACAGGGAAAGTACGTTGGAGGATTTTTAATGGCCGTAATAAGCCATAAGCTGGTTCATTGGGGCTAGCTCACATTTAGTCCTCTTTATCCCTGACCTCATTATCATGATTCTAGCTAATTTAACCTTGCCTTTTTTGAACTGTCATTTGTACTCTCTTGTGTGATACTTAACCATATGCTGTTCTCTATTGGTCTTTAACTGCTTCTGGTGTGTTCTGTATCTCCAGCAATATCATTCTCCTCAGATCTGACTCAGTTCGAAGCACAGAGTAGATGCCCAGTTAAAAAAAAAAAATTGGGTACTTAGAGACTTCCTTGGCTGGTAGTGGGGCACAGACTGTGTTTGGAACACAGACTCTCAGTGCTCATTGGGTAACTTCTTGGGGAAGTGAGAATCAAATCTGCCCCAGGGCTTACTAAAGATGCATGCGCCACCAATTCCACAGAAAGAGCAGTGACCACTGTACCACCAGGCAGTATTCTACTCTCTGCGTGCCCGAACGGAAATCAAAGCTGTGAAATGGAATTCAGAGGACATCAAATGATGCCCTTTGGGAATGCCATGATGTAACCAGGAACTCTTGGCTTATTGTCCCAGGTGCTTGCGTCTACTCTTTGATAATGTAAGAAGGACAACCATGGCCATCCTGGCTGTCTTAGTGTCTTACCAGCCATCATACATGGCCATGGCCTCTGTCCCTCCCCCCGTTTTGTGCCATTCCTCTCACTGTGAAGTGGGAGGAGGACCCTCTCCCTGCCAGCATCTCATTCCTTGGATAAGTATTCCAAACAGGATGGTTTTAGTTTTTCTAACATCTCTTCCAGTATTTCAGTTCTGTATTCAGTTTATTTCTTTAGCTCTTATCTCCAGGGTCTTGGGACAAGTTCCTATAAATGAGGCTGGATTGAGAGATGTCTGAGAGACTTTCCGTTATGTAACATGCTAAATCTCCTTTTACACCTGTAATAGGTCAGTAATCTGGAGTTGAGTCATAGCGTCTTTAGTCCATCTTCCTTAAGGAAGAACTTTCTGCCTGGATGCTCTCCAAATGGAAGTTGGGCATTCTACTAAATGTTACCTGAATTCTAGTTCGTATCTTCTGGGAACATCCTTGTACGAGAAAGTTCAGCTGGTATCTTCCTACACCCGCAGCACTTCCTAAGGGAAACTTCCTTCCTCTTTGTACCTCCCTTCAGCAGGCCACAGATAGTTAGACTGGGGATGGCTACCTGACTCATGGGGGCCAACTGCACAGCTTAGGGTAAGAAATGAGCTCAACAAAGCAGAAGCTCACCCTTAGGAGTTTGAATGGGGAAACTTAGAGAGCCCAAGGCAGCTCAAAACAGGGGCAGAAGAATGCTCCAAGTTAGAGTCATGGCTAGCCAGGAGGGATTTAGGATGAGAAACTGTGAGCAAATAGAAACATCTAGTTGGTAGACTGGGAGACTGGTGCAGAAATAAAGAGAGAAGCTAAAATGATATGAGAAAGAGACCATGAGACCTATGTGAAAACTGAGAACGGCGTTCAGCCCCCAGTTACGTCTCCATTCTTGACGGCCATTTCTGCCTGACATGTATGCTTAGAATAAACTCTCCTTTTCATGAGTGAGTCTTTCCCTTGATACCAAAAAGCCTGACTTGGACACTCACCCAACAATTACATACCGTGTGATTTTCTCCTGGGAAGCACCTTGGCTTCTTACAAGGGTGTGATTTCTACTAGCTAACCCTCATATCTTAGAGTCTTCCAAAGGGGTGGATCATTGAGATGCTTGGCTCTAGGTTTGTTTTAAGATACAGAACAGTATTTTCATTTGTGTCTGTTTTAACTTGAGTGCAATATTAAGCCTCTTATAAAATTGCTCTGACCATACTCACAATTCTTATCCCTGACCACTCCTCCAGCTGCTGGAATGGCTGGGGAAGTGCCCATGCCCGTGACTTGCTTTGGCCAATGGCACATGGGCAGAAGTGGTAGAGTGCCAGTCTGAGACTAGGACTTAAAAGGTTCCTCTTGGGCTTCTGCTATCACTGGGAGAAGATGGTGCCTTAGGGAGTTTGCTGGTCCCAAAAGAATGAGAGACACGTGGAACACAGCAACCCTAGCCAACCCGAGACCTGCAGCCTGAGCAGAGCCAGCACTGCTGACCTGTAGACCTGTAAGCAGGTTAATAAATGCTTGTTACACTGTCATGAGATTTTGTGATTGTTAGGTAATCACTGCTGATTAACCACATCTGCCTTCTAGAACTTTCTTCTTTATTTGACTACACTTCTTCTTGATTTTATCTTCCTCTTTGGCAACTCCTTACCAGTTTTCTTCACGAGCCCCTCTTCTACCTGCTGTTTAGATGTTGATAATTGTTCCAGCTTCTGCCAAGCTCGTCTCTGTTTTTTGGATATGCATTCTCTTTGAGTGGTCTGTACACTTAGCCCATCGATACTCTTTATAACCTGATGACTCTCAAATCTTATCTTTGGTCTAGACTTCTTTACTTCAGATCTCTGTCTCTTCACTCTGTGTGTGTGTGTGTGCCATCTGCCACAGTAGAGAGAGAGAGAGAGAGACTCACTCACTCACTCCAGGCTCCCTGAAATCAGTATGTCTGCAATGGAATTCATCACCCTTTTCTCCCATCTTCAGCTTCTCCTCTTCCTATATCTTGTCTCAGATGACTAGCACCGTTATTTGGTTAGCTGACCAAGCCAGAAACCAGAAGTCACCCGATTTCTTTCTCTCATAGTCTTTCAGCGTCCTACATAGTCACCAGGTGTGTAGATTTCTGCCTCCTAAGTGTCTCTCAGAACATGCACTGCTCTCCACTCGCAGTATTCATGGCTGTAGTTCAAGCCTCCATTCTTTTTCACCTGAACCACCATAACCACTTCCGGAGGGGTCTTGCTGCCTCTAGACCCCTCACCCTCCGTTTTCCTGTACTCTAGAAGTCCATTCTGATTGCTTCCTGAGTCATCTCTCCAAAAGGCATGTGGGAACGTGACGAATGTCTCCAGTGGCTTCTCTTTATACCCTTCTGGATAAAGACTAAACTTTTTCACAAGACATGTAAATCCCTTTATGACCTGGCCTCCTCTCCTTTTTACTGTAATGCACATGACACAGTTACTGTCCTTAACCCTCAAGAGACTGACAGGTACACAGAAAATACGTGGATTATGAGCACTAAGAAAGGAACAAGCAAGCCCAGGGGACTGTGCACATAGATAGTCACCTAGCCCATGATGGGGTCGGGGAGGCACAGGAGGCTCACAGATGTCCCAGCCTAAGCCAAGGCCTGAAGGAAGCGGCCATGCTGACCATGTCAAGGGGTAAGTGAGATAGGGAGAGGGAAAGCGTGGCCTGGGCAGAAGGAAGTGCTTGGGGCAAGGTCTGGAAGGCAGTGTCTGAAAAATAGA
Source organism: Camelus bactrianus (assembly GCF_048773025.1). Classification (NCBI taxonomy): domain Eukaryota; kingdom Metazoa; phylum Chordata; class Mammalia; order Artiodactyla; family Camelidae; genus Camelus; species Camelus bactrianus. The sequence continues at coordinate 114,054,180 of NC_133541.1, forward strand.
GAACATCAGTCCAGCAAAGCATAAAGAACAGTGGTGCTGACTGCAACGGAGGCCACACGGAGTCCTATAAACTGTATTAAGGAGTTGGGACTCCATTAAAGCCTCAACTGACAAGCAAGATTAAAATGTTGATCAAGCAAAATAAGCTATATAATTACCTAGAAGAGTATTTATTTTGGGAATTCTTGGAACAGACTTGATTACATCTTAGGTTTGTAGTTCTTTAAGGATCGCAGTAAAATTACTCTAAAATGAATTTTTATTGACTCTCAGAGCACAAAGGTGAAAGAAATCTCCAGAGGTCATTGAGATTTTAGCCCTGCCTCTAGGCAGAACCATACATAAATCTTTCCAGACAGATGGGTGTTTGTTGGCAAAGGTATTCAGCCGCAAAGAAGTAATTGCTGCTTTTGTTGACAGATTTAGAGATGTTTTGCCAAACACTATCTTAAAATACTATGATTAGATGTAATTTTGCAAAAATGAGTCTATAATGGAGGTGATTCACTTGCCGAATCAGCTTAGGAGTATCTGCTATTTACAGTTTATTTAATTTACATTTGATTAATTTACACTGAGTGCAAGCAGTTACTCCATAATTATCTCTTTGCCTGCATCAGGATACATGCAGCATTATGTCTGGAAAATTGTGAAGTCAGAAGATATTAACACAGAAAACATGCATTAAGTAATCTTTCACCTACTTACCATCAAAGCAAACCTTTTACGACTTTATATTCATGAGGAGTTTTTCAAATCTGTATTTCCCACACATCATAACACAGAATATTATTTACCTTCCATTTTCACAATTTAATATCTAAGCTGTCACCAACCAGGATTCTTTTGTTTGTTTAATCCTGCTAACTCCACCATTATTAGAAACAGCAGTTATTTAAAAAATATCTTTCAGGAAATCATGTACACTTACATCCTGTGAACTTCTCCCAGGCAAGAACTGTGTTCTCTTAATCATTTTTTTTAATTAAAAAAAATCTTTATTGTGCACTTTGGAAACTGTGGTAGATGGCACTTAAATATAAGTTTGACTCCAAATAACATAAGCCAAGGGTTGGCAAACTATAGCCCTTGGGCAAAACCTGGCTTGCTACCTGTTTTTGTGTGGCCTTGGAGCAAAGAATGATTTTTGCACTTTTTTTTTTATGATTTCTACATATTTTAAACAATTGAAACACATTTAGAAAAATACTTCATGAGATGTGAATATTATATGAATTTTGAATTTCAATGTCCATAAATAGTTTTATTGGAACAGAACAATACTCATTCATTTACACATTGTCTGTGGGTGCTTTTGTACTATAAGAGCACATTGAGTAGTTAGAATGGGCACTGTATGGTTTGCCAAACCTAAAATATTTACAGTCTGGCTCTTTTGAGAAAACGTTTGCTGATCCCCGACCTGCAGTAATTGTGATAATCTCATTTCCCCTGTGGATGAATGGTTTGAGAATGAACGTAAAACCTAATCCTGGGAAATGGAATATTAGAAGTAAAATGAGGGCTTCTGGGAAAGGTTCCTAGTTCCTCTAAGAGAGACACAGGAAAAAAAATAATTCCTTTCTTCCTTAGTCATTGTTGCACCTGGATGAGAAGCCTGGAGCTGTGGCAGCCATCTTCTGCCCATGAGGACTCCCAATTGAAGGCAAGGCTGTCTTAACTGAGATGGCAGCAGGGTGATGGGAAGAGCAGGTTCTTGATGTGAGTGTTGACTTGCTAAATGACCCCTGAACACCATCCTGCCTTTGTACTTTGTGTTGTATCAGATAACATACTTCCTTAATGCTAAGCCAGTTTGAGGTGAGGTTTTCTGTTCCTTGGATTCAAAGCTTCTTCCATAGGCCTCTACAATACACTAGCCTCCATACCTGGTTTGGGAATACAACACCAAAAATAGAGCATAGTCCCTGTTCTTTACCAGCTCAGTCTAACAGGGAGACATTTCTAAGAAGAATGGGATAAGGAATGTTTAAGGATGTTTTTGGGAGCCGGAGTGAACTTCACAGAAGTGCTGGTAGTTGACCTGAGATTTGGATTTTATCAGGCCAGTTCCTAGGGGATCAACATTTCCAGGGAAAGAATGTATAAAAGGTGTTTTGGAGTAACCACAAGAAGTTTGGTATGGCTGAAGACACTGCTGAAGAGGGAAGGAGGAGTGAGAATGCCTAGCACAGAACCTGGATGTGCTGTTGGAACAGACACTAGGACCACTACTGCTAGGATAAAAACAACTGCAAAAGAATTGGTATTAACAACAACAGGTGCCGTTTATTGAGTACATACTAGTTGGGGCACCTTGTTTGAGACTGTTTTCTACAGCTTTATTGACATGTAGCTGACATGTAACATTGCACAAGCATAAGGCAAACAATGTGATGATTTGATACACATATATTTTGCAGAATGATTACCACAGTAAGGTTAATGAACATATCCATCACCTCACCTAGTTAACTTTGTGTGTGTGTATGTGGTGAGAATTTTTAAGAGGTACTCTTAGCAACTTTCAAGTATGCAATACAGTATTGATAATTCTGGTCACCATTAGATTTCCAGAGCTCTCTCATCTTATAACTGGAAGTGCATGCCACCATCACCCATCCCGCCCAACCCCACCACCCCCACCTTGGGAAACCACCCATCTACTCTCTATTTGTATGAGTTCTTTTTTTTTTGTTTGTTTGTTTTTTTGGGGGGTGTGATTGTTTGTTTTAGGTTCCACATCCCACTGAGATCATTCAGTATTTGTCTCTGACTTATTTTACTTAGTATGTGCTCAAGGTTCATTCATGGGATCACAAGTTTGTTGATAGACACTTAGATTGTTCCCTTGTCTTGGCTGCTGTGAACAGTGCGGAGCTGAGCATGGCAGCGTGGATACCCCTTCGAGAGAGTGATTCCCTTTCCTTTGATATATACCCAGAAGTAGACTTGCTGGGTCATCTGTTGACTATTGTTTATAAGAAAGTAAAACTACATTGACTTCCCTCTTTTCACTTGTTGGATGAAAGAACTAAAAGCTTGATGGCTATGTTTAGTGAGAGTAAACAGTTACTTCTCATATTACCAGAGAGGGTATAAATTGGTACAGCTCCTATGGAAAGCATATACTGTGCATTAAAATTATAAAAGCACATACTCTTTGACCCAGAAATTGTACTTTGGGAAGTTTGTTTACAAATATACCCACTCATGTGCAAAATTAGTTACGAATAACATCATGTTCATCGAAGCACTGTCTTGAAATGTTTGAAAACAATCTAAACATCAAAGATTGAAAACAGTTGAAGTCTATATCTTCAGGAGACTACCAAAATAAAGAAGACCCAGATAATAGAACATTATACAGAAGCACAGGGGAGTGAAAGCCAGGATAGAACATTACACTAAAAAAGCAAAATACAAATGCATATGCACAGTGTGCTAGTACTTGTGTTTTTTAAAAAGGAATATATACATACACGTGGAAATGCACGTGTGTATATATATAATCAATATTCATGTAAGTCGGGCACTTTAAATGTATTCTCTCATTTAAATCTCATCAGAATTCTGTGGGGAGGGTTCTATAATCCATTCATGTTTTGAAGATAATTTGCCAAATGATGAAGTTAAATGACTTGTCTGAGGTCACTTAGTGAGTAAGTGTAGAAGTGGGAACAAAACCTTGATCTTCCTGGTTGAAAGCTGCTGTCCTGACCAGTGTCGCTAAAGCCCTTGAAGTTCAGTCAGACCTTGTTGCATGTTGCATAGCTGACAGATTTAGTGACTCTCACATCTTGCACAACCAGTTTTGGAGCTTTAGGAACTGCAATATAGTTGAGTTTCAGAGGTTTTTAAAAACTCTTTTTAAAGGGACGCATTTGGAAGTGAATATAGACATTTCAGATGTGAACTCAGATGCACAGCTTCAAGTTCTGTTCACAGCTGTGCCAGTGAACACGCTTGACCACGTACTTTGTACAATAGAGGATTTTACGATTTTTTTTTAAGATGCCAATGTCTAGTCTAGTCCAGTTGCAATATAAGTACATGTTACTCTTTTCTAGTTGCATTCTGTATATACATGTCCTTGCACAAAATGCAAGTTTCCAGTACCCCCCTTGATGAAGCAGAACTTTAGGGTGCAAGGAGAGGAGGACCATCTCAGAATTCAGAGGCAGTGATAAATAGCAGGAACAAATGAAAAGCAGAGCAACACTGAGTTGCCAAGTGCCAGGGTGTCAGAGGCAATTAAGAGAAGTGGTTTCAGATAAGTGGAGCTGATGGGAAAGTGGAAAGGAAATGGGGGAGGCTCTGGGGTCACGCGGGAGAAAGTGGCAAAGAAAGGGTCAGGAAAGGAGGTGGCGGAAAATGCAGGAGGTCACTTGTAGTTGGATCGGAAAAGAATGGGATGTGTTTGCAGATGGAACAGGGTCCAAGTGGGAATGATGGCAAGTTCCTGTGGCCTTGTGGAGCCATCGTGAGACACCTGGGCCATGGGGTCAGATGGCTGTGTTCCCATCCCAGCTCTGCCGCTGTCCCACCTAGAGAGAGTAACTAAATCTTTCGAGCCTTTGTTTCCTCATCTGTAAAATGGAGATGATTACAGCACCTACCTGTAGGTTTGTTAAGAGGATTAAATGAAATTGTCTGTGTTAAGTGCTTAGCCCCATGCCAGACACACAGTAAAATGGTCAATAAATATCAGCTGCCTTGATATTGTTATCGTATTGGGCAGGATGGAGCATCAGTCTTCCAAACTCCATGCAGAATCTTTCTCACAAGGCTGTCCAGGACATGCGTTTAAAGCCATCTGTTGAATGAATGAATGACTCTAACCCCTTGAATTGTTATTATTTTTGGGTTGGAACACTTCTGCAGTTGATTTACCCGTCCTTGCACAAGGGTATACAGTGGTGAGAATTTTAATGCATGAGTGGTTTGGGCAACAGCCTCAAAATGTCTTATTTTTACTACATATTATTATAGCATTACATTCATAGTTAGGGGTCAGCTGCCATTTCCTGAGGTTTATAACATGCCTGTTTTAATTAACATCAAGCTAAATTTTGGCATACAGGTGGTCAGCCCAGATGTGAATGTTATTTTTAAAAGTGCCTTATGGCTGTTAAATCTCTTTCTTTAAAATAGCAAAACATATATGAGTGTGTGTGCATGGTGGGGGAGGGGGGTGGGGAGCAGTAAAAATCTGAAATACTGATTATTTCAGGCCTTCTTGAGACAAGCTTCAATGATGAAAAGATTCCTTCAAAATTATTAAAATATGCTTACGTGGGCCACAAACCAATAAATTGAATAGAAGCCAGAATAACAATAAAAATGAGGTGGCCACACTGGATAGATAAAAGAGTATATAAGGGGTTGCATATACACTCTGCAATTTAGAAAAATAAGTACAGAGCATGAGTAATATGTCAAAGGGATGCAGCTAGTAGATGTTGGCAGTGGGCACAGGGGTCCTAACTTTTTATTTAGAGATAGAAGATGCTCAAATTTTTAGTTTATTTAAATAATTTATCTTGGAGATGTGTGTGTGAACACACAGTGTACACAAAAACATCCTTTCTCTCATACACACATCACGTGTGTGCACACTACACACACACACACACACACACACACACACACACACGTTATAAGCTCAGTCATGAATAGGGGTGTGTTGATCTCTGGAAAATAACTTCCCTTGAGCCTTACTCTTTCATTTCTAAACAAAGGTGCTGAGCCCGGGGATTCATGGAAGTCATCGTCAATACCGCCTCCTTCTTTATCCCCACGTCGACATCCTGTCCGTTGCCAAGTCCAGTTAATGTCACCTCCCAGATACTTACCAGACCTTTCCCCTCCTCTCTGTCTACCACCGCTTCGTCTCAGCTGCTGCCGACTTGGTCTGGGCCACTGCGGTAGCTCCCAGCCTGGTCAGGCTGCATCTGCTTTGGCCTGCTTCCAAATCTCTTCTTCGTACTACTTTCAGAGTCATCTGTCTGAAATGGAATCTAAATATATTAGGGCCCTTGTTGGGACAACTGGCCTTCCAGTCATTGCTCTTTGGAGAAAGACAAACTCCTTCACCATGGCTTTCAAAGGTCTGCAAAGTCTTGGCCCTGCCTATTTCTCCTCCTGATCTTCTGAATTTCTGTGCTCTAAACATGCTGGATTTCTTTCAGTCTTTTGTGTTCACCACACTCCCTACTAACACAGAGCCTTTGCACAGGCTATCCTTTTTGCCTAAAATGGTCTCCTCCTTTCTTTCCCCTGTTACACTCTCAGTTGGACCTAAAATTCCTTCATCTGGGGACAAAGTCTTTCTACTGTGAAAAGGCAGGTGCTAATGCAGATACCTTTGGAGGAAGGAGCAGTTTGATGGTTTGAAGGTGTAAGTGACATAATCTGGCTTTTCTTACAGATAGCATGTCTTGATGGAGGAAAACAGTATCAGAATTAATGACTGAATTTCTAACCATTATTCCCAGACATTGATGCTATAAAAATTCCAAGTTACATGTATCTCTCCCTTTTCACAATCTCATTTTACTTATTGTATGAGGTAGATATGATTAATATTCCCATTATATGGATGAAGAAACCGAGGCTAGGAGGAGTTGAATAATCTAAAAGCGCCTAGTTGGTAACTGATTGGCCTGGAGTTCCAACATAAGCTCTGTTTGATTCTAGAATTGTAGCTCATTCCTTTGTTGCTCAGCTATCTTCATGTGGAAGAATAAAAAGGCGCAAGTGTGGATTTTAGATGCAAATGCCAATAGCTGTCAAAATTCAATACAACTTCTAGTGTCTAGCTTTGTAAGTCAGTTGTTTATCCAGTGTTAAAGGAAAGGAATTCAGTAAAGTTTGATCTAATGACAGTGCATCACCTTTAGTCTCAGGTCTTCTCTGTAACTGAAAACTGCTTGTTTCTAGTGGAACTTCCCAATGGAAATTCTGCAATCCTTGGATGAAACCTTGGAAATAGGAGGTGAGCAAATCTCCCCCACAGAGAGGGGTACCCCTGGCTCTCTTGCCATATTTATGGGAAACAGTCAGTGAGCCTGCTAGAATTAAATGGCAAAATTCATCACAACTAATTTCTATTTGTCATCTATTAAGCTACATTGTTTTGTCCTAAACGTCAGGTTAAATAATGAACCTCTCGCAATGGAGTAAATTAACCTCCACTTTATGTTCATGTCATTGTCAAATGGAAACATCACTTGCACAAATGTAAAAGATTCATTAGGAACATGAATACACAAGCTCCAATCCAGTGAAAGATAAGAGCGACTGAGACCTTGTCCTAATGCACCGCCGCAGACCGCTGTTATTTATGATGCCTGTTGTAATCCTCAGAGATTATTTTCAGCAATGGCAATTAGCCCACCGTGCATCCGAGTAATTATGGGGCACGGTCTGCCTTTGACAGGTATGCTGTCCTGGCTTCAAGGGCCACGATCCTTGAGAAATACAGTCCCACCTGCATTTTGCCAGGAGTTGATCTGGCTTTCTCATCGGTGGAGGCTGGGGAAGTGAGGTACGCATGGCCGGTGCCTCTAAGTGCTCAGCTGCCTCTCATGAGGGGCGCTTCCTGTTTACATGGCTGCCTGATTCTAGAAGGTCATAGTCCTTGCTCAGAGCTAGGATTCAGTGTCATCTGTCATTTCTCCTGATTTCAGCTGTATCTCATCAGTGCAAACGTGTCTCAGTTCGTTCAGATTCTGATGGTCTAAGTGGTAATGTATTTGGGTCCTTTCTTTTCTGTGTTTCACTTGTTCCTGTGGGCCGTTTCATTGCTTGCTCACCCTTCCCTTAAGAGGCCGTTAATAGAATAATGGTAGTGCATTCGCATACTGATGGGAATGCAAACTTGTACCCCCTTTCTGAAAAGCAAGTCAGAAAAGAGGATCAAAACCTTCCAAACAATGTGAGCACCATTTGACTCAGGTGTGCCGCTTCTGAGGATTACCCTGAGGAATCAGGAGTGTACGTACACAAAGATTTCGCTGCAAGCCATCTTTAAAACAGTAGAGTGCTTAATAAGAGGAGAGGATAAGATGCGTGTATTTGGCTTCCTCTGTGCTGCTGACGTAGAAGGTTTCTCGAAGGCAATTGGGGATGGCTGCAATTCCCGTGCTGGCTACGTGTAGGCTGGCCTGTCTTTTCATGTAGTATTCCCTGCTCCCCTTGGTCGTGGGGGTGGCCCGTGTGACCCGGGCCTGGCCAAACACCGTATCCATCTCTCTGACCCCCAGCAGTTGGTCCCGGTGTCGGGCTACAAGCCCAAACCATTCAGTCAGAATTCTTCCGTGGGAGTTTTAGAAAAACGAAGCTTAGATAAATGCGCTTTCTTTCCATGTCTTTTTGTAGCGTTGTAGGGGTGGGAGCTATCAGTTGCTTGTGTCTCTAATCTTGTGGTGAAGGCATCCTGGCCAGTGAAACTGACACCTTGAGAGTTTGCAACTGAATTTTGTCTGACACGGTATCTCAGTTCGAGGCATTTATAAAGCCTCTGATCTGAATGAGCCACACTTTACCTTAATTCTTACTGAGGTGGAAAATGGGAAGCGGTGACATCCTCATCGCATCTTTCTTGAGAAGGGCCTCCGTTTCTCTGTATCGTAAAATGAACTCAACAATACGGATCTGTTCCCAGTAAGGGGTGAAGCGAGGTTGTGTGAAATGAGAGTTCAAGCCCTTTGTGATCTTGGACTGAAAAGCACCTGAAGCTCTAAAGTGCAATTAGCACTTTCCTCTTTCTTTTTGTTTTTGGCATAAAGTTTTGAAAAAGTTACTTTAAAACGCTCTATTAAATCGGTTTTCAGGATCGTGAATGCTGGAAGATTGACAGCTCTGGGAAGAGCGCCATCTCTCAAGTGCACGTTTTAGGAGCAGCAATGAGTTGAAATTACCGCCTCCCCCCCCCGCCCCCCAGTGCCTTATGAGGCCTCTGCTGACATGACGTGATGTGCCCAGACCTCAGCGCGGGAGGGAGGTGTCTCTGTGACTCCTGTGGCTCTCCCTCTTTTTGCCGTTTCCTCCCCGTTACTGTGACTTCAGGGCATGTCTTTGTGGCTGTGAATTGAAGCACCTCTAAGCTGTGCCGTCTGGGTCACTGAATGCAGGAACTAGGGAGGACTGGGAATCAGGTACAGATCATCTTCAGCCTCCACGGTCTGGCTTGGGGATGGATTGGTGGCAAAAACCAGAAACAAAGCCCAGATGGAGAAAGTAAAGGTTAAGTGGAGTTTTTTTGTTTTTTTTTGTTTTTTTTTTTTTTTTAATTGCAGTTGGCCATCATATGTTTACACAGGAAGCAAAGTACAATTGGGCCCCTCAGTGAAAGCCAGGAACTGCGGGGTCTTTTCTTGCTCAAGGGTCGCAGAACCTCTCTCATTATTGCTTGTTTCTCTGCTCCACCGCTCCCTGCTTGCGGGCTGATCCCCATGTCCTGAAACCTCCGTCCTGATGCGTTTCCAGTGAGGGCGGGCTGCAGAGAGATTTCGTGTGTGAAATTGGGAGCTCAGAGGGTGAGCGGTAGCCAGTTTTGTAGCTCACACACGCTGCACCTTATCTGAAGGCTCACATTTTTAGTATGAGGCAGCCCCCAGGCAGGTCTGTGACCATTTCTCCTACCTCAGGACCCTCCTTCAGCTTCAGCTGCCATGGTGAAAGGCCCTGCCTTCTGCAGGAAGTCCATACCATCAGGTCAGAGGCGATGAGAATGGACATAGGTCCCAGTTCATGGGAACCCCAGCTTGTCTTTGCTCTCCCTCCCTTTACACCCATCTTCCCTGCCTGCTCCCTGCCCTGCAGGCTCTGAGAGTCAGCATACGGTGTAAACACAGCAACCTTAAAGAGACTGCTTAACTAGCCCCCACAGTTGTGTGAAGTCAGACCCTCTAACAAATCCTGTAATATGCACATATCCATGTACACACACACATATCCCTCCTCGTGGTCCTGCTTCTCCGCATCCTCCCTCACATAACTGATCGTCAGCACCTTCACTGAGCTGAGCTGACAGATCCCTTTCTTTCTGCCAAGATGCCCAGTGGTTATATTTTTTTTTTTTTTGGTATCTAGATCCTCTACTCAAAACTGTATTCCTTGGGGTAATTTCTTGTACTTTTGGTCTTCTGTGTATTAACCTTACTTACTAACGTAGTAAGTTAATTGACACTAGGTATTAGCTGGGAGGCCCTCGGGTGTTGAGGGATGATCCCTGAGTTCCCACCTGGCCCACCTTTATCGCTTGCTGCTCCTCTCCTTGCTCATTGCAGTGCAGCCGCAGTCTTCTTCATGCGGTTCCTTGAATATGTCAGCATCACTTCATGTTTGCCACCTTTTCATATGCTGTTCCCTCTGCCTAGAATGCGCTTCCCCTGGCTCTTCACGTGTCTGCCTTCATTTAATTTTTAAATCTCATCTAAAACGTACCCTGCTTGAAGAGGCCCTCCCAAATCAACACACATTATGTGATAGATGTTGAGACAATCGTTGTAGGAAGGATTCTGAGACTGAAGCCAGGCTTCAGATGAAAGGGTGCTGTGATTGACTAGTGATGTCGACCCCTCACGTGGAACAAAGAGCTGCAGGATCCTTTCTGTGTATTTTCCTTTTTGGGCTTAAAGGATTTTGCCTTAACTAGAACCCTGAATTCTGGCTTTGCTGCTGACCTGCTGTATTGAGTTTTCACTTCGTCACATGACTATCTTGCCTGCCCTTTCTCACCAACAAATCCTGAGAGCTCACAGATCACCGACACATGTGAGCAGTGGTGGGGAGGGGATGGAGGTGGGTGTTCAACAGAGAAATGTGAATATGCAGTGAGACTTGGAGTTTTTTGAGGAAGCAAGAAAATTTTACTGCCTTTTTTTTTTTTTTTTTAAGAAATAATGGTCTCTCACCTACATTTCTAAGCAAATATTTATATGACAAAACTATTAAAGTTGGCTTTAAAAAATCCGAAAAAAGAAGAAGAGTCTATATGGGAACACCTTCTGGCTGGCTCATTTTGTGCGGGTACAATAAGGAATCAAGAAACTGGGTCTCTCTCTGGGTCGTGCATGTCCGTTAGCCTCTCAGGACATCAGCTTTCTAATCGGTAGGAGACAGACTGTGTGCTTCCACTAAGATTCAGTGTGAAACTTCTTACAATGAAAATGTTGGCAAGTTGGAAAGGCTGTAGAAAGTGGTGAAATTAAAGGGCAGGAAAAGAGGTTCTCTGGGGAAAACAGTGGGCTTGCTGGCTGCTGACGCAGGGCTGCAGCGTCGCTTCAGGGAAGGCATGGGATCTTCGTCTCTTTTCCCTGGTGTCTCTCCGGTTTTGATCTGTGACTTCAAATTAGTGTGTGAATGACAAGACACTACACGGAAGCATTAGGTGCTTTTGTGGGCAGCCTTCATGTGTCCAGGGCAGGAGAGAGGGCAGGGCTGGGGATCACTCGGGGTCCAGAGAGACACTGCTGCTGCCACCTGCCCCTTGGGGAGCCCAGCGGCAGGCTGGGGAGTTACATGACTCCAGGCAGGTCTGATCAATAAAGGGCAGCCTTCCTGTAGCAGCGCAGCGTGGCAGCAGGGCCGTTGGTGGATCACGTGCCCCTTCCCCAGACACCGTGGAGTTTGGAGCAGGCAATTAGGGCTTGGGGACAGCTTTTCTTGGAGGTCGAAGAGCTGACAGATGAGCAGAGAGCTTTCTGCTCTTCTACCCCTGTGTGGGCGTGGAAGACTTTTAGCCCACTTACCTTGGGTATTAGCCTTTCCTGGATTGTAACAAAAAAATCATAGAAAGACTTAGGAGCAGAAGCATGGGGAAATTCAGAGACATTTTCTTATTAATAATAACAGCCCCTGATTTTTATTGTTTGTTTGATTCTTTGATTAACACCACCTCTCTGCACTGTAGCTCCACGGCCATAGAAACAGTAAGTGTGTTCACACACCTCTATGTCCAAAGCATCTTGTATTCAATATATATTTACAGAATAAATGAATCAACTGTTTTTTTTTTTTTTTTGCATGATAGGCACCATGCTGGAGATTTCACATAGATTTTCTTGTTCAATCCAGACAATGACTCTGTAAGATAAGTACTGTTATCACCCCCATTTAATCGACAAATCCAGAAGAGGTTGCTTGAGTTAAAGTAACTTGCTTAAAGTCAGCCAGGAAGCGTCTGTGTTGTTACAGGAGGCACCTTGGTTTTATGGTTATTAGAGCAGGGTTTCTTAACCATGACAATACTGACATTTTGGGTCAGATAATTCATTGTTGTAGGGCACTGTCCTGTGCACTATAGAGTATTAGTGGCACCTCTACCCACTAAAAGCCAGTAACACATGCCATCCTTCCTATTTATGACAATTAAAAATGTCTCCACAAATGACAAATGCTGGAGAGGCTGTGGAGAAAAGGGAACCCTCCTATACTGCTGGTGGGAATGTGGTTTGGTGCAGCCACTGTGGAAAACAGTATGGAGATTCCTCAAAAGATTAGGAATAGACTTACCATATGACCCAGGAATCCCACTCCTGGGCATATATCCAGGAGGAACCCTACTTCAAAAAGACACCCGCACCCCAGTGTTAATTGCAGCACTATTTACAATAGCCAAGACATGGAAACAGCCTGAATGTCCATCAACAGATGACTGGATAAAGAAGAGGTGGTATATTTATACAGTGGAATACTATTCAGCCATAAAAACTGACAATATAATGCCATTTACAGCAACATGGATGCTCCTGGAGATTGTTATTCCAAGTGAAGTAAGCCAGAAAGAGAAAGAAAAATTCCATATGAGATTGCTCATATGTGGAATCTTAAAAAAAAAAAAAAAAAGAACATAAATACAAAAGAGAAACAGACTCATAGACATAGAATACAAACTTGCGGTTGCCAAGGGGGAGGTGGGTGGGAAGGGACAGACTGGGAGTTCAAAATTTGTAGATACTGACAGGCACATGTAGAATAGATAAACAAGATTATACTGTATAGCACAGGGAAATATATACAAGATCTTGTGGTAGCTCACAGCAAAAAAGAATGTGACAATATATGTATGTTCATGTATAACTGAAAAATTGTGCTCTACACTGGAATTTGACACAGCATTGTAAAATGACTATAACTCAATTAAAAAAAGTTAAAAAAAAGTCTGTAGATATTGTCGGTGTCCCCTTGGGGGGGGGAAATCACCCCTGGTTGAGAGCCACTGCACTAAAGTCAAGTCTGGGCTGAGCTGAAAGATGGTCTGTTTTACCTGCCCTTCACAGTGTGTTTTAGTAATGTGTATAGCTTACACTTACTGAAGGTGAAAATGTTGCAAGAGTGAAGCTTTAATGGGGTCTTTTGAAAAGCTACTTGGGTTTATGTGTGTGTGAGCAAGGGGGGCTCAGTTAGGAGTTGGGTCATGGGCCTGGAGCCCCAACATGACCTCTTTGGTTATAAACTGGGCAGTTCAGCCAGGAACCTAGAAGAAGGGGGAGGACCCAAAGTGTCTGGGAGGTTTCTTCTGAGAGTCGCATTAGGACTGACAGAAAATTACATCTGTCCTGGAGGGATGGTTGAAGGCAGCCTAATGTGTGGGAAGAGCAAAGGCGTGTGAGTGTTCATGGACAAGTCATTTAATTCTTCTGAGCTTGTTTTCTCATCTGCACAATCAGGGATTCTGGGAAGACTGGCTTGGATGATGGTCAGTTTTGAGGCACCCAGGCTGACAGTGGCTCTTACCTGGTGTGTGTGTGTGTGTGTGTGTGTGTGTGTGTGTGTATGTCTGTGTTGTCTGTGTGTCTGTATGTGTGTGAAGACAAAAGTGACAGACCAACCCAAATTTTCCCAGGGATAACATCTTTATTTCCGTTCTGTCCTTATAATTCATAACCTGCATCAAGCATTTTTTATGTGCCAAACACTATTCTGAGAGTTTCAAATGTATTAGTTTACTTAATCCTTATAATCCCTGATAAACACAGCCATGTAGGAATGCCTGGCTAGCTGATCACAGAAGTGGATTCTAATATCTTTCCCTTGTCGACATTGTTTAGAGTACTCTGTTGAAGTTCTAATTATCAATGAACTCAGGAAAAAAACCCAATTTTTATTCCTGTTGGCTGTATATGGAATTTTGAGACTCAAGATATTTTTTATTCCATAAAATATGTATGATAGGATAGTTTCAAAATTATTCTTAAAGCAAATTGGGATCTTCCTGCTGATGGGGGAAGCAAAATAATTTTATGTGATGCTCCCATAGAATAATACATATTGCATAATTTTCCTATTGAGAAGAATGATGTTTTCCAGATGCAGTCATATATAAACCTAATTATGAAATGTCCACCAGGGTATAATTTAAATTAATCTATTCTCCTTTTTTAGAAATGCATTCCTTCCACAGTGAGATATTTTATTTATACTTTAGAAAACTATATGATTTGAATTTTTAACTGTCATGCCTGATTCCTCAAAGGAAGGCAATTAGTCTTTGGAACTTCTTTCATTTGTTGTAGTAGATCTCCTGTTCATTAAAAATTCTGCTCAGTTCTTCCAATTCTTTGTCTCTGGATGGCCCATAATCCAGGTAGGGATAGTAGTATTCACAGACCTATATTCTAAACTTGTCCCTTCTACCATTTTGCTTAAAGCAGTAGTTTATAAACTATGTCTTGTCGCTATCAATAAATATTTTGAGCATGCATCTCTAATGTATGCACAATTGTTGTAAATTATATATGTTAATTTCTTGCTGTATATTAATATTAGTAAAGTTCCACGTATTTATGTTTTTTAAAACAAAAATAAGGGTAAATACAAACTAATGTTTTCACATCCATTTGAGTCATTTCCCACACATTCCATTTGAGAGTCCATGGCAGTAGAGAATAAAAAGAAGTCTTTTTTTTCTTATCTGCTAAGTGAGAGATATTATCCATCCTGCTTCTCTCACAGAGATGTCAAGAGAACCAAATGAAATAATAGTGATAATAATAACTGTATCAATTAGCTATTGCCGTGTAACAAACCATCTCAAAAGTCAGTGTTTTAACATAGTAATTATTTATTAGCTCATGATTCAGTGGTTCAGCAATTTGGACTGGCTTCTTCTGCTACTCTTAACTAGGCTTATTCTTGTGGTGACATGTCATCTGGTGGCTCAGGAGAGGCTCAATGATCCAGGATGGCTTCATTCAAATATCTGGGGGTTAGTGTTGGCTGTTTGATGGGCCTCCATGTGGTCTCTTATCCCTGAGTAGACTAGCTTCGGCTTCTACATATGGTGAGGAAATTATTTTAAGAAGAGAACATAAGGGGCAAATCCTCTTGAGGACTACACATAGAACTGATACGTTACTTCTGCTGCTGATCAAAGCAAGTCACAAATCCAGTTCATATTCAAGGGGTGGAGAGAAAGACTTTCTTGATGGGAGTTTTAGAGTACCTGAAGCTGGGTTATTTTAATTATTCCTCCACATAAACTTAAACTATATTGATGTATTAAAATGTTCTTAATAGTTTGGTTGTCTCTCTGGGTTAAAAGGCTTCATTTGGAGGATTTACCATGAGTTTTCAGCTATGTTTTGCTGGAAGTTTCATTCTTATTTGTACCACACTATTAGAAATTTTAAAACCATAAATAATTACTTGACAGTTGGTGAGACTGAAGCCTGGGGATGTTTGTTATTATGATTATTTAAGCCTCACATACTCCCCCAAGGATCTGAGTAGGCTTATAATAGAAAATACAAATAAAATAGAAGTGAATATATGGATAGAAGTTTTTCATTTTTGTTTTTTGAGGGAAGATGGAAAGAGAAATCACTGGAAGAGGAATGATTGACTCAAAAAATCCAGGCTGAGGAAAGCTCTTGCACTTGGGCACAAGTATAGGTTCCAGCTTTCTAGTCATTGAGGCAGAAGGAGAATATCTACATAGCTCTTATTATAAGACACAACCTCTTTTATTTTCTAAAATGAAACTCAGAGGAATTTGTCTTGCCGTTATTTACACCAGGAGCATCATCATAGCTTGATTGCTGCTGTTATTATGAGATGTTTTACGTATTGCTGGCTGCTTCTTAAGCCAACCTACCATGAGAGTGAATTATGCTGAGAGTAATAAATAAGAAACTATAAAACTCTTGGGAAAATTTTAAAAAGAAAGCAAGTAAAACTTACAGTTATTGAAATAAAAATTTAATAGGTGGATCATATTGCAGATTAGATGCAATTAAAGAGAAAATTAGTGGATTGGAAGATAAACCAGAAGAACTTACATAGACTGCAACACAGAAACAAAGAAATAGAAAATGTTAAGAGAAATGGAGGGTAAAGAGAGTATAAACTATGTCTAAACAGTTTCAGAAGAAGAGAGTAGGAGAGGAGGCAATATCTGAGGACATGATAACTAATAAAATTCTAGAGTTAATAAAAGACATGAATTCTCAAGTTAAAAGCATGTCAAATAGGATAAATAAAAACAAATATATAACTAAATACATAATAGCAAAAC
The DNA here is from genome assembly GCF_048773025.1 of Camelus bactrianus. Taxonomy (NCBI): domain Eukaryota; kingdom Metazoa; phylum Chordata; class Mammalia; order Artiodactyla; family Camelidae; genus Camelus; species Camelus bactrianus. The sequence goes on from NC_133541.1 coordinate 114,070,705, forward strand.
AAATTTTAAAAGAAAACAGAAAAACCCCAACCCAGATTACCTATTCATTTAGTTACAAATGAAAGATAATTAATGAGGACTGAATTTCAGAAGCAACAATGGAATCCCAAATGATAGCTAGAATTTTATATCCAATTAAACTATCTTTCAAGAATGGTTGGGAAAAAAAAACCTTGCAAACAGACAAACAAAACCTAAGTGTTTATAAGCTACCAATGATTCCTAGTAAAATCACTTATAAAGGATAGACTTCAGAAAGGAGGAAAATAATCTTATATAAAAAAAAGACATAAAAATGCAATTTAAAAGAAGGCAAGAAAGGAGAAAAAAGGAGACCTACACATATGGAAATAGAAAGCATAAACTAAGATAGTAGAAAAAAAAATCCAAATATAATTGGTAATAGTTTAAATATAAATGGAAAAAGTGATCTGTTTAAATGTTTTAGGGCTTGGTTAAAGAAAAACAGCACTCAAAACAAAGCAAAACCCAGCTATATATTGTTGAAGAGCTTGGTCTAAAATTATGAAGACTTAAAAAGATTGAAGATAAAAGGATAGGAAAAGATGTACCAAGCAAGAAAGATTGTGTAGCTATGTTAATTAACATCTGACAAAATAGGGTTTTAAGGCAAAAGCATTACTGGAGATAAAGGGAGTTACCATTTAGATGAAAATATTTTAACTCACCAGAGAAAGATAAAATTCTAAAATTTATGTGCACCTTCAAATTATGTAAAGTAAAAACTGAAAAAATGGCAAAGAGAAAATGACAAATATCATAGAGGGAACTTTAACATAACTTTTCTCTCAAAAACTGGCAGATCAAACAGATAACGCATTGGTAAGGATAAGGAATATTTGAATAACACCATTAAGAACATCGATCTAAGTATCATATAGAATACTGTCATCTAACAATGAGAAGATACTCACTGTTAAGGATACATGTAACAGTTATGAAAATTGATGCTTTACTAGACCATAAACATGTCTTAACAAATTTGAAAGAATCAGCATCAAAAAAAAAAAAATCAACAACATATGGATACTGGCTCATATAGACCCTATTCTCTTACCATAATAAGAGATAACAAAATGAATTCTCCCGCCAAAGTACCTTATGTATAGAAGCTAAAAGAAAAAAAATTCTAACTCACGTGTCAAAGGTAATTTATAGTGGGAATTAGAAAATCCTTGGATCTGAACAATAACAAAAACGTGATGTATTAAAAGTTGTGAGATATAAGAAGGAGGTGCTAGAGGCAAGTTCAAAGCTATATTTGCTTATGATAGAAAAGAAGAAAGGTTAAAAATTAGTAAGCAGGCATCTCTTTTAAGTTAGAAAAACAATAACAGTAAAAATAAAATTCAAGTAAGGAACTAGTAAAGATAATAAAGAAATTAGTGTCGGAGGAAGCTTTGAACTTTTTCAGATGCTAACCGTGATTGTCATTAATGCTATTCACCAAATATTTCTGCTTCTAGGTAAATGAGGTAGCATTTCCCTGGCCCTTGGAGCTGTGTGCAGTCATATGATTTGCTTTGGCTGATGAACTGTGCATGGAAGGAATATGCATCATTTTGGGGTGGAAGCTATGGTTATTAGCCCATGATTTACAAAACTGTGTTTCCCTCTGCCATGCCGAACAGCAGTGCTCCAGATGGTGGCTCCCCAGATTAGCCTGATGCTGGAGCAGAGCCCTCAGCCTACCTACGATGGACATGTAATGTGAGTGAGAAATAAAGATCATTGGTTGTGATCTGGCCACTCACTGTTTGTCACAACAGCATAATCTAGTGCAGTGGTTCTCAACCAGGTGGTGATTTTGCCCCCGAGGAAACATTTGACAATGTCTAGAGACATTTTGGTTGTCACAGCTGGGGCAGGAGAGCGGAGGGTGCCATTAATGTGTGGTGGGTAAACGTCAGGGATGTTGCTAAACATCCTACAATGGATGGGGCAGCCCCACACAACAAAGAATCTAGCAAAAAATATCAGTAGTGCCAATGCTGAGAAGCCCTGATGGACTGTATGTGGTTTGATACAGTAATAAGCAAGTGTTTACCAAATGAAGTGGACTCACACTGATTTTTGGCTTCTGTTCCACTGAAGTATTTACTTAATCTCTCTGACTCTGTTGAGTATGTGCACATCTCTTTTCTCCCTTCCTTCCAGTGAGGCTTGGTGAAGATGAAGCACAATGATTGGACCAAGAATGTTCACGTAGAGTCGAATCATTGGATGTAGTGATGCAGGCAAAGGTCATGTACTAGTGAGGGATTATCTCTGTCTCCATTTCTGGGTAATTCTTTTCCCTGGAGTCATAAGTCTGCACTCAAATGGTCAGTAGGTCAGACCTACTTCTAGGTCTGTTTGTCTCTCCCTCTTGCCTTTCCTCTTTTTTGCTGCTTCCTCCCATGCAGCCGCAGCAGTGGCATGGCCAGGATCTCGTCTCCAGGAGCAAGCTGAGTTATCTTTCCCCTCTTTCTTCCATGTAGCAGTTAGGTCTGCGGCTGCTGCCCAGACCACAACCCAGGCCAGTTTGAAGCTGGGCATCACAAGCAAAGGTTTTCTCTCGTATTCTGTTGATGCCTGAGTGTATTCATTTTGGAATTGGCAGGTGTGATCCATTGATGGTCTAACTAGGCAGAAACAGTGTTCCATATGGTCCAGTTCAGCCCACTAGAGCTCTCTGCACTGAAGTTTGGAGCCAATGCCTCTGCTAACAGAGTTACTTTGATTTACATCTGCCATTATTCCTTGCTCATATATAACCCTTGAGCTCTCAGTTGACAGAGTGCCTATACTTTGGGGTAGGATTAGGGTATTTTAAGACTCCTTGTCCTTACTATTGTATAATTTCAGGGCAAATAAACCTCATTTCTAATTCTTCAGTAGTTTAATTCTCTATTTTAGCCAGACTAAGTTCATGATTGACCTCCGTGGAGAACTTTTATCCTATTGCTGAATGATGAGTTAGTTATCAGCTAACGCATTTTACTCAGTATTTACAAGGCAATAGTAAGCATTTTAATAAATTATATCATTCAATTCTCAAGAACTCAATTTTAAGCAGATACTATTAAATCCTTACTTAACGCTTGAAGACGGTGGAAAGCAGAGAGTTGATGAAACTTGCTAGTAAGTGGAACAGCTGGCACTGAACGTGCCTTTAGGACTTGGCAGACCGTGCTGTTAACTCCTGTGCCACATTGCTTGTCCGAGGTCTTCGATTGCCACCATCCCATACTTCTTCCAGGTCAGAGGGTGGTGGCCTTCCGAGAGTGGGGCAGTAGATGCAGTAGAGACCCTCCCCCCCCCCCCCCCGAGGTAGAACTTGGTGCTACCCCTTCACTCAAGCTTGTGCTGCCTGGGCCTTGGGAACAGCAATTTGAAGCCTCGGGTCTCAGTATGTATCTCCCAGCCTCAGAAGTCACAATGAGAAACTGCCCCAGTGCGGTTTCTGGGCTTGTTTCTCTTACGCTGACGGCAAAGCCTTTGTAGAACCTCAGGGGATATCAGATAGAAAAGCGAGTACATTGGGTTGATTTGGGAAATTGGTGCTGTAAGCTCCTTAGAGTCACAAACCTAATGTTCCCTTAATTAGAGAGGTGGCCCTCCAATCAATATTCTTGCTATTCCTTGCAACGCCGTTCTCCTTGCTTCCCAGCCGGGCTCTCTGGGGATTTTCAGCTGACGACGGTGCAATCCTCCTGGGGCTGTGCAAGGCACAGAGGGGGAGAGGGAGCATCATTTGTTGGCCTGTTATGTGGGGTTGCTAAAGCACAGGATTGCATTCATCAAAGCCAGCACAGTTCCCCGCAGTTTTATATTCGGAATACGTGTTCCAGGGTTCACTTAGGAGTGAGGACGGCAGGATGCAGCAGATACACTGAAGCATTGTCTGGAAATGTTTAAGCATTTTAATTTTTTTTTTCCTTTTGTTGCAAGAAGAGAATACCCAAAGCTCCAAGTAAGAAACCACACTGTTCCAAGAGCTGAACTCTGCCCAATGTCTGTTACAACTAGTTTGAACTTCGCATAAGTATCTTCTTACCCAATAAAAGAAACTGGGGTGAGAAGAAAGAAAATAACAACACCAGCAATTCTTACTGTTATTTATTGAGTTTCATGCCAGGCACTAAATGATTAATGCATTATCCTATTTAATTTTCACAACCATCCTACAAGGTAGAGTGATGACATCCACATTGTACCTATGAGGAACTGGGGATCAGAGTGGCAGAGTAAATTGTCTGCAGTCCTGCAGGATTTGAACTCTAGTCTCACTCACTCTGAGCCCTTTACCTGAATCATTGGTTTGAATCTGATTTACTTGTTCAAGTGAAATTAGGAATTCCCACTCCAGATTTGATTAATCAGGATTCTCATAATCCTTGCTGCTGGTATGAAATAAACTGATTAGTCTTAAAGCATGGTTGAAACAAGTCACCTAGGCTGTGTTTATAGGGATAATATAATTATAGCAGTTTTCAGGAGTGTTCAGACTCCCCCAAAATAAACATGAGCGAGGAGAGATAAGTCAGGGGCCCCAATTAGCCAGAATGGATCAATTTCACTGGCTGGATGCGTAACTTCCCTGTTCACTTTTCTTGTGTAAACACAGCTGTGATGTACCAGCACATGCCTTGGCTTGCCAGCATCCAGAGGTGAAATAGAAGTTCTTAAAGAGAGTTCTGGAAGTTGTGTTTATCATCTTGTCCCTTGCTGTCTTGCCTTAGGACCATGTATTTATTTGGCATAAAATTGAAAAAGAAAACACAAGCTCAGCTAAATGGTTCCTTTATAACCTAAAGAAAAGACCCTGAGTTGTGACCTCAGAAGAGTTTATATCAATAAAAAGAGTCCCTGAAAACACTTACTCTTCTATAATTTGAGCTGTTTTGCTGCTGTTATTGTTAAAGACTGATTGGCATATAATTTCACTTACTCCCTGTGCTGGGACAGTGAAGAGTCCGATAAACTGTCAGGCTGTCCTCCAAAAGGACTTCGACCAACAAGAAAAACACACGGTTCCTGAAACTTAGTCTTCATTTGGAAATTAGCTAATGACAATTAAAGACAATGTCCAGAGAAGCAGTGAAGAGAAAGGAAAACAAAGGGAAGTAAGTCTGAACAAAGATGAACTCTTACCTTCCAGTTTGAGGGTTTGAAACTGAAATTCCATCGCTATTCACTGAGGACTCTGTTCAGTGTAAAAAATTAAAGTTCTACGTTGGGGATAAAAACATGGCTTTGTTAGCTTTCAGTGCTGGTGCTCAGTGACTGTATACCCTAAGGTAAATGGAGGCTTAGTTTTGTTTATTTAGTTAAAGTAAATAAACTTACTAAAAAAAAATCTTTACACAACCGCGTGATTAAAGAGTTCTTCCTTGGGCTAATGTTAGCATAGGTAAAAAAGGAAACCAAGTAAATATGGAATGACATAGATTTCCTGTGACAATACCGATTGGTAGAGTCAGCTCTGAGAAGGTGACTGAGGCCAAATCTGAGTTTGATTGGTGATGTCTGCCATAGGCATGGGAGGGAAGAATAGTGGTAGGCTGGGAATATTTGATGTCTCTGATGTAAATGAATGATTTGAGCTGTAGCAAAATCTGTGTCTGTCCCCTAGAAAGCTTCTTCATTATTTTACTCTACTATCTGACAGCATCACCTCTAACTTGCTGCTTGGTCTACATTATTATTAAAAATAAATATCTAAAAGCTAACATGTACTGGATTCAGTACATGCCAGGCAGTACTTGCAGTTTGCACATATTATCTTCTTTATTCCTATTTTTCAGATGAGGCCTGTGAGACTCACTGTCTAGAAACTGACGCCAAGTCCTCTGGGCTGTACAATTTTTCTGCCTCTAACCACTGCATTTTTACGGCACATTCTTTTTGGGCTTCTGGTGAGGTCTTTCACGCCCCTCTTCATTATTTTGGGAGAACATCTCTCTTGAGAAACCAGGGGATTATTGAACAAGAGGAACAAGAGTGTGGAGAACAGAAAATGTAAGGAACAGATCTGTAAAGCTTGGACTGTAATACGTTCCTAGCCTGATTTCCCAGGTCAGGTAAGCCAAAGCATTCTTCAAAAGGCATTGGCCTATTTAGTGAAGGGCCTCCTTTGGGATCCAGTGTATTTCCTAAGATGATGAGGTTGTAAGTATTGCTTTCATTAGGCAGTAACTTAAAGTTTCAAGGGTCACAGAATGGGACTATACTGATGGAAAGTAGTGGCTTTGGTAGGTCCAGGGTATGTGATGCTGCGGTGAAGACAAGTCAGGGTGGTCCTTGAAGAGGGGAACAGTATTCATTCACTTCCTTATTCAATTGCTCATTTATCCAACAAAGACTTATTGAGTACCTGCTTTGCTCTAGGCGTTGTGCCAAGTGCTGAGAATATAGGTTCCTGTTTACATGGAGTTTCAGAAGGGAGGAGACTAGTTCTGGAAATAAATGATGTATTTAAAGAGTCTGCTTGAGGTTGTTGAGACTTACACGTTTTCCACTTGGAGAATCTTCTTTCTCCTGGCTTGATATCACTGTTATTACAAACTCCTATCACCATTCTAACTCTAAACAACACAGATGAGACATGAAAATTTCTATGCATCATATTAAGTAAAGAAAGGTCAAGTACAGTATTTTATCTACAGTATGATCATAGCCGTGTCAAAACTATATGAGTGTAACAGGATGACCTAACTGAAAATGTGTCTGAAGATTTTGAAACATTTACGAGGAGAAGCTGAAAAAAAATCCTGTCATTTAAGAGCTGCAAAGATTTTCTGTCTCATAAGAAAGTCAGCTTTCTGAACTTCTCTGGGTCAGACTCGTTCTTTGTTCTAGGAAAATCACTGAATTGTCTTTATGTTACTGAAATGTAAGGCAAGATGCCAGCTGTTGCTTGGGAGGCTTGTGAATTCATAGAGACACCTCTTTGAGAAACCAAATGCTCTGTGTGGTTGTGCACATTTGTTGCCTGTGCCTGAAGACAGCACTGTGGGCTGAGACTGCACTGTGTCCTAACTATGGTCACCTATGTCTGGGGTGGCCTGCGGACAGGGCTGGAGGTCGGGGCTGGACTGGACTTTGATCAGTGAGATCTGGTCCTGCAGACTTTGAGAAATGCTCTGATTCTGGATTATTATTTTCTTACGTTAACTTCATGCTGGGACCAAAGAATGGGGCCACATTCTTGTGAGTGAAGGTAGGGCCTTCTCTGGGAAGAAACGGATTGCCTCTGTCGATCACCCTGGCAAAGAGTGGATCCACTGGGAATAGAGATTATGATCTGGGATGGGAGACACGTCTCCTTGGGGGACATGGCTGTGGGACTTGGATTATATGCATGGGAGATAGGTTTGGCTACACTTCCATTTGAGGCCGGGCTGGGGATTCTGTTTACGTAAGGAGTTCCCAGAGGAAGCATCTGAGCCTGATTCCTGATCTAGAGGTTGTAGTTGTAGTGTAGAGTTGTAGTTTCCTTCTGTTCTTGAAGTATGAAGTCTCACTAGAAGCCAGAGCCTAGTCTCAGTGCTGTTGTGGAGTATCAAGGGAAAGGCTTCTTCAACTTCGGAGTTTCAGCCAAGACAGGAGGCTCACACCTGCTTTCCCTCTGAGTCCAGAGTGTTGGAGCACAGACCTGGGTTTCTGGAACTGCAGCAGAGGCAGGCTGTAGTGAAAGTCTCTTAACTGCCACCTCCCCTTCCCAACCCCTGCCCTGCCCCTATTCTCCTAGACACAAAAGGGGAGGGAACCTTGAAAGGGGGTCCCTAAGACCTAGCAGTCAAGCTGGTAAGGCTTGGAGACCTGCGCAGGCAAACACATTATAAACAGCAAGAAAAAAAGGGATGGAAAATGAATAAAAAAGCGGGGATTCTAGAGAAGTATTTCCATTATTTAATTTCTATGGTTATAATAGTTTTGCAATAAATCAAGACTCCATATTGACCCAATTATTGTGACTCTACCATCCACAAAGTCCCTGTACAACAAAGGGTTAATAGCTGACATTAACTCAGTCACCTAACATCCAATGTAAAAACTAGAGGTGTGTTATCTGCAATGACCTTTCTCACATAAACTTACTAATTGAAATTTTTCCATGTCCCAAGTGGGTGTTTCTTATGTTTTAATTTATACTGAGTCCATTTGTGTAGTTTTGCCAGCGTCAGCAGGGGAGCGTGTTGGTTAGTGAAGGCAGCCAGCCTCAAGAGCTAAAATTACCTAGTTCTTATTCTTGTAAAATGATATCAGCCTTATTTATTCTTTAGTTTACAAAAGACATGTTTGTGATTCTACATTAAAAGTTACCAAAGGTGAATAGTGAAAACTCTCCTTCCCATTGCTCCCTGGCTCTTTAGAGGTGATTATTTACCAATTTCTTGTGTATTTTTTTCCAGAGATAATTTATGCATATACGAGCAAATCCCTGTATCTCTGATGTTCTGCACATTTAAACATTCATCTGCTGAGCATTTTACATGCGTTTGATCTTTCAGCTCTCGTAATATACCTATGAATAGGGATTTAGGTTTAACATCCCCATTCTATAGAGGAAGAAACCGAGACTCAGAGACAGTGGTATGCTGGGCTGTCTCGTACCAGCGTGGGAGAGCCATTTGTTAAATTGTTAGGAATTTCGTGATCTGGTTGACCACAGATTGATAGCTTGAAATTGACCACACTGGGAGTACTGCACTTGCGGAAATTGGCAAATCGACAGATCACATTCCCTGTAGCCAGAGCTGGTTGCTGAAGGTTTGCTAGCACACCATTTCCCAGAGAGGTCCAGGGACTTGTTCAAGATCACAGGCTAAAGGTGGCTGAGTCAGAATTTGACCTCAGGCCTCTCTGACTCCAGACTATGTTCTGAGCCAGATTCACACCGTGAAGTAGGAGAAAAATGAACTTGAGCTTCCCACTGCCTGTTCTGGTGACTTCCCAGCCCTTGGACTCTCTGGATCCAGGCTGCATTATGCCAGTCTCTCTCTCTCTCTCTCTCTCTCTCTCTCTCTCTCTCTCTCTCTCTCTCCTCTCTCTCCCTCTCTCTCCCTCTCTCTCCCTCTCTCTCCCTCTCTCTCCCTCTCTCTCCCTCTCTCCCTCGCACTTTCATATTCATGGTTAGTGTCTTAAGAGTTGGTTTCCTTCTCATCATAAAACTGACCCAGGCTTACTGCAGACAAGTTGTAAAATAGAGAAATATATGAAGAAGTAAATAGCCATCACTGCAAAAACCAATGCTCAAATTTTGTCATGTACTGACTTTGACCTTTGTGTTTCTGATTGCTTGAACTTGATTCCTCTTTGGTGCCTCTGTTTTGCCTTTGGATGTTTTCCGCTTTGATTTATTATTTGATGTTTCTTAGTACCTTTCACTCTGCTCGTTCACAGAGGATTGCTAGCTGTGACATGGGCTGCAATTAACCCCATTTTAAAGCACTCATGTGTAGCATCAGCATATGTGGTGGGAAAAAACGATGTAGTCAGCTTTATCCTTGAGTCTGGCTCAGTGTGGCAAGAGGCTCATGATGTGAGAGGCATGAGGGAAACAAAACCAGGGGAGGAAATCACCTATTCAGGTTGCCTGATTCACAATCACTGTGATACTCTGTGTCTTTTGAGTGGAATGAGGGCAAAATCACACACACTGTTTACATTGTTATTTCTCTCCCTCTCATTTTTTCCCACCAAGCTCATACACAGTAGTTGAATTTATGTAATTTGAATGTGCAAATGACATACTTTTTCGGGAAAGCAGAGCAGTCAGAGGAGCTAAATAAAACACTTAGCCTTCTGAAACATGAGACATTTGCTCAACATTATTAGTGCGTTGTTAACTTTCGCTGCAGCAGCTAACAGAATATTGTATTTTACCTCTAGAATATGCCTGTAAGACATTTATTTGTTTATGTGTTTGTGTGTGTGCTTGCATGTGAATCTCACTCTACATGTAAAACCCCAGTAAGGAATTCTGCATCAGGTAAATGGATCAGAATGTTGAAGAGGAGCCATTTTCTTCTAACATTTCAATAATGAGTAAGTGACATAAAGAAATATGGTCTGTCCCTCGAGGCAGAGCCTGTCCTTGGCTTTGGGCTATGCAAGCCCTGTAGGTTCTGAGCATCAGTGACACGAATTGTGCCAATCTGTTAGAACAGACCCAGCTTCCCAGTGGTTTTGTGACTGTTGCCTGCCTCTGCATCTCTTATAATGAAATGGTCCTTGGACAGCTGGGCTATCAGCAAAAAGCTATGTGGGAAGTGCCCTGCCCAATTAATCAGATGTCATTCGGACCAGATTTCTTTAGCACATTGCTTCATGGTAAACAGCAGAGTATTAATAAACAAAAATCAAAAAGAGACAAAGGAGAAAGACATCACTTTCATGTATACTTGTCTTAAGGCATATTTTTCCATTTCTTAAACTTGAAAAATAACCATCTGGAAAGAATCATATTATAGACAAGGCATGTCATGACATTTACAGCAAATATTTTTGCTGTGGGGTTCAGTATTCTCTCATTGCCCCATCAACTGCCATATAATCAGATACCTATAAAGTATTCAATAAATAGAGGGTTCCTGCAATAAATCAACAGTGCAGGAATAATATGTTTTAAGTGTTCACATTTTCCTTTGTTTATCCTTCTTTTTAAACACACACTTTTGCGTCACAAACCTCCTTAAACGTTTGTCTTTGTTTCTTTGCCTCTCAGCCACCCGGTCTCGGGCAAATGACATTAAACTGCGCCACTGCAGAGAGATCTCTGGCATAAATAAATGTATCAGGAGGTCAAGAGGTCAAGAGCATAAATGAGGCAAAGATTTCAAAGAAATCACCGACCAAATGATTTATAAATCATGGAAAATACAGCTCTGGCCATAAAAGAGAAATTAAATTTATACATCATGAGCTTCAGGATGCTTTGGGTTCTGGTGGGTAACTGGGTTAGAAATGGAAGAGCTTATGTCATCCTGTTGTTGGTTTGGAGCCTTGTTACAGCGGCATTTACCCCAGGACTCTAAATCAGAAGGACTGAGATTAAACTCCCCCGCCCTTCTCTTGTGTCTTCAGAAACGTTTGCTTTTACCTCTGACCTGGAATTCCCACCACACTAGGCTTGACTCTGGGGTGGGGTAAGAGTTAATTCATTGTTGGGCAGAATGATAACGCCCGTGAGTGAATACAAGCCTCCTGTCTGTTGTTGAAAGGCTGAGAGTCCTACCTTTGTCTATAGGAAGGCAACAAAGAATTACAGCATCCGCCCTGGCTGGCCAGGGGAGCTGTGGGGCCGAGGGCTTCTGGAACAGAACAGCCAAGCCATCCACAGGAGAGAGTAAAATGAGGCAGTCTCTGTAAAAAGAACAATAATACTTTATGCTATAATGATCTGTAAAGAGAATCTGTCCAGAACTTTTATAGCTTAAAATAATCCTTTCTCCTTTTTGCCGTGTTTTCTTCAAAGACACGACGTTCAATCATTTCTCTTCTCCCCACTCTGCCCCCCCCATTTGCTTTTCTTCTATATTTGGGAAAGTAAGAGATTGGAAACTTCTTGAAATTGTCTATTTATTTTAGGCCTATATGAATTCATGAAATGTACACAATGATCTACACATAAAACTGAAGTAATTTCATGGGGAACTTGCTGAAAACACACTCAGCTGGGAATGTCACTTCCGAGTTAAACAGATGTGAAGCAGCAAATGACACCACGAGCAGCCATCAGACTTTGGAATTGATTGCTGCTCTTTATGACCTAACCAATGGAGGCTTAAACTCGGGGCTAGTTTTAAAAGTTTTCCTGGAAACAAATTTTGCTAATCCCACTCAATGGAAACAATATGCTGGTCCCTAGCTTGAAATACAGATCTGTGGTGATGACAGAGAAAAACAATACACTGTGTCAACATTGCTTTGCTCTTAAAATCCAAGGTAGGGTTTCAGGGGAGCTCAAAATTTCTTTCCTTCTCTCTTTTCCTTCCTTCCTCCTTCCCTCCTTCCCTCCCTCCCTCCCCTCCTTCCCTCCTCTTCTCTTTCTTTTCCTTTCCTTCTTTCCCTTCTCAAGCTTCTCTCTTTAGCTTTCAGGCATTTGCAGGAACAAACTCTGTTTGGGGTTGGTAAATTTTTGGCTATGTGTTTTTGCTTTTTAAATATATAGGCACTTTTTACTCAAACATTTTGGGGGAAGGAAATGTTAAGATACATTTTTTTTTCCCCCTTTACTCTCCTTTTTCTAGCATTTCTAAACCTAGGTTATATGTGAAAGAAATTTAATCCGCAGCTTGCTCATGCATTTGTATTCGAGTCATCAAAATTGGATTTTGAGTCACTTTGCTTAATGGTAAATCTCTCCAATCCTCTTTTTCTTGGTAATTGGGAAGTTGGGCCTCCTGGGTGGGGCCACAAATCTATGTTGTGTTTGGAATTCAGGCTCCTAAGAATTGGTTGGCACTGCTTTCTTTCTTCATTCATTTTAGAAGGATACTTTATCTTCCTTATCGTGGAAGCACTGTAAATATCCCAATGGGCCATCTCTCCTTGGAATCATTTCTTTTCCCAAAGCTGTATGGACTTCTCTTTAGCTTTTTTTTTTTTTTTTTTTTACATGAAGGAGGAAGCAACTCTAAAAAAAAGAATTGAAATTTTACAAAGATCAGAACATGATACTGCAAACGTTTTTCAGTAATTGTGTCATCATTACTCGATAAAGGATTTGAAAAGGGGGAGTTTAATTCACATCTTAGCAGAAGGATACAAAGTGTATGTTTGGAGAAAACCTGCTAAATTTAAAATTAGGCTAATGATTAGTTTATTTGCATTTTTCAGTGACCCATTAGGATGGTTTTCTGTCGAGCTGAGGTTAGTAGCCTTCTTAATGTCTTCCTTACACCATGGCTCTGCTGTTCTTAGACACAGCTCCGAGTCTCAGAGCTGGGATTTCATGGAGTTGGGTCTGTTGGGCTAAGAAAGAGGAGAGAAAAATCTCTGCTGTTACCGAAAGAAATTGCTGACTTTGTTACATTTAAAAATTTTATTTGTTTTCGTGGAACTGAGCAACGTGTAATGCCATATTTGCCTTTTCCGGTCCACTGGCTTTTGATCACCGTCATGGCTTTTTTAGCACATGATGTTTTGTTTGTGCCGATAAACGAAGTTATAATCTTGAACATGCAAATGGAGAGGGGGCTGAGGTGTCCTGGAAACAGGCTGTGTTTTGAGGATGGTCTGTTAATACATGGCTGCTAGGCAATGTATAAGATAGTGGATGACGGGCAGGGTGACAGTATGGTGAGAGTCTGAGTACAGAGTAAGGGAGACAGTAATTCAGAAACACTAGTCTGATTAGGGAAAAAAAAAACCCACAAATATTTCTCACTGGTTCTAACATGGAATTTCTTGAATAGCACTCTCTGGTTTAAGTGATATCAGATAAAATTCCTCAAGGCCTGTTTTAAAGAATGGAAAAGACTATTTTATTTAGTTCATGGATAGAGACTGTAATGTAAGAGTTCTTGACATTTTATGTTTTCTTTTGTTGTCTGAATATCTGCTTCTTCGATTTCCCTTTGTCCCACTGACAATCTAATTTGTAGTGGAAGTGATTGGGAGCATGGTTTCTGCAATTCAGAGTTCAGATCCTACCTCAGGTACAAACTAACTGTGATTGTATGTAAGCTACCTAACCGCTCCTTGCCTCAGTTTTCTATCTGTAAAATGGTCAAAACTGTAATTAATACTCACCATGTAGAGTCACGGTGAGATTCAAACATGTGAAGGCAGCAGCGTTCTTGGCACGGAGTTAACACGTACTGAACACAACTGTCACTGCTGAGCACACAGCTTTTACATAATTTAAGGCAACCTGGACTGGCCTATGCTCACATGATTGTAACCTGGTTATATGTGAACAACTAAAAGATCTAAAATGAATGGAGGCTCTGAGACCCCCCGCCGCCACCAAAGGCAAACTGAAAGTGAAGCATTTGGTTATATATTGGGTAGTACCTGAGTAAGCAGGATTATTTTATGGTTGGAACATGTGGAGTGAAAATCTGATACTGAGGGAAGAACACCGGATTGTAAATTGGAAAATGTTGCCATTAAAAGAAAAAAAAAGAAAAACCACGCCCAACATGTGTGACCTTGGGCTTATCACGTGTCCTCCTTGACTCTCATCAGCCAAATGGGAATAGGAGTGACGGGACCCCCTCTGTGTGTTTCCCGGGGTTGTTATAGGATCCGAGTAGGAGCTTGGAAAGATGAATGTGCTGTTTAGGCTGGAGGTGATGCAGGTTGAATGACAGAGCAGGTTCTTGCCCATCAATCCTGCGCTTCGCCGTCGCTGTTACTGCTCCGAGACGGGATGCTGGAGGATGGCCCGACTGCAAATTCCAGGGCACGCTCACGGCCTGCTGATTGCAGTGGCGCCTGCTGTGGAAAAGAAGCTGGGGTGCATTTTTATGTGTCAATTCCAGGCAGAGAGTTTTCGCTTTGAAAACCAGGACGCTTTCCTGGGTGAAATGGGACAAATGCTTAGACCCGCGAATCTTCCAAAACAGCATCCAAGTGGTGGAAGCGTTTTCCCCTTTGACGTCTGAATGATACCTAGTCATTTTGTGACAGTCTATTCCTTAGTCAGAGTCGCAGAGTTCAGCAGCCACCCCCTACCGCCCTGGCAAAGGCAGTTTCCGAAAATGCCAGAACAGAGAGGAGTTAATGCACAGTGTAGAAGAGGAAAGGCCAGGGAGCCCAGATCCAAGCCAGGAGAGCGTTCTCAACAACGAGAGAGAGGGAGAAAGTATGCGTGCACGCACATTGCCGAGTGAGGAGGACCAGAAATTGCGTTTACACCGCCAATCCAGATGCAGAGATAAGAGGAGGGGGCCCGGTGGGGGCCCTAATCCATCACTCCGCCTGGCACGGGCAGGAGAGTCACGAGCCTGGCACCAGCCGCTGTGCTGCGGGGCCGCCTCCCCGCCTTGGGCGGCAGAAGGGCTGCAGGCTGAGCCGTGACGTCCTGGGCCTGTGCTCCTCAACAGATGGCACTGTAAATCTGAAATATTCCACAGGAGGAAGACAAATGGGACTCAGCCGACAAGGCTCGGAGCCTGGCATACGGAGTGAAATAAACAGAGGCCCAGCGTCCTTATGGGGCCGTTCCTTCCTCCTGCTCTTAAATATCACACTTCTGAAGTCATCTCCCACTGGAACTCCCAGCCGCTGAACAGGCTCATAAACACACTTCTCTCTGGGCAGAGGGGTACTGAGAACCAAGGTGGGTGCCCTGATGATTCCAGCCCACAGTGAGGTGTGGGGATTGGACTTTTGAATGATTCCACACCAGACCCCACTCTCGTCAATGACTCTGTGCCCTGACCACCCCCCAAGCCCAGTAATATTCTGTTTCCCCCATCATTGAGGTACAAACAATCCCTTCTCTAATCTCAGACATTCCCTGACGGCATGCTGTATACAAAGCACTATCATTCATTCACTCACTAGTCATTTATTCCTCTAATGAGCACCTCCCTTTTTTTTTTTCTCCCACACACTGTGTTTGTGACTGAGGCCACAGAGGTGAATGACGGTAACTTGCCCTGAAGAAGTTCTGGTTCAGGGTCATGGATAGATACTAAGCAGGCTTACAGAACAAAATAAAATGGTTAAAGGGCTCACTCTGCCCTTGAACACAGAGAGAAACTCTTCAGATACTGGTAATATTTGGAGTCCAGTAGTATCCTACCATTGTTTTAATGAGTCCATTTATGACAGCTTTCAACTGGGGTGTTTCAGAATCTCTGGTTTGAGGCTCATGGATGTAGTTTAAAAATATTAAAAATGTTTAAAAATATTAATAATGTTTATACATATATTTTATATGCATACAGAAGATAAAATTCATCTCTTACTGGTGATGCTACTGCTCTGCCCACCTCCTTGAAGGCCAGCTGCTCCGTTGCCTCTGGGTCTTGCTGCACTCTCTTCCAATTTCAGTGAGGGCTCTGCCCCTGCTACTTTAATGGGGTCTTTTTGAAGGCTCTCAGGCATCAACATAAAAGGCTTTTCTCTAGGGAGGCAGGATGGTGCAGTGGCAAAGGACTCTGGAGCAGGCCTGCCAGGATCAAAATTTGAATCTGCTAATTGCTAGCTATGTGATCTTGGGCAAATTCCTTAACCTCTCTGTTAATCTGTTTCCTCATTAAAAAAATGAGGGTTGAAGACACAGAATGAACCTAAATGTCCATTGACAGATGACTGGATAAAGAAGATGTAGTGTATTTATACAATGGAATACTACTTGGCCATAAAAAAGAATAAAATAATGACATTTGCATCAACATGGATGGACCTAGAGGTTGTCATACTAAGTGAACTAAGTCAGAAAGAGAAAGACAAATACCATATGATATCACTTATATGTGGAATCTAAAAAAAAATACACAAATGAACTTATTTACAAAACAGAGAAAGACTCACAGACACAGAAAACAAATTTATGGTTACTGGGGTGGGGTGGGGAAAGGGGGTGGGGAGGGATAAACTAGGAGTTTGAGATTTGTAGGTACTAACTACTGTATATAAAATAGATAAACAAGGTCCTACTGTAGAGCACAGGGAACTATATTCAAAACCTCATAATGGCCTATAATGAAAAAGAGTATGAAAAGGGATGTACATATATATATGTGTGTGTGTGTGTGTGTGTGTGTGTATAAAATGTGGGTGTATGTACATGTATAAACGAATCTCTGTGCTATCCACCAAAAATCGACACCACCTTATAAATCAACTACACTTCAATAAAAAAATGTGGGTTGTTACGATAGCTATTTCATAAGATTGTTAGGTTTAAATAAGAAAATATATAGGAAGTATTTAGAGTAGCACTCAATAAATATTAGTTTTTACTCTTCCCTCTCATATCTAAGTTGACTCACTCCTGTTATTCTGGTACGTTCTTTTTAGGTTTCCATCATAGCTTTTACCACATTTGTGTATGGTAATTATGTAAGACAATTCTGTATTTATTTATTTGTTTAATATCTGTCTTCCCCAGTCCAACGTGAGCTCCACAAGGCTCTTGAATTTACCAAAGTATCCCCAGCACTTAGTATGACCTGGAGGTAGTAATTATTCAATAAATACTTGTTGAACAAGGGAGGGAATAAACAAACCAAGGCAAACTCAACGAAAACATTCTTGGATGATGGGGATTTATGGAAGATAAAATGAGGAAGTTCTGTAGTGGATATGAATTTTCTTTTAAAAAAAGTTGTGGCTTGATCTTGGAAGTATGCGGCTTGGAAATCATTCTGTCCTGGTTTCCTAACAATGGCGAGTTCTGAGTTCTGAGCCAGACAGAAGTTCACCAATTTTCTCATGTTGTCATGGGCTTCTAGAGATATTCTGCTGGGACAGTTGTGAAATATAGCATGTCTCCAAAGGGAAAATGATATCTGTATCTTTTTCAGATACAGGTAGGAAGGTTTCATTGAATCTTCCTAATGAAAATCAATCACCTAAAAGTTAAATTAAGTTGATGCAACTAACTATTCAATTCAACTTGCTTATTAGCAAAAGCAACCAATCTGCCACTGGAATCCCTGTTGCTAAGCTGCCTCAAGAAACAAATTGATTAATGGATTTTCTTTTTCCTAAAGGCCTTTCAAGTAAGCAGGTCAAGTAGCTCCGATTTCATTAGGGCCCCTCTAGTCAGCGATAACTGTGCAATTTGGTTCCAAACACCCAATTTATTGATTGGCCCAGGCCCCACAGAATTGATTGTGTTGAGGGGATTTTAGTAGCCTGTGCATTGTCCTTAAGTATCCTTAAGGCATTTTGGGTCAGGAAGGGAGGAGGAGGCTCTGCTGAGGAGCAAACATTTGCCCATTTCATTCAGTGAAATGAAGCACTGGGGCCAGCAACGCCCCCCTTTCATCCTGTGCTCTTAAAACCACAATATAGGTTAAATTTGTGGATTAATATCAGTATTTTTTAATAAGGACTTCTTAAACAGAGAATTGGAAACCAGCAAGATACAGTCATACACTACTGAGAGATTTGGAAATAACAAAGGAGAAGGTGAAACCCTAAGGCTGACATTTGATACGGAAACGTTTATTTTTGATAACTGACACTTCCCTTTCTAAACTTAGTCAAGTCTTCAACTGACTGCTTCATTTTGGTACCTGCAGGACTTTAAGGGGTTACAACATTAGGACAGTAAAACTAAAGATGAAATATATTTATTTATTTACATATATCCATCTCTGTATCTGTGTCTCTTTTCTAAGTTTATACCTGTGTCTGTGTTTCCGTATCATCTCCCTGTATATAATTGTGGCTCATATTGTGAAACAGTATAGTAGGTGTATATAAAATGCACTTATTTTTATACATGGTAGCAGAGGAATTGAAACTGGGAAGAGAGCTCAAAGACTAGTGGTGGAAGAGAGGACCGAGGAAGTAAGGGTGGTTGAGGAAACCTGAGGTTCCACAACAAAAGGTATACAACGTAGGTGATACCTGGAGAATCCAGAGGAACTTAACTGCATAAGATAAATCAGTATCTGAACCAGTTTCAGAAATTAGTTTTTTTCTCAATTTCTAGGTATAGTTCAAAGTCAATAAAAGAAAATTACTAAGGTAACTTTCTTTAAAGAATTGATAGTGTCAAATGCAGTTTTTAAAAGCTGAAACAGATCTTAGATATTGAATTTTTAGACTTAAAAATTTTTTTTAGAGATTTTAATGGTTTTAGATTTATGAAGTTGCAAGAATTACACAGAGTTCCTATATAGTCGGCACTGTTTCCCCTTTTACTAGCATTAGTGGAATACATTTGTCACAAGGATTGAACCAATTTTAACACAAAAACGTCTCATTTTGCAGACAAGGAAACTGAGTCGCAGGAAATCAAATGATTTGCTCCTGGCCATGGCAAGGGGAGAACCAGGACCCAGTTTCCTTAACTGTCAGCCAAGGGCTCTTTCTACTAAACTGCTTTTTTCTGTCTTGTGATTTTGTACTTCCCTCTGTTACTGCTGATGAATCCTTAGAAACAAACTTGGTTCGGAAATTGAAGGTGTGAAGTAGATAAAAGCAGAGCTGGTCTGGATGACGTCTGCCCCATCCCTCGGGGACACCTGAGACATCTTTGAGTAACTCTTAAAGCTCCGAGGAGGATGGTTTGGCAACAGCTCTGCAGTTCGATGGCAGAACTTGTCACAAGTTAACCATCTGGCACCATCTGCCCCGTGCGGCTCGAGCTGGGGCTGTAACTGACTGAATCAGGAGCCAGCATGAGAAGGGAGGTGAGTCAGGTACCCAGCTCACAGGTGGGATGTGCTGTTCCGTAAGAAGCATTGCTTAACCCTTTGAGGCGAATTAAAGAACGGGAGAGTCAAATAACCATATCTGAGTTCATACAAATCTCCTAATTTCATCTACAGTATTGTGTGTTCTAGGGATAAAGGGAAGATTGTCTCAGAGGATGTATTTGGGTCCTCTGTTGCGTATCCATTTTCCCTGCTTTCTCCATTCCTAGAAAAAAATTCTTCTCCTTCCTTAATTTTTTCCTTTTACCAGTGTGGGCTGGGAAAAAAGGGAATGAATAAGAGGTTAAAAAAAAAAAAAAGAAAAAGCAAAATGAAAAAGAGACATTATATAAGAGCCTAAAGCTACAACCCAGAATCAGAAAAAATTGGGTTGAATGCCCAGTGTTGCCGTATATTAACTGTGTGATTCTGAGGGACCCCCTCAATTGCTTTGTGACTCGGTTTCCTCATTGGTAAAACAGGAATGAGACTCACGGTAAATTTTTCACTAAATTGCTGAGAGAATTAAATGAGGTGATGCATCTAAACAGTTTTGCCCCAGGCCTGGGACATTCTCAGGACCCGATAAACATTGGTCCTTATTTTCGCTAGTACTACAACCGTCTGTATTATTGTCGAGAGGGGAATAAATGCAAGGGAATGCGTAGGCAGCTTTTCCGAGGGCATTTAATTGATCTTTTGCTTTTAGTAACCTTCCTTAGAATGCTCACCTTTTCCTAAGTGCTTGCTTTTTTCTTTGAGTTTTTTGGATGATGATTATTTAATAATAATAATACATGCTCACATTCATGGTGACATTGTTAAAGTTGAAATGACTTAGTTTTATTTATTTTTTTAAACAGTCTCATGGCCTCCTGACAGATACCTGGGCTATAGGGTTTTTTTTTTTTTTTTAATGAAATATTTGACTATTCACAGTTGTCTTGAATCAGTCATTTATTCAACGAGTTTGTTTTGTGTTGAGTGCCTATTACATGCCAGCACTGTTCTGGTCACTTGGGACACACAAAACAAAGATCCATGCATGCCGTGAGGACTGGCTGAACCTAAGATAACATAGCAGTAAGTTATATTGTATGTTAGAAGGTGGTAAGTGCCATGGAAAAAGTAGGAGAGTTGGGAGCACACAGGCCGGGTGTGGTTTTGTTTCATTTTTACTCATCAGACGTGACCCTCTCTAAGCAGTCTGTGAACTCCGTAGGGCAGGCCCTAGTGTCTGGGGAAGGAGGCTAGATGCTGAACTACTCTTTCTAATTCTCTGTTCTGTTGCCTGCCAGTGGGTCAGCTTTCCCTGTCCCAGCAGCCTGACCCCTACCTACTACCAATTCCAGCAGATCAGTTTGTTTTTTTTTTTTTTTTGTGGACAGGCCAGAAACAGGTCCATCTAATTACTCCCGCCCACAACCCAGCCAGAGGCAGATGAAAAGTGACATTCCAGAGTGTGAGCAATTCCTCTCCTCCCTGTGGTTTTCTAGGATTATGGGCAAACGAGGGAACTCCATCTGGATGTTAGACGGAGGCCCCTGAGTTTTCTAGCCCCTCTTGTAGGAATTCCAGCTTTCATTCCCAGGTGAGCTGCCAGAACACTCAAGTGCAAGGTGGCATTATCGTTAATCTCCCAGCCAGGGCTTCTGTTCACGTGTCCCTGGAACAACCTATTTTCTTATACCAGTTGCCACCTCTTTGATATACTGGACACGTGTCAAAAGAATCAGAGGCCATCCATGTCTTATCTTACATTAGGAGGAGGAGTGTAGAAATGTCCCTTCATTACCAGGACGGTCATGTCAAAAAGAATCGACTTATTGTCAGCATTTCTAACCTAACAATGTTAATGGAGCCTTTAGACATCCCTTCTCCTCATTTGTTTCGTAGATGCCTATCACGGAGACAGTTGCAAGAAGGTTCCCAAGCTCTAGGGAGCCCTGTGTATGTGTATTAAGTGACAGCACTCTGGGATGCTTATTATAAAGGGATACAGGGGTAGGTGGGAGGATTGAGATCTTGGGGAGAAAGTGTGCTTTGGGCAGGGTGCCAAGGTGGTGAGAAACTCCAAGCAAGACTTCAGGCTCCAAGGCTAGCTCTTATGTCTTCCCTCGCCTGTCCTCCCCTCCAAAATTCTCCAACAGTATGTTGGGGAATCCATCTTCACTCAGTAAACATGTAGTGAGGATAGATTTTAAGGCCATTCCCAGTAATGTTTAAGATACCCCTCTCCTTTAATTCATACATGTAGTTCAGTTTTGTTTTTTTTTTTTTCCTGAGGCAGAGAAGGAAACTGGGGATGGAACCATTGGCTTGAGAATTTTCTAGGGCCTTCAGAAAGTACCTGGTACTGGGTAAGAGGATGTGCAGGTCAGGTCTGATCTTGGAGGACCAGCTCCCTGCTGACATCCAATGCTGAGCAATAGTCGTGAGATGACAGGTCGCTGTTAGTGCATAAAGCAATGAGCCTTTTCCCCCTATGGAAGTTACACAAATGCCTTGTCCTAACAGCAGGAAACTATTGGAATTTTTCTTGGAAATGCCCGTAGGCTCTTACAGTAAATCTCTTTCATGTATGGGTAATTCACCCTTCTTTCTTGTAAGCACAGTGAATGTGCTCCTTAAGTCTGTCGCCTTAATCACCCCCACTCAAAAGCAGTTGAACTCTGTCCAGTTAGCATGGTTCGGAAAGATGTCACCGTCCAGTGTGCACAAAGTACTTTCGTGGGCTTTGCGGGGTATCAGCCGTGTGGGGACGTGCTCAGCACCCAAACACCCCTTCTCCGTGGGGGTTCCCGCCTGTGTGAGTCCTGGAGGAAGGCTGTGCTCTGCCTTCCACTTTGACGTTGGAAGCTGTTAGGATCTAGACTTCACCCTCACCAACGTCTGGCAGCTGGAGAGTGGGCTGATGATCTAGGCGCAGCCAGCTGGATGTTCCTGCCTGGGCCTTTGGGTTGTGAGCTGGGATGTAAATTTGGAGGGGGTTATTCATGGTGGTGGCACCTTGTGGCAGTGGCTGCACCTTTCTGCGGTGAAGGCCCCGGTACCTAGCAGTGGCTGTGCCCGCCCTGGGCGTTTCTTTTACACGCAGTCTGGATCACTTGGATATGGCTTGTATGCCTGGTTTTTGAGGTTGGGGGCTGATACTTTGAGTCACCTGACAACCTTCTAAAAGTTAGCCACTTAGGTTGGCCAGGGTTGCGTTCTGACCCTTAGAGAGGCTTTATCTTGTTTAAGTCCTATTTTAGCACTAAGCGTATGGGATGCTGGATACTACTCTCTGCTTTTCATAAAGGACGTTTTTATAAAGCTGACGTTTGGCCAGGTAACTTGCCCATGTTGCCACTAGTAAGTGACAGAATTGAGACTTGAAGTGAGCCTGTGAGACCTGTCAGGGCAGGGCCCAGGTCTTATTTAATGTAATACATCCAGGACCTGGCAAAGGACCAGATTCTCAAGACTATTTGGACTCTGTAGTCAGCCTACAGGATACAGTGTTATCTCTGGTGGGAGAGAGACTGTGATCTGCAGTACATCAGGGCCTTTGTGATACCAAAACGTTTGTTGTTTTTCAGGAGAATAGGCTTAGGAAAGCTGGAGCGCAACCACAACCTCACCAGTCTTTCTGTGTAGATCAGTTTCATATTCACTGTTCCTGAAGATGAGCATAGCGTGGAAGGGCATTGTGGGAAATGGAGACTACGAAGTGGGGAGGGTGGGATGTCATTTAATTAGTTAATTAAGTTCTTAGCAGATGTGCGTAGACTGTCACTCTGTGCGGGCCAGACATCTGACATAACATCTATCTCATTTCGTTCTAACATTTGTTAACCATATGATGTAGGTGCTATTATTGCCCTTAGTTTACAGATAAGGAATCAGAGAAAGTCCAGATTCTTGCCCCAGACTCAGCCAGTAAGCCCCAGCCCCAAGTATGACTGACGTCATGGCTCCTGACCAGTACAACAGTACCAGTGGGGCTTGTTGACATTGGGATCTGGGGTTTGTTGATGATGGTTGACTGCTTTTGAGCACATTGCATTTAAAAAAAAATGTATAGAATTGCTTATGTTACTCCAAGATCATGGCTTTTGAGAGAGATACCCTTCTTCCACTATTTTTATTTTTTTGTGGGAGAAAGTTGAAATTTGGAAGACTTGGCAAAGAGAGTGTTAATGTGCTAACATCAAATGAATTCCATGGATTTTCTATTCATTAAGGCCCATTTCCCTGCACATAACTCACCTCACCTTGGTTATACTACTCCGGGGTATGCTAGTAAAAGGGGGAAAAACGGGGAAGCCGGCCAGAAAGAGGTGTTTTTGGCTGCAAAAATCAGCTTACACCTACCAACAAAGAAAAACAGAAAGGCTTTGCCAAACAGTAAATATCAAGTTCATTGCCTTAGCCCCAGAAGAAAACGTATTAAGCAGTTTATGATACCTTTTTGAGTCTATGGTCACCTGATACTACTTGGCTGTGAATTTGGGGAACTGCAATTCAGCAGTTGGGAGGTGAATCAAAGCAAAAACTCTGGTCATTTCACAGTTTGGCTGAAGTACTGCAGGATGGCAAAATGTGGGTCCCCTTTGCCTTAGATAATGAAATGTACATTTAGTTATTCATTTACTGTATTAATTTATTAAGTTCCTAACTAGGTACCAGGCAGTCTTTTAGGACTGGGGATAAAGCACTTGCCTAGACTCGCAGTATCCCTCTCTTACAGAACTTGCAGTCCACCCAGGGAAGATGGATAAATTAAGAAAACAGATAAATAATTTCAGAGGGTGATAAGTGACTCGAAGAACCCAAATCAAGTGCTGCAATGGAGGGTGACAGGTGCAGAGGGAATGATTGAGACTGGATGGCCTGGAAGGTCCCCCTGTGGCCTGAATGTTGAGAAAAGCTGGCTGTTCTCAGATCTGGAGCAAAACATTCTGGATAGGAGGCTCAGCAAATGCAAAGGACACCACGGAAATGGAACTTGGTGTGTTAGAGAACCAGAAAGAACTGTGGGGCAGAGCCTAATGAGAGAAGTGCGAGAGAGAGGGTTGAAGTCAGAGGTCAGCAGAGGAGATCGGGAAGGGCCTTCGGTCATGCTGAAGAGTCTGTTCTTTATCCTAAGAGCGATGAGAGGCACATGGGAGTATTCAAGCAAAAGCATTGATACGTCTGACACTGATCGAAGGCTCCTTGGGCAGTCTCAGTAGAGGGCGGTTTGGAGAGGCCTACGGATAAAAGCTGGGAGAAGAGCTGTGTAGTGGTAGCCAGACTACAGAAGTGTCACAATTGCTGGCCAGGAGTGTGTCTGTCCCAAAGTGTGTATTCACAGTGATTTTCAACCCTGGCTGCATATTTGAATCATGTTTGAAACGTCTTAGGAATACAGCTACCTGGGTTTGCTCCCTAAATATTCAGCAGGCCTGGGAAAGGCATCTGTCTTTTAAGAATCAAACAAGAGAAGATTTTGATGCCTAACCAGGGTTGAGAACCACTGGTTTAGAAGTATTTTCACATTCACTACTTCTTTTGATTGTCCCATAATGTGTGAGGTAGCTGTTTTTGCTGCTCCCATTTCATGGACAAGAGCACTGAGACTTGCAGAGAGAAAGTGACTTATTTAAGATTACGTAGTGAGCAGAAGCCAGAATCTAGTTCTGTGTGTGCAAACCCAGTGCTCTTCCTCTCAGCCCACCACGTATCCCTGAAAGTAAAGCAGCAGGTAAATTACTGTCTTTAAAAATCCAAGATGGAGAAGGGTGCTCACCATCAGTGGGCAGCAAACATAATGGAAGTTTGGAGATAAAGTGGGAGCCCGTGGCTGATGGATGAAGTACAGGGGTATCCCTACATGTGCCATTTAGGAGGATGGGTCAGATGGCTTGCAATCTGTAGGCGTGGTAAAAACAGGTTTTGGGAATACATGGCAGAAAGTTGTAAAGGTTTTGTTGTTGTTGTTAAGCACCCATTCTTATTTCTTTCTGGAGAGGGAGAGATGGAGATTACTTCAATTGGCTCTTCTACCAAGATGCTTCGAATTGCTGGGACTCTGCTCCTTTTAAGCTTGATTTTTCCACCTTTCCTTTCTGGAGACACCTCTGCATCTTCTAACAAGTCCCTTTTTTGATGTAGTTGTCCAGAACCATTTTCTATTGCTTTCAACAAATTACTCCTGTTGTTGTTTGATATGGTGAGCACTTAGAGAAGGGGGACTTAAGTAATTGTCCAAATTGGCAAGCCGGCTAATTTGGCATTCGCCCGCCCCACTCTCCACACCCAGTTTCTCCACACCTCTCTCTGGTTTCAGCTCTTGTGAAGATCACTGACTCCTATGGAATGCATGCCTTCCATTTAATTTGCAATGGCATAACTGTCAGCAGGGAGAGACATTGGATACTCAAGAAGGATCATTTCTTGAGTCCATTCTTCATTTAGCAGCCAGAGTGGTGGTTTCCAAATGGAAATCTGATCATGGCATTCCCCTGGTTACAACTCTTCCGTGGCTTCCTGTTGCGACTAGGATAATGGTGAGCCCATTAAAGTGCCTGCGAGGCCCCAGAAGATGTGTCATTTACCAGGATTCAACCTCATCTTGCCCTGCCTTTGATATATACTCCAGCCACACTTTAGTTTTGTAGGTCCATGTAGGTACAGTGCTCCAGCTACCAAGGGGTGTGTGCACATTCTTTTCCTTCACTCTAAAGACTCTTCCTTTCCAATTTTACCTAGTTATTTTTTTCATTACACCTCAGAACTGTATCAGTTCCCCAGATAGGCCTTGTCTGACCATCCTTGCTAGGTTAAGTCCCAGATTTCTCCCCCTCCCCCTCTCCAGTTCCCTTCCCAGAGACATCACCCGCATCTCATTTGAAGCACCAATCTCAATTGGCAGCCTCACATTTGTTTTTGTGATCCTTGTGTTTGGTTAATGTTTAGCTCCCGCCCCCCCCCTTGTCTGTACATTTTGCGGAACGAGGCCCTGATTGTTTTTTGTTTTTTCTTCATCGTTGTGGACTGTGTAGCTCATGTTCCAAGTCCACAGCACAGTGCTCGGTGGGTTGTGATAAGAATGATAAAAATAAGAATAAGGCTAACAACAATAGTGGCTACCATTTTCATTCTATGGACTGTTTTAAGCTCGTCACGTATATTAAATCCCTTAGTCTTTTCAACAACCTTATGAGGTAACTTCCACCATTACTCTCATTCAAAATATAGGGAAGCAGAGATACCGAGGCTACGTGACTTGATAAAGGTCACACAGCTACAAAGTATTGCAGCTGAGATGAAAAATCTACTCAGTTTGGTTCCAAAGTTGGCATTTTAAACCGTAATGCTGTTTTTCTTTTGTATATAATAAATGTTTGTTGAATGAAGGTATGAATAAAAGAGCACATGACTCCAGAAACCTGTAGTAAAATTCGGGAGGCCTGAGTTGAGTCTCAACTCTGCTTCTGACACTTCTGTGTAATTTCACCCTTGAAGTCCTCCCTTCCCTTCGTGTGTACAAGGGGAAGTGAGACAGACAAGCATTAAGCACAGTCTGCGACTCCAAGCTTGTGTGACTTAAAAGGCTACATCTGGATTCAGCTCTTGGGCTTTGAAAACGTAACACAAAAATGACCAAGGTAGAGAGCTTGTTTCCTAGATCATAAGGGAGTTTAGGGCCTCTGGGAGATGAAACAATAAAAGGAAAGGCCATCTGAATGGCATCTACACCGAACTTCCAGATGAAGCAAACAAAGTTGTAGGCCTTTCTCTGCGAATCATTTCAGGCATCACATGAGGTGGCATTTCGGGGGATAATTATCAACAATCACTTCCTTCTTGAGATATATTCATTATTAGCATCTGTGAATGCCTGCTGGAGAAAGCACTGAGTTAATTTTCCCCTTTCCTAATGTAGTTATGCGAAAGTCTCATTGCATTAATACTTTTGCAATTGTGCTGTAACTGAAGCCTCAGAAAACTGCTCACCAGGGACCCCGAGCCTTGCAAACAAGTCTCCCTGAGCCTGCGTGGAAAATGCAGACGTGCTCCTCTGTTGCTAGTTAAGCTTGCTGAGCCGTACATGCATGCCTCCTACAGCATTTCAGACCCAGGCCCCAGGCCCCGGCCCCCATCCCCACCCCCACCCCCAGAGCTGCCACCAGGGTCCTGTGTGCCTGCTAAACACTTGGCTGTGGCACTTGAGACATTTTATTGAGGCAGCTTTACTGGAAGGATCCAATTACAGGGAATGGCAAGTTAGATTCAGTGCCCTGGTTAACAACGCTGTGGAGAACACTGAGGTTCCTGTAGCCCTTCCTGGCGTGAAAGGAATGAAGCGGGGGAGCGGCGAACAATCCCCTGAGATGGCTGCTGCTTCTGGACGTGAACACTCCAGTGGGTTTTTAAAAAAATTCTTTATATTTTTTATTCATGTATAAAAAAGCAATACCTCATAGTTGCAGAAGAAAAAAGTCAAACAATAGGAAGTAGAAAGAGTGAAAAATAAACCTCTCCCCTCTTACCCTTAAAATCCTGCATAGTTCCCCCGAGGTAAGCACTGTTTTCAGCTTGTTACGTATCCTTCCAGATCTTTCTTTATTACACTTACAAACAAAATTACATTATACTTTAAACATTTCTGTCCACATTATTCTGCAACTTTATTTTTTTGCCTTAACAATACATCATGGATATTTTCCACATCTGTGCGTTC
Source organism: Camelus bactrianus (assembly GCF_048773025.1). Classification (NCBI taxonomy): domain Eukaryota; kingdom Metazoa; phylum Chordata; class Mammalia; order Artiodactyla; family Camelidae; genus Camelus; species Camelus bactrianus. The sequence goes on from NC_133541.1 coordinate 114,098,755, forward strand.
AAGCTTACTTTATTCTTTTTAACTGATGCTTTGCGATTCCTGGTAGTTCTGTATTAAAATTCTCTTAGCCACTTCGTCTTGTAGATCCATATTTAGATACTCCCAAAATTGTAGCTGTTGCAAATAGTGCTGCAATGAATATCTTTGTAGTTTCTTTGAACACCCTGGGCACACGTGGAAGAGTTTCTATAGAGTAAATTTCAGAGTGGCTATTCAGAGTGCTAAAGGAAAATGCTACTTCTAGGATGGTCAAGTTCAGGTTTCTTCTAAAGCTCAGATGAACCTTCTGAAGGGGTTGTTTTTCAAAAATAGAGCTGAAAAATAAAATCATGCTGCAGTCGCATGAAAGATCCACATATTTACTCTTATTACTGTCCCTCATCCAGCCAGTTCAACTGCCAGCCCACAGGAAGCCACTGCTACTTGCTTCTTAGGTATTCCTCCAGAGCTTTTTATGCATAAACAAGCAAATACGAATATACTTTCTCATTTCTTCCCCCATTTTTACATAAAAGGCAACATAATCTTAGGCGCTATTCTTCTCTTGTTTTTTCTTACCCAGGCATCTGATAGGTCTTTACACGTAGATACACAAAAAACGCTCTCATTACTTAAAAAGAAGTAACTAGTACTTTATTTCTTAGAACGATTTTAAGTTTACAGAAAATCTGAGTAGGAACTGCTGAGACAGAGAGAGCACAGAGCACTCCCATATACTCCACTTAGTCCTGCCCCCCAATTTTCCCCATTATTAACATTTGTTACAGTTGATGAGCCAAGACTGATATATTATTATTAAGAGAAGTTCATAGTTTACATTAGGGTTCACCCTTTGTGTCATATACACTTCTGTGAGTTCTGAAAAATGCATAATGTCATGTGTTCATCTTTCCAGTATCATACAGAATAATTTAATTGACCAAAGAATCCCCTATATTCTGCCTAGTTGTCCCGCCCTGCCTGGAAACTACTTATCATTTTACTGTCTCTAAAGTTTTGCCTTTTCCAGAATGTCATATTGTTGGAATCATACAGTATGTAGCATTTTCAGACTGGCTTCTTTTATATAACAAGGTGTATATTGAATTCTTCAATGTTTGTTTTTTTAATCACTGAATAATTCCTATGGATGTACCACAGTTTGTTTATTCACCTGTTCAGGGACATCTTGGTTGCATCCAAGTTTTAGCAACTATGACTAAAACTGCTGTAAACATTCATGTGCAAGTTTTTGTGTGATCCTAAGTTTCATACCAAGGAGTGCAATTGCTTGGTCATGGGTATGGCTTGTCTAGATTCATAAGAAATTGCCAAACTGTCTTTCAAAGTGGATATACCATTTTGCATCCCTAACAGCAATGAGTGAGAATTCCTTGCCAGCATTTGGTGTTGTCAGAGTTTTAAATATTAGCCATTCTAATAGCTGTGTGGTGGTATCTCATTGTTGTTTTAATCTGCACTCCCTAATGACCTATGGTGTTGAGCATCTATTCATATGCTTATTTGCTATCTGTTTAGCTTCTTTGGTTTGGTGTCTCTTTAGATCTTTCCATCGTTTTAAAATCTGGCTGTTTCCTTATTGTTGAGTTTTAAGTGTTCTTAGTGTATTTTGGATACAAATCCTTTATCCGATACGTTTTGCAAAATTTTCTCTGTGATTTGCCTTTTCATTTTCATAAATGTCTTTTGCAGAGAAGATATTTTTAATTTAAATAAAGTACATCATTTTTTCTTTCATGGATTGTGTTTTTGGTTTTCTATCTAAAAACTCCTCACCAAACCGAGATTTTCTCCTGCGTTTTTACAGGAGAAGTTTTATAGTTTTGCATTTTACATTTAGGTTTATGATCCATTTTGAGTTAATTTTTGTGAAAGCTCTAAGGTCTGAATTTAGATTCGTGTCTTTTGTGTGGCTGTCTACTATTTCCAACATCATTTGTTGAAGGGAGTATCCTTTGATTATTCAGTTGTCTTTGTTCCTTTGTCAAAGATCAGCTGACTGTTACATTTGTGTGAATCTATTCCTGGACTCTATTCTGTTCCATGATCTATATTTCTTTTTTTTTTTTTTTTTTTTTTTTTTGCCCATACTACGCTATCACAATTACTTTAGTTTTATAGTGAAGTCTTAAATTTAGATAGTGTCTGTCCTCTGACTTTCTTCTTCTTCAGTGATGAGTTGGCTATTCCGGATCTTTTGCCTTTTTATGTAAACTTTAGAATAACTGTGTTGATATCTACAGAGTAACTTACTAGGATTTTATTGGAATTTCATTGAATCCTTAGGTCAATTTGAGAAGAATTGGTATCTTAACAACAGTGAGTCTTCCTACACATGAACATGGACTATTTCTCCATTTATTTAGATATTTGATTTTTTTCATCAGAGTTATTAAATTTTCCTTCTGTAGTTCTTGTGCATATTTTGTTATGGTTATACCTAAGTATCTAATTTAATGGCATGCTAATGTAAATGATGCTGTGTTTAAATTTTAAAATTCAATTGTTCATTGCTGGTATATGGGAAAGTGATTGACTTCTGTATATTAATTTTGTATCCTGCAACTTTGCTATAATCACTTACTAGTTCCAGGAGTTTTTCTGTTGATTTTTTGGGATTTTCTACATAAACAATCATGTTATCTGTGGACAAAGACAGTGTTATTTCTTCCTTTCCAATCTATAAACCTTTTATTTCTTTCCTTGTCTTACTACATGAGCTAGGACTTGCAGAAAGATATTAAAAAGCAGTAGTGAGAGGGGACATCATTGCTTTGTTGTCTTCTTAGGGGAACGTATCTAGAAACTCACATTATATATTATGTTGGCTGTAGATTTTTTGTAGATGTCATTTCTTAAGTGGAGAAGTTTACTGTATTCCTACCTGCTGGGAGGTTTAATTGCGAATGGCCTGATGCTTTCTGTTTCGGAAGATTCTTAATTACGGATCCAGTTTCTTCATACATACAGACACTCCTGATTACCCATTTCTTCTTTGCCGAATATTTATAGACTGTGACTTTGAAGGAATTGGTGCATTTCATTTAAGTTACCACATTTGTCAGCATGGAATTGCAAAATTTTCCTTTATTGTCCTTTTAATGTCCATAGCATCAATAGTGATGGCCCACATTTTATTTCTGGTATTAGTAATTTATGTTTTCTATTTTTTTCTTGATTCGCCTGGCTAGAGCTTTATGAATTGTATTGATCCCCCCCCCCAAAAAAAAACTAGCTTTGGTTTTATTGATTTTATTATTTTCTTGTTTCCAATTTTATTGATTTATGCTCTAATTTTTATTAATTCTTCCATTTACTTTGGATTTAATTTGCTCTTCTTTTTGTAGTTTCCTAAGATGGAAGCTTAGACGATTGATTTATAGATCTTGTTTTTTTACCTAGTATATGCATTCAATGTTGCTCATTTCCTCTAAGTATTACTTTTGCTACATCCACATATTTTGATAATTTGTATTTTCATGTAATTCTGTACATTTTAAAATTTCTTTTAATACTTATTCTTTGACCCATGTGTTATTTAGGAGTGTGTTGTTTAGTCTCCAAATATTTTATGATTTTCCAGTGTCTTTTTGTTACTGATTTCTAGGTTAAGTCCATTGTGGTCTTTGTTTAATTTGTATTCTTTTAAATTTGTTAAGGTGTGTTTTATGGCCCATAATGCGGTCTGTTTTAGTGAATGTTGCATATGTGTTAAAGAAGAATGTGTCTTCTGCTGTTGTTGGGAAGTCTTCTTCAGATGTCAGTTAGATCCTCTTGACTGATGATCCTGTGCCGTTCACCTCTACTGTCACAGATACTGTGCCTCCTGGATCTGTCAGTTGTTAAGAAGTTGTATTGAAATCTCCAAACACAATAGTGGATATGTCTGTTTATCTTTGCAGTTCTATCAGTTTTCACTTCCTACATTTTGACACTCTGTTATGCGACGCATACTCATTAAGGATTGCTGCGCTTTATGGAATACTGACTCCTTCATCATTATCTAATACTCCTTTTATTTCTGATAATATCCCTTGCTCTGAAGTCTACCTTGTCTGGAATTAATATAGTTACTGTAGCTTTCCTTTAATTTGAGTTAGCATGGTTTGTCTTTCTTTATCCCTTTATGCTTAATCTTTATCTTTATGTTTCAGATGGATTTCTTTTGCACAACAAGAAACAAGATAAATGAGTTTTGTGTTAGTCTACTCCAATAGTCTCTGTCTTTTATTTGGTGTATTTAGACCATTTACATTTAAAGTGATTATTGATATAGTTGGGTTAATATGTACTAATATGTAACTGATTTGTAGTTATTGCCCTTGTTCTTTGTGTGTGTGTGTGTGTATTTGTATATTTGTATATATATATTTGTCTTCCACTTCTTTTCTGCCTCCCATGGCTTTCATTAAGCACTTTCTATGATTCCATTTTCTTTCCTCTCTTAGTATAGTCATTATACTTGTTTTTTGAGCTCTTTTAGTGGTTTCCCTAAACTGCAATATACAGTTTATCTAAGTTCACTCATAGATGGACACTATACCATGGACACCTACCATTTATATATATATTGCATATATAAAAATTAACTATACTGCTTCTTGGGTAATGTGGTTACCCTATAATACAATATACCTAATTCCTCCCTCTTATATCTTGTAACATTGCTGTCACTCATTTTATTTAACCATAAACTATAATCATCCAACATAGTATGGGCATTATTTTGAGTACATTGCTATCTGTTAGATGAATTAAGAATAAGAAAAATAAGATTTAATTTTACCTCTTGATTTCTTATCTCTAATGCTCCTTCCTTTATGTAGGTCAATATTTTATATAGTTATTTTTTTCTTTTTCATTGAAGTATAGTTGATTTACAGTGTAGTGTTTCTGGTATACAGCATAGTGATCCAGTTTTATAAAATATGTATATTCTTTTTCATGTTTTTTCATTATAGGTTATTAAAGAATATTACATATAGCTCCTGCTATACAGTAGGACATTGTTATCTATTTTATATATATAAATATATCTTTTATATACACACACACACACTATAATATATATATATACACACACACTAGTTTGTATCTGCTAATCTCAAACTCCTAATTTATCCCTCCCTTGCCCTTTCCCCTTTGGTAACCATAAGTTTGTTTTCTATGTCTGTGAATCTCTTTCTGTTTTGTACATAAGTTCATTTGTATTATTTTTTGATTCCACATATAAATGGTAATCATATGATATTTGTCTTTTTCTGTCTGACTTACTTCACTTGGTATGATAATATCTAGATGAATCCATGTTGCTGCAGATGGCATTATTTCTTCTTATGGCTGAGTAGTGTTCCCTTGTATACGTGTATACAGCATCTTCTCTAGTCATTTATCTGTCAGTGGACATTTAGGCTGCTTCCATGTCTTGGCTATGGTAAATGGTGCTGCTGTGAACTCTGAGGTGCATGTATCTTTTTGAAGTAGAGTTTCCTCTAGGTATATGCTCAGGAGTGGGATTGCTAGATCATACAGTAAGTCTGTTTTATTTTATTTTTTTTTTAGGAATCTCCGTAATGTTTTCCATAATGGTTGTGGCAAACCACATTCCCACTAACAGTGTAGGAAGATTTCCTTTTTGCCACACCCTCTCCAGCATTTATTGTTTTTTGGACTTTTTAATGATGGCCATCTGACTGGTTTGAGGTGATACATCATTGTAGTTTTGATTTGCATTTCTCTAATAGTTTGTGATAGTATTTTTTCATGTGCCTATTGGCCATTTATGTCTTCACTGAAGAAGTGTTTATGTCTTCTTCCCATATTTTGATTGGCATTTTTTTTCTTACTGAGTTTTATGAGCAGTTTGTATATTCTGTAAATTAAGCCCTTGTCAGTTGCATCATTTGCAAATATTTTCTCCCATTCTGCAGGGTTTTTTTTTGTGTGTGTGTGTTTGTGTGTGTGTTTATAGTTTCCTTTGCTGTGCAAGAGCTTGTAAGTTTAATTAGGTCTTATTTGTTTATTTTTGCGTTTATTTCTATTGCCTAGGTAGACTACGCTAGGAGAACATTGCTAAGATTTATGGCAGAGAATGTTTTGCCTATGTTTTCTTCTAGGAGGTTTATCATGTCTTATCTTATGTGTAAATCTTCAAGCCATTTTTAGTTAATTTTTCTGTATGGTGTAAGGGAGTGTTTTAACTTCATTGAGTTACATGCAGCTGTCCAACTTTCCTGACACAACTTGCTAAAGAGACTGTCTTTTCTCCATTGTATATTCTTGTCTCCTTTGTCAAAGATTAATTAACTGTAAGTGTGTGGGTTTATTTCTGGGCTGTCTGTTCTGTTCCATTGATGCATGTGTCTGCTTTTATGCCAATACCATGCTGTTTTGACTATTGTATCTCTGTAATATTGTCTGAGGTCTGGGAGGGTATTCCTCCAGCTTTGTTCTTTTTCTTCAGTATTACTTTGGTAGTTCTGGGTCTTCTGTAATTCCATATAAATTTTAGGATTATTCTAGTTCTGAGAAAAATGCCCTGGGTAATTTGATAGGAATCACATTAAATCTGTAGATTGATTTGGGTAGTATGGCCACTTTAACGGTGTTAATCTCTTCCAATTTAAGAGCATGGGATATTTTTCCATTTCTTTAAAGCATCTTTAATTTTCTTTCTTTTTTCAGTTTTTTTTTGAGTTTTTTTTTTTTAATGGAGGTATAGTCAGTTTACAATGTGTCAATTTCTGGTATACAGCACGATGCTTCAGTCACACATGAACATGCATATATTCATTTGCAGGAGGTTCTGAGTGGGGAGGCTGGACAGTCATCAAAGTCTCGGACTGTGTTTTATACCTCTCTCGATCCCTAAGGATTCACAAATAAGAGCAAACCCTGAAACAGTAGTGCTAAAGACATGAAAGAAAAAAGAAAAAGGGGTTTCCCCTGAACATATTGACATTTGGTAGATTTAATAACTGTGTGCTGCTTTTGCTGTTGATAATAAATGTGTCTTCAGTTAATATAAGGAATAAGGGGAAAATTTTATTACTTGAAGGCGCCTGGTTTTTTTTTGTGTGTGTGTGTACATCTAACACTGTCATTTGCCCTTAGTTAGGTGCACAATGATTGTTTGCATGTTTGAATTCTTGAGTAGAATGGATTATAATAGAAGAAGAAGAGAAAAAGTAAAACCGAAGCTCTTTTCTTTAATCATATAGATCATCCTATCAGCACGTGAGCAAGGAGCTCTTCCATGTTAAGATCCCATGCCAGGCACGTTGCTCAATATAATGAAACAGACAAAGGTCCCATCCTCCAGCTAGTGACAAAGGACATGAAATAACACTGGATCGTTTCTGAGCTTCAGACCTTAAGTTCTTTTTTCTGTATTTTAGAATCTCCTTACTTGAATGGGTGAAGAGTTTGTTTTCAGTTTCACAAACTCTTATTACTGTTTATTATCCTTTTCATAATTTACTGTGTGTTTATGCCAAAGGACCCATTCTTCAAGCAAATTTAACTTTTAATAAAAATACTTCAGTTGAGGTGAGTAAATTCATGGGGATCTTTTTGTTCTGCGCCCCACCCTCAGTTATCATTTACCCCTATCATAATCATGATGTGTCTCAGTGTCTTATATGGGATCTTACTTTGTGATTTTTCTCAATACAGAAGTAAATTCTCTTTCTCATTCTCTTTAAAATAAAGAAGTCTTATCTTTGCAGTATATTTTCCTTTGCTTTATTCAAAGATAGAGATCACAAGTGAATAACCAGATACCAGCTGTTTTTAGCTTTCTCAAGGTTCAAAATCTTACCTGGGGTGTGAAGGAACAGAGCGGTCTCTTGGTCTGTAGATGAGATGATTACTGAAGCTGTCACATGCTGGTACTGTGAACATCCCCAGTTAAAGCATTTGATGATGCAGAGAATAAAAAGCCAAACTGAGAATGCTAAGGTGATCAAAAATCTCTCTGGTTCTTGGGTTAGGGGTGCCAGACATCTCTTTCTTAAGAGAACTGATGTTCGTGGACTGAGGGAATGTGCCTTTTTATTTATATGATGGATTTGGGGTTCTGGGAGGTGTGTGTGTTTAATTTTATGATAAGAAGTGTTCCAATAGGAAAAGGCCTTCTCATTATGTTAAAGGCAACACCTGTTTTGCTGGGGAAGGGCCGGAAGCTACAGATGGACCATGTGGGTAATCTGGTTAAGTGGCCAATTCAATGCTCAGCGGCATATTTGCAGGCAACCAGTTTAAAAGTAGAAACTGACTTGTCCATATGAAAAAGGGAGTGATGGTGAGAAAAGACATCTTTGGAAATTAAATCTGCTTAATATGGCTTAAAAGAATTAAAGATAATAAAATAACAAAGCTGTTTCACAGACCATCTTTCTTGCTAGACAGACACCAAAGCATCATTCAATTTTCCAGATGTAGGAACTAGTTTCAAAAGATGGATTCATGTTACCTTGGAAAGCTCCCAACCAAGTAATGTCTCTTTATTGGAAGCAAATGAAGGAAAAAGAGGATCTGTGGGGGAGTGGGAGCTACATAATCATGTTAAAGCATAAACTCAGCGGTTCAGATAGGGATACGTGGGAGGAGCAGTTCCCCTGGCTTTGGCTGTGGAGAAACTGCGATCAGAACCACTTGATAGAGTAGCCTTACTGGTGAGTTAGAAGATGGTGGAGAAGGACTTGAGAATTCAGCCAGGATTGGATTTAAACTAGTTTTTCTGCTCTCTGGGGACGTGGAAGGCCTTGGAGGTTAGTTGTCCACCAGAGGAGGCAGGAGTGGGATTTGGTGAGGGAGGAGAATGCAGTTTCTAACAATTTAGGCTCAGGAGTCCTACGGCCTTGGGTATGAATTGTGACTCTGCTGTTTAGTGACTTTGAACAAGTAACCCAACCTCTCTGATTTTATTTTCTTATCCCTAAACAGGGATAAAACTAGTGTCTATTTTATAAGGTTTGGGGGGAAATTAATGCTAGTATGTACAAAGCATTTAGCAAATTTCTAAGCATTTAGGTGGGATACATAAATGTAGGCTGCTATGATATTATAGTGAAATTAATAATAATAATAATAATAATAATAATAATAATAATAATAATAATAATAATGACAATAAGCAGCCCAGGATTTAAGTTTCAGAGGTTTCCGTGTTTCAAATGACTAATTCAACTGAACAGCCTTCTCTTACATATTCACTAATTGTTTCATCAGTCTAGTCTTTGAGATGCTTTCCCCACATCTCACTCCCCCAACTGGGACCTACATCAAGAAACTTGTATTGAGAGCATGCCTTTATTCATCTGTCAGTCACTTAGTCACTCATTCAACAAGCGTCTGTTAAGAAGCTACTCTCTGGTAGACCCTGTTGGGAGGCAGGGATACACATAATGGTGAAAAAGGCAGATTCTTCCATTCTAGAAATTTATGACCTGGTAGGGGAACATACATATTAAACAGATTAATTGGGCTAGGATTTGGATATTGAGAGGAGAGTGGGCAGTGGCCTTCTGGAAGAAGTATTTAAGGTGAAACTTGGAAGACAGGTAGGAATCCCTCAGTTGAAGGGAATCAGGAATGGTTCTGATCAGGGAGAACTCTTCCAAAAAAGAAGAGTATGTGCAGAGGCAATAATGTGTTTTCACACGGGGTGCTGTCCAATGTGCCTGGACAAGGGATGTAAAGAGAGGAGGGTCTAGAGATAAGAGGCAGGTTCGTGTTAGGCATGAATGGCTTTGTTAAACACTTCCAGAGAGCATTTATTTTACCCTGAGGGCAATTAGACTGGAAAAGAGGAAATCCTAACATTTCAACGAAAACAATGATCTACAATTTTTTCCTGCCATTTTCATTTTAGTTGTTCCATTTCATCCTCGCAACAAGTCTAAGACAGAGAGGAGGGCAGGCACCCCTCCCCTTCTGTAGCCAAGGAAACAGTGTCAGAGTCGTGTCCTCCGGGTCACTGCCAAGTTCCATTTTTATAAGACTGCCTGATGATAAAAAAAAAGCATCTTTTCCTTTACCTCCCAATACACTCTCTTTCTCCAAATTTAATTGATGGGATGTTGATGCTGAGATATTGTTCAAGGAGAATACTTTATAGAATAAGGCAAGCCCTTTAGGAAGGAAGGTGACCCAATATGGGCCCCTACAGCTCCCAAATCACTTGATTCCGTGGAGCTCAACATGCCTTGGCCTGCCTTCTCCATTTGGAAGCTCTGGCTGGGACTGTTCTTGAAACCCATTGAGGAAACTGTGTGAGGTTATCTCCGTTATTCCCTCAAATCTTCCTCCCCTGGCACAAGGAAGCTGTTAAAATGAGTGGGAATTTGAAAAACGTCCAAGTGTGGCAGTGCATCAATCACAGATATCAGAGAGGGTCCAAAAGCACAGAGAACAAGCAATATTTAATCATACATTCATGGGTTTAAGTGGGCCAAGGTCACCATACATACATACATACATTCATATATACACACATACACAAATGAGCAAAAACAAACATGAAAAATAGGGCTCTGCCCAGCTTGAAATTTTTCCAGCCAACAGAATACTCTTTGTTTTTTTTTTTTTTTTCTTACCATCTTAGTGATTTTTTTCCCTTGGTTTCCTATCCTTAATGAAAAGCCAATGGATTCATGAACAAAGGTAAAATCCTTACTTCCAGAGAAAGAGAGAGAATGAATAGGAAATGTTTGTTATAAGAGGCAACTTTTTTTTCTTCTTCTTTAAATGATAAGTGTTTAGTATGGAGAATGCTATGCTAGTTACCTGGAAGCACAGAACAAGGATTTTCCTTCCAGATATAACAGATAACTAGGGTAACTGTGTAAGTTGTTTACTTTTCAAAAATTATTTTTGTTTGGAAATGATTTTAGACTTGCAGAAGAGCTGCAAAAATAGTACCCATAGCCTTCATGCATTATATGCTTATACTAACAGCTAATATAATCAAGAAATTAATTTGGTACAGTAGTATCAACCAAGCTACAGAACTTAAGCAGATTTCACTAGTTTTCCCATTAATGTTCTTTTTCTATCCTGGGATTATGTTTAGTTTTATGTTCCCTTTGTCACTTCCAATCTGTGACAGTTCCTCTGTCTTTCCTTGTCTCTCATGACCTTGCCTCCACACATTGGAAGAGTATTTGTCAGTTATATTGTAGAATGTTCTGCAATTTAAATTCGTCTCAAGTTTTCTCTTGATTATGCTGGAGTTATACGTTGTTGAGAAGAATACAGTGGAGATGATGTGCCCTTCTGCAGGCACATATGAGGGGGTACGTGGTGGTGATATATGCTGCTTGTGAAGTTAATCTTGACCACTGGGTTAGCATCCATCACCTAGCTGGCTGCCTAGACTTTCCACTGAGAATTTCACTTTCTTTTAGAAATTACTGAATATCTCTGAGGAATACTTTGGGATTATGCATATGTTCTGCTTCTGCCTAAACTTTCAATCACAAATTTAAGCATCCTTTTGTGGACCTTGCCTGAAGCAGTTATTACTATGACATTCTAATGGTGATTTTCTTTTTCTCTCATTCCTTTTACATGCATAAGAAAGAGTTGCCACTTCTCCTCCGTTTATTTATTCAGTATGGACTTGTACACTTTTTTATTCTTTGGGTTATAATCCAATATTATGGTTATTAATTTTTTTGCTTGATTATTGCTCGAATTTTGGGCATTCACAGCATTTCCATATTGGTTACCTGTCATTTCCATATGCTATCTACTTTTTTTTCCCTTCCCTCCCCTCCCTTCCCTCCCTCCCTTCCTCCCTCCCTCCCTCCCTCCCTTCCTCCCTTCCTTCCTTCCTTCCTTCCTGGCATCAAATGATATTCCAGGCTCTTGGTATGTATTCCTTGCCCCAACCTGGAAATCAATCAGCTGTCCAAGAAGGCTGGTTCTCTTTATTGAAGAAAGTAACGAAGAAACCAAGGTCTGGGTGTTAAGTGTGATTATTGCTGCTAAAGTATCACTGTTTCCAGTCATCTCAGTGGACAGAGCTAGGGAATATCTGTATGTGTACTAACTCATGCGTTCATACGTATCTCTGTCGATCTGTCAGTCTACTGAGCTGTCACTAAATCTCTTCCATATTGATACCTCTGACTTCAGTCCAGCGCCGTAGAGTTCCCTTTTTCCTGATTTTTGATTTTCTCTGTCAGTAAGAAACTTGACTCTGTGTATATAATGTATATATTTATTTGTTCAACCTTTTGCACAAACAGAGTAGTTTCAGAATTCCTATTCCATGTTCCTGTGCAAAACAGATTTACCAGCTGGACTATGGTATCTGTGTGTAGTTCTCTCTGTTATTCGCCAATAGCACCCTCTGAAAACATTGTTTTCTGAAGTTGCATAGGCCAACTACATTCTTCTCCAACCCCTTCATTGTGGTTATGTGATTCATTTGTAATTCAGTTAAGTTTCTTCAAAATATTGAAGAAGGCATCATTCCTTCTTTCCCACCACATCCTGGTTTATTATTTATTTTTTTACGTTTCCATGAGATATTGTAGGTTTGTGTTTAACTTTATAAGAAACCTCCAAACTGTTTCCAAAATGGCTTTCCCATTTTGCATTCCCACCGGCAGTATATGAGAGTCCTACGTGCTCCACATCATCGCCTCAACTTGGTGTCACGTTTGCTGTTGTCATTGTTGTTTGTTAGATTTAACCATTCTAATCGGTATATAGTGACACCTCACTGTGGTTTTAATTGGCTCTTCCTTAATGACTAGTGATGTTGGACATCTTTTAATACACTTATTTGCCATCAGTATATCTCCTTTGTTGAAGTGTCTGCTCAGATCTATTGCCCATATTTTAAATTAGATTTCTTTTTTTTTTTAATTGAAGTACAGTTGATTTACAATGTTGCATTAGTTTTGGTTGTACAGCGAAGTGATTTAGTTATACATATACATATATATATATATTCTTTTTCAGATTCTTTTCCATAATAGGTTATTACCAGGTATTTAATACAGTTCCCTGTGCTATACAGTAGGTCCTTGTTATTTATCTATTTTTTAATAAATACTAATGTATATATGTTAATCCCAAACTCCTAATTTATCCTGCCCACCCTTACCCCTTTCCCCTTTGGTAACCATAGTTTGTTTTCTATGTCTTCTAGTCTATTTCTGGTTTGTAAATAAGTTCATTTGTGTCCTTTTTTTTTTTTTTCAGATTCCACATATGAGAGATACCATATGATATTTGTCTTTCTGTCTGACTTACTTCACTTAATGTGATAGTCTCTAGGTCCAGGCATGTTGCTGCAAAATGGCATTATTTCATTGTTTTTTTGTGGCTGAGTAAGTCCATTGTATGTATACATATCACATCTTCTTTATCCAGTCACTTGTGGATGATGTTTAGGTTGATTCCATGTCTTGGCTATTGTAAATACTGCTGCTGTGAACATTAGGGTGCATGTGTCTTTTAAAGTTTTAGTTTTATCTGGGTATAGGTCTAAAAGTAGAATTGGTAGATCATATGATAACTCTAAGTTTTAGTTTTGTAAGGAACCCCCATACTGTTCTCCATAGTGGCTGCACCAAGTTACATTCCCAACAGTGTAGGAGGGTTCCCTTTTCTTCACACTTTCTCCAGCATTTATTATTTGTAGACTTAAAAAAAAGACTATCCTGACTGGTGTGGGTAATAGGTGTGAAAGGTAGGTAGTGGATGTGAAACTCACTGTAGTTTTCATGTGTATTTCTCTAATAATTAGCAATATTGAGCATCTTTTCATGTGCCTATTGGCCATCTGTATGTCTTCTTTGGAGAAATGTCTGTTCAGGTCTTTTGTCCATTTTTTGATTGAGTTTGGTTTTTGATATTAAGTTGTAGGAGCTGTTTGTATAGTTTGGAAATTAATCCCTTGTCAATCTCATTTGCAAATATTTTCTCCCATTCCATTGGTTGTCTTTTCATTTCATTTATGGTTTCCTTTGCTGTGCAAAAGCTTTTAAGTTTAATGAGGTCCCATTTGCCTATTTTTGCTTTTATTTTTATTACTCTAGGAGATGGATTGACAAAAATATTGCTGCAATTTATGTCAGAGTGTCCTGCCTATGTTTTTTTCTAGGAGTTTGAGTATCCAGAGGTTGTTTGTTTCTTATTGTTGAGTTTTGAAGTTTCTTTACATATCCTGCGTACAAGTCCTTTTTTAAAAATGTGGTTGACAGACAAACCTAGTCTGTGGCCTGTTTTTTCATTCTCTTAGTGGTTTCTGCCATAAAGCAGAAATTTTTAATCTTAATTCAGTCTGACTTACTTTTTTCTTCTATGGAGTGTGCTTGTGTTGCTGTATTTAAAAACATTTGCCTAACCCAAGGTCACATATTTTCTTCTGTGTTTTTCATAAGTTTTATAGCTTTATAGTTTATTATGGACATGATCCATTTTGAGTTAATTCTTGTGTAAGTTGTGAGGTATAGGGCAAAGTTTACTTTTTACATATGGCCCTTCAATTATTTAAGCACTTAAGTTTGTTGAAAAGACCATCCTTACTCCGTTTAATTGCCTCTGTATTTTTGTCAAAAATCGCTTGACTCTACACATGGGTTTATTTCTGAGTTCTCTATTCTGTTCATTGATCTATGTGTCTGTTACATCACCAACACTACGTGGACTTGATTGACAGTCCCTTTGTCTTGAACATGGGTAATGTGAGTCCTCCAACTTTATTCTTCAAAAATATTTTGCCTATTCTACTTCTTTGGCATTTTACACACATTTAGAATCTTAGAATCACCTGTTATCTTTTTTTTTAGATATTTCTAAAAAAAGTCTACTTGGATTTTGACAGAGATTGCAGTGGATCTGTAGGTCAAATTAGAATTGACATCAAAACAGTATTATCTTTTTCCAGTAAGTTCACCTTTTATACTTTTCCTTAAGTGTTTGGTAAATTGCCAGTGCAATGATTTGGACCAAGAGCTTTCTTCTTTTTGAAATATTTTAAACTATGAATTCAATTCCTTTAATAGAGATAGGATTTTCAGATTATCTGTTTCTTTCTGGGTGAATTTTGATAATTTATGACTTTCAAGGAGTTGACCCATTTGAAATTTATGGATGTGGACTTGTTTGTAGTTGTCTCTTGCTAATTTTTAGATGTCTTTATACTGTAATAATCCCTCTTTTGCTGTTGATGTTGGTAATTTGAGTTTTTCTTTGAATGGCTAGAGATTTATTAATTTTTTGTTTATCTTTTCAAAGAATCAACTTTTGGTTTCATTGACATTCTTTATTGTTTTCTGTTTTCAGTTTCAGTGATTTTTGCTTTCATATTACTTCCTTTCTTTGGTTTACTTTGAATTTAATCTCCTCCTCTTCTGGTTCCTGAAAGTGAAGACTTAGAACAGTGATTTGAGATCTTCTCTTATATAAGCATTAAATGCTGCTAATTGCTCTTTAGGTGCTGCTTTAGCTGCGTATGTTGTTTTGTAGTTTGATACAGTTCAAACATTTGAGACTTACACTTTGATTCATGGATCATTTAGAAGTATATTATCTCATTTCCCAATTTGGGGTATTTTTCAGATATTATTACTGATTTTAGTTTAAGTCTGTTATAATCTGAGAACATACATCATATTTCTATTTAATTTGTTGAAGTTTCTTTTATGGTTCTGAATATGGTCTATATTAGTGAATGTTCCAGGTGCACGTGAAAACAGAATTGTTATTCTCCTTTTGGGTATTCTATATAAAATGTCAATTAAATCCTTTGTTTTTGTTCTGAGTTCATTTTATCAATTAGATTAATTAGCGTAGTTGATTCAGTTTCTTTTCTGTAGTGTTTTTTTGGTAAATCTTTCTCCATCCTTTATTTTCAAGCCATCTACACCTTTATATTTAAAGTGAGTTTCTTGTAGAAGGAATGATTTGAGTCTTACTTTTTTATCCAATATGACAATCTGTCTTTTACTTGTTTTGTTTATTTTTTTAAACATTTTTTTGAGTTATAGTCAGTTTACAATGTTGTGTCAAATTCCAGTGTAGAGCACAATTTTTCAGTTATACATGAACATACATACATTCATTGTCACATTCTCTTTCGCTGTGAGCCGCCACAAGATCCTGTATATATTTCTGTTGTTAAGCATCTTTAATGATTTTATCTTATCTCCTCTATGACTCGTTTGTGACACCACCTCTTAAAAATGATTTTAGTGGATACCTGAGAGTTTAAAATATACACTTTTACTTACAGTCTAGCTTCAAATAATATTTCATGTGTTCTGTAAGGACTTCATAATAATAAATTCCCAATATTTTTCCACCCATCATTTGTAATTTACGTATACTATACATGCACAATGTATTGCTACTATTTTTGAATCAATAATTATCTTTTAGAGCAATTAAAAGTAAGAAAAATTGAAATCAATTTTACCCTCATTTGTTCCATTTCCAGCAATCAACATTTCTTTGTGTAGATCCAAGTTTTGATCTAATATCATACTTTTTCCGTCTAAACAACATATTTTTACTTCTGGCTTTATTGAAGTATAATTGACAGTTAAAAATTGTACATATCTCTTCCATGAAAACAACGGATAATTGCAAACTGACACAAATAGCTCTGGGAGAGCTTAGGACTACAATGAAAAAGCAGCAGAAACCTGGGAATGTGATAACTGAGGGTTGCAGCATAGAGACATGCAGGAAGCATTTTACCTGCATCACCCCAACCCACAGTCTGGAGCAGCTCAGGCCCAAGAGGGATCCCCTCAGAGGGATGCACCCCATGGGGAAAGGAGAACAGGAGAGCCCCAGAAACGCTTGTCACCCTTGTGGACATATGCAGCCTTGGCTGCTGAGGATTCCTGCCATCCTCACTGATGCTGACCTCAACTGATGCAGCTACCTGGAGTCCCTGCCACTGCATCTCTCCCCTGGGGCTGGAGCAGTGCTAAAACCTGCCCCCAGGGGCCTGAGTTGCTGCTGCTCCCTGCCCTCCATGATGGGAGACCACAGTGCCTTGCTGTCTGCTGGACTGGAGCTGCCACTACACAGTGTCCCACCTTCTGGATCCTAAGTGATGGCTTTGACCCTCTGTCACTGGGGCTGTGTAGCTGGTGCTCTGTATGTGCACTGTGGGTCCCAAGTTACAGATATGACCTGCCATCGTCAGGGCTGTGCTACTGCTGCTTCCGGGGCCTGAGTTAGGACCCAGAGTGGCAGGGAGAAGTGGATGATACGTGCTGCTGTGACACACCCCTGGGCCCGGGCTAGCAGTGCATGCTGTCATCCCTGGGCCCGTACCATTACTGTATCCTGCACCCCCTCCAAGTCACCTTGCTGAGTCCAGGAAACCCAGATGCCTGTTCCGTGGGTGATCTCCATATGCTTTTACCTCCGTCACTGGTGCCACTAATGCCATCAGTGTGCCTGTGCCCCAGGTGCCACAGTAATTCCACATGCCCCTGAGCCCAGGACCTTGGCTCCACTGCCATTCGCTTCAGATCTTTTTGGAAGTTTATCTACATTTCCTCCACTTTCCCTCTCCCCCACCCTACACACATCATATACACATAGGACGTGCTTGGTTCAAATAATTTCCTCGATAGCTCCTTGGTCTAACCCCATCTGTCAGTGGTAGGGCTTTCTCTCTCTCTCTCTCTCTCTCTGGATTTCTCTGCTTGAGTCTCACACAGGTGGCCTGACTTCTTCAAGATGTGAAGTAACTCCATGGTTTTAGCCCTTGCAACACCCTAAGAGGAAACCAAAGATGGCACTGCAGACACTTTGCTTTAGCAACATGACCGGTTACTTGTGCCCTCAGACAACCCAGTTCAGGTCTGAGGCTGAAACTCTTCTCTGTGCTGTTGTTTCCTTTTCCTTTAGAATCACAGAATCATAGTGTCTCAGGCTTGAAGGAAATCTTAAAGACCAAGCATGCAGTAGTTCTCAACTTCCATTCTGTCAAAAGAAGAATGATGTAGACAGGGATAAGAATCTCCGAGTTGATGTGGCTCAGTCAAGGTGACTTACTACAGAGATAATTTGGTTTGTGGATATGTGCAATTTTTTTCTTTCAGATCTCTTTGCTAGTCCATATCTGTCCAGCAATTTTTGTTGCTTATAATCAAAAAACTGATTTAGTTTATGTATTTAAAAAATTGATCACAGATATTGTTCTGTATCAGTAAGTAACAAATTACCTGTGAATATACTGCATGAATGATTGTGGCCACGGACATGTATCAGAAAGCAAAGTTGAAGACTTCTGAACTAGTCTAGGTCTTATTTGACTTTTGAGATCTCTTTACATTTCTGTCAAATAATGATTCATCCTCTGCCTGTGTACTTTCAGTGACAGGGGATCTGACTGCCTTCTTCCTGAGAAAACTCGTTATTAATAAGCTCAGTCCAGATGGAGCAGAAATCTTTCTCTAAAATTTTTCCCTGTTGGTTTTATTGTATATTCTTAGGCCATGTAGTAATTATCTATGAAGAGCTGATGACACATGGCAGACCTCTGGCTTTTTCCTTGTGGTCTTCGCCAAACCTCTGATGGTACCCCTGGACTTGGTCTAGTCTCTTTGGTCTCCAGAGGATTTTGCTTGATGATTTGGACTGATTAACATTCTTGACGCAGAGATGAAAGAGAACATTTTGAAACACATCCAACCCAGAGAAGCATTTGGAGGTGGTCCATGGGGAGAACTTAGAGGTGAGGAAGACGCAGAAGAGATGCTCTCTGCCCTCTCTAAGCATTACTGAATACCAGTCTCACCCAAAGGAGCAGTAGAGTCTAAGAAAGGAAATTCATCTCTATGGAAATGAATCCTGAGAGCAAACAGAACTCTTTTCTGGACACAGCAAGAGTTCATAGGTGTAATAACAGTGTTCAAGAATCTAGATTTCAGCAAGGGAATGCCTGGATTTGAATCAAACCTCTGCCATGTGATTTTGGACAAATTATTTAATATCTCTAAACATTAACTTCTTCATCTGTACAGTGGGAATTAGAATAGCACCGTGTCATAAGGTTATGAGAATTAAATGTGATAAGCTGTGTAAAGGATCACTAAAGAGCATTATTATTTATATTTAAAATTTTATATTCAAGGTGAAAAAGATATGATACTGGTAAAAATTTCAGGGGGAAGATAGCCCACATATTTTTGGAAATTTAAAAAATCAAAATTTATCCAAACTGAGAATCGAGCCCATTAAATAGTGTTCCCCTTCTCTTTTTTGTTCCTCTCTTGATTGGTGTTTAGAAGCAAAGATAGCTTTGCCAGTCTCATCTGGGCAACTCTTTTCAAAGAATGTTGATAACTTTGGAAGTACTGCGCTTAAACCTATGAGCTTAGTGCTGAGTGCCTTCACGAGACTGCTCGTTGTGCGTTTCTCTCCGTGCGGACTCAGATGCACAGGAGCTTTCCTCTCTGAGGCTCCGTACACAGTCTCCAGAACATTCTGATTCAATTGCTTGAATTAGGGATTCTGTGCAGACATCGCCAGCGTTGTTGCTGGAGGGAAATAGGAGGCCAAAGCGGGGAAAATCACAGCCTGGAGATAAAAGATGAATGAAAGAGAGAAAGATAAAACAACAATTGTATTCTTTATGAAGGGCACTGAAACCAACAATCTGAGCCACCTACAAGGTTTATTATGATTTGGGAGCCAATAAAATACATGTTCCATGGTAGTGTCTTTCACATTTTAACTGATAGGCCAAAATGGTGCCTTATTGCTTGTCTTAACTGAAGTTGAGCATTTTGTCATATATTTATAAACCAAGGTATTTCTTTTATGGTGAACTTTTGCTCATGTCTTATACCCTTACACTCTTTGGGTATATATGAGTGTAATTTCTTATTTCTCTTATTTTTACCAGTAATATCTAACACTTTTTAAAGCTTTGTGTGTTCAGTAATGCTTACACTAACAAGTCAATCGGTGCATTATTAATATTCATCATAGTAGCAATGATAGTGGAAGTAGTATTTAGTTGTAGTTTTTAGCATTTCTTCTTTGGATAAGAAGAGAGGAAGATACGGTCAGTTTCTTCATTTGTAAGATAGAAATACTAATGGCATTTTCCCTATGGGTTTTTTTTTTTTTTTTAAGGTTTTGAAAGAATTAAGGCATGGAATGTACATAGACTCATATCTAATATATAATAATCTCTCAATAAAAATTTATTGTTATCCACCAATACTAAACCCCAATTCAAGAAAAAACATTTCCACTCTGATTTCTCTGCGACACTGAGCCACACTAATAACGCTTCCTTTTTCAGAGGCAATCCTGCTCCTAGAGGTAACTGCTAGGACTTGAGAGAAACCCATAGAAGTTAGATGTTTGCTTCAAGGTCAAATGTATCCATGAAAAGGGTGTTCTTTCTCCATTCCCAATAGAACATAGAGTGCTCAGCAATGCTTAAATCACTCCCTAAATCTGCTAAATTAAGTCCTTCTCTAGGAAAATTACCCACGTGGAGGGAGGAAGGCAGCTGCAAGCCATCCAGTGTTGTGCACGCATACTGAGGACTGTCATTGCATGGAGCTTGATCCTGTGCTCGACCGAGAGGGAAATGTGTCTCTTTATAATGAGTGGAGCACGGAGGCATTTGGAGATGCTCACTGTCAAGTGCTTCCAGGAAGTTTCCTCTCCATTGTCATGGTTCATTATTGGATTATATGATTTTCATTTTTTCCGTCCTCAGACTTACCACTTTAAATGCTCCATCCTTTGCAACCAAATTCAATTCTTAAGCTTCATTTAGAAGCAACAACAGTGGTGTTCTATGGAATGGAAAAAGAAAAGGAAGGGAAAACTTGAGATGAGATCTAATTTACCAGAACACATCTTAAGAAATGAGAAGAAGATAAACTTGTCCCTGGGAACTCACACACTCCAGTACAGGGCCTGGTGTGGGTTCACAGGGGGTTTGGGTTTTACAGGCAGATTTCTGGGAAACAGGCTTTTTTGTTGGGATGGGGAGCCATAGAGCAATGGGCCTGTTGCAAAAGTATTTTGGGGCCCTGACTACATAATAACCACTAAGACACTTCAAATGGTAACAAATGGTAAAAATAATTAAAACAAATATTGCCAATTTCCCTGGATTGGGAGCAGGCTTTGGAAACGTGAAGGTGGTGTAGGACTAAGCCCCTGGACATAGAAGAAAAGCCAGTTTCCTCTATAAAGCCTGCTTTTCTACATCCACTCCTTGGTTTCCTGTCTCTGGTCATGCAGAGGGGAGAGCACTTGGTCAGGGGTCCAAAGTAGCAGGAGCTCATTCCCGCGCCATGACCTCGTTTATCACATCTGTGACTCCACAGCTTGGAGTGTCGTCTTGCGATGGTCCGAGTCTGCGATCCTACCTTTCACGTGCAGGGGCTGAGATCATAGGGTTAAATGTAAGCAGATCGTTTCTAAGCAAGTTAGGCTGTTTTGATTAATACATTTTTGTGTGAAGCCCTGGACTTTTTGACCACAAAATCATTAATCTTATCCCTCTGCCGGCTGCCTCCCTCTCTCACACCCACCCATTTCCCATGCATTTTTAGATTCTTTTAAAACCAGCCTGGGACATGCTGACATGGAAGTGTAAAATGTAAGATTATGAGACGAGGTCTTGCATCTTAAGCTTTTAGAGTTGGTTAGGCCCTCAGGGAATTTCTGATTCAATTTCCTTATTTTAGGAAAGAGCAGCAAAATGATTTCTACTTGAAGATCAGATACTGCCACTGTCCCGCCCATAACCCCAGGCCCTACCATTCCAGTGCAGCTGGCCTGACTGCTAACCTGGCATCTGCATCTCTTTGCCTGAGGGCTTTCCTTGGCCTTGGAAGTTCACTCTGCCCTCACATGTGGCAGGCCAGAAATGCCTGGGGAATTACTGCCCTATGCTCCAGCATCCTTCTGCCAGTGACAGACAGACATTCATATATAAGTACCCCAGTTTCCTTACTATCAGTTCTCACACTTGCCTGTTAAATAATTCTAAGGCATATGTTCTACAGTGGCTCCCAAAGTTCCCAACTTGAATACCTATAACTTACTTTTATAAAGATATATTTATATATTTACATTTATAGTATAAATAAATTATAGTGTAATAGCCCCCGCCCCATCCCACCGAGTACTGGCATCCTTCCCTCCCCCGATTTACTTCCCTGTTGGTCTGCCTGGGTTTCCTAGATGACTTTTCCAAATATCTGTCATTTGCACTCAGATCCTAATCTCAGGTTCTATTCCTGGGGGCATTCAAAGATACTCTTCGCACATATTTTTCATTATTTCCGTAGCACAAGATTTCCTAACGGCTTGTGCTTGTGGCTGTGGCCCCATACCAGTTGGTAGAGTTGTTGATAGTTGTCAGTAGCTTTGGATCTGGGCTTTGTCGGGCTTTAGCACAGTCCTAGCAGGTAGTAAGATGCAGTACATCTTTGTGGTAGTGAATTAAATTGGATATGTGAGACTGCCTCTCTGGTTACTCCAGAGCTGGAGGGTGCCCAGGGCTCTTGACTCTCGGCATTGTCTTCACACAATAGCGTCATCCATGCCTTTATGGTGGACCTCACTGCTTATGACAACTTGGCATGCGTTCCACTCTAGACGAGTCCCTGTGCTAGGGTGGGCCTTCCGATTCCTGTAGTCCTTACCTCTGACCATAGTGATTTGTTCAGGATCCAAACTGATGAAAGTACTGGAAAAGAGAAGCCTGTGTTTTTCTTTCCCTCTCCTCACTTTATTTTCTCCTTCCTTCCTTCTTTTCATTCATTCATTCATTATTACTGGAATTACTGAGCTTATAGAAATGTAAGCCTGGAGCTTCCTGGTGAACTACTGGCTACCAAAAGAAGAGAGCCTGCTTTAAAGTAAAACCAATAGAAGAAGAGATAGAATGAGTGTTTGGGTTGGGGGTGTGGGAGAGAGAAAGAGACTGACTCCTAAAGACACAGCTTTAGTTCTTGCATACAGATGTGCCCAAAGCTCTTGAACTTTTCCACTATGAAAGTCAACATACAACCGTTTTTACTGAAGTCAGTCGAGTTTCTTAGAGTCAAATACAAACTTTAAATTCCTCACTTTGCACCAGACCCTGGCCAGATACTAGAGATTTAGAGATACACTTACTGTCACTGTCCATGGAGAATTTGCATATTAATGGGTGATTTGAGGAGGAATACTACAACACTGCATCTGATTTTCTTGCTTTCCTTTTTGTTGGAGCCATCATGTTTCTTAGTCTCTTGGATTTCAGAAGAGACAAAAGCTGGGTTATTTTCCTTTTAATTTCCCTGGTCACCCAAAACTCCTTTCTAGTACTTTTTAAAAAGAGGCCAGCATATCCTGGTTGTTTGCTCCTTGTGATAAATGTCTCCACTGCTTGTTAACCTCCAAAATAGGCAGCCCCCACCGTTAGGGCTTATGGTCTGTATGAGACAACATAAAAACAAGACACATGCTCCTCCATGCACATTTCAAATGAAATGTAACAGAAAAGAAATAAATAAAAATGGGAAAAAAATGTCTTAAATGGTTTATGTTGGAAAATGTTATATGGGCAATAATGGGACTTATATGGGCTTTGGGCAGAGACTTTGATAATGAAGGTTAAATGAGGGAATGTTACAAAAAATGTTCACTGTTCATAAAAATAAATCTCTGGTATGAAGCAGAATGAAATAAACAGAGTTGCAGGCGCCGGGAGCAGCTGGGGTGACCTCAGCCTCAGGTTGGTAATAGCCAGGCTCGCTGGAACCACACACTCTCACCTCAGCAGGATTCACTTAGCTCTCCATCACAGGGACATTGTGTTCCTCGGGCCTCGGGGGTGGCTCTTCAGCTGCCTCACTGAAAAATAAAGGCCTTGTCCTTTCTGGCATTTTTCTTCCCTGGGTCCAGGCAGAGTTTCCAGGGGCCTTGCCTTTCTTAAGTTGAAAGGGTCACCCCTGCTCAGCCCAGCTGACTGTGGGAATGCCAGCTTGGTGGGGTCAGATCTTTTCTGTTTTTCAAGGGTAAGCAGGAAATCTGAATTTTATATGATTTTTTTTTGTGATTTTTCAATGTTAGCAACCAGTTTCTATATATATATATATATAAATAGAAATGTGTGTATGTAAATATATGTGTATGTATATATATGTTTATGGCAGGGGGGCAAAAGACGACATGACTAGGGGACAGAACTGGCCTAGCAGCAGCCAGTTTGGAATCTGTTGCTGAGTGAAGGCTGAGATTGTAATTACCATTGTTGGGTTTCATTGACTATTGCTTTAGACCTGGCAGATAAAGGTCCTCCATAGTGTACAGTCCGGGAGTAAAGAGCGTATATTCGAAACAGCCATTCATCAGCATGTACTATGTGCTGGGCATTTTGCTACCAGCTTTACAAGGGTTATTTCATTATAGTCTCCGTACCTTCCTCAAAGGGAAGCACTAAGGTTGTCCTGTTTATAGAAGGGGAAAACGAGGTTTTCAAAATTGAAGTATTTGACTACAGTCATTGTAGAGGACACCCTTTGGACGGCACCTCACCTTTCTGGGACCTGCCACTGGTTCCAGTTAAGGCGACTCCTCCTCCTCATGTACTTTTCTCTGGCTTCCTTTGGTTGCATGAAGATGTTAACACATCATGGGGTAACCCTCTGCCAATGGGGGCGGGAGCTGATGGATAAAGGCTTTTGTCCCTGGCTGACGGTTCTGACACACATTCCGCAAGACTCCTCAGAAGGTCCTGTGTGAAGTAGCCAGTCGCCTGTAGCAGTTAACACTTTATCGTGTTGATTTTTCCTCTTTTCCCTATTTTATCTCTCTGCCCCTCATGGGGGGGATCACATTCCCGCAATAAACTACCTACACAAACCACATCTTCAACTCAAGCTCTGCTATTGGAAAACTCAAGCTAAGATAGTGAGTGCTAAGCTGGCATTTAAATCTGAGTTTGGCTTGTCTCCAAGTGAATACTTTATCAAACCAGTCACTAAAGTCTTTATGTGATTCCTTTACAGGTCCTTTCTAGTCTAATTGATCATGAAATAAAGCTTTAGAGCAAAAAAAGGCTCTAAAAGGAATCTTAAACCAGCAAGAAGGAAGGATGATGATGTGAGGTAGTTGGCACACAGAAATCAAGTGGAGAAGGGGAAAAGGGCACAATGTAATTTTAGTTCATAATACATTTTATTTGCTGGCACCTCTTCTGTGCTTGGGACTGTGCCATGTACTAAGGAAGTCACACAGAATTATGGAAATGAAAACTACGGGGATAAAGACCGATTTCCAAAGATCTTCAGTGACTTTAGGCAGAGATGTCAATTTTGAATGCCTACGGGGCCAGGTGAGAACCTGAGGCTAAGCCAGCCAGGTTTTGTTTGCATGTCAAACACAAATGTATATTCTTCACTCCTACATGGAGCTAAGCTTTAGGTGTTACCCCATTTTTCTTCCAATACGTGAATATCCCAGTCTGCCATTCATTTCCCCACTTTAGATAGATGTGGGTACGAAACATAGTTTGCTGTAATTAATTAATTTAAAAATTGAGATAGAATTGACATACAGCATTCTTTAAGTATGAGGTGGACAACATGTTGGTTTGATACATTTATGTATTGTGACATCATTACAATCGCATTAGCTATTCTATCCATCACATAATTATTTTTTTGTGGTGAGAACAATTAAGACTTAGTCCCTTCTTAGCAACTTTGAAGTGTATAATACAGTATTAATGGCTAAAATCACTATGCTGTGCATTAGGTCTCAAGGACTTACTTATGTGCTAGTTGCAATTTTGTACCCTTAAAATACCATCTCCCCATTTCCCATACCCCTACCCCCAGCTCCTAGAAACCACCATTCTACTCTGTTTTCAGAAGTTCAGCATTTTTTAGGTTGCACATATAAATGATATCATACAGTATCTGTCTTTCTCTATCTGGCTTTTCTCACTTAGCATAACACCTTCAAGGTCCATCCACATTGTTGGAAATGGCCAGATTTTCTTCTTCCTTGTGGCTTTATAATATTCCATGATATACGCATACCACATCATCTTGATCCATTTATCTGTTGACAGACACGTAGGCTATTGACATATCTTGTGTATTATAAATAGGGCTGTAATGAACATGGGTGTGCAGATCTCTCTTTAAGATCCTGATTTCAGTTCCTTCAGATGTATACCCAGGAGTAGATTTACTGGATCATATGTAGTTCAGTTTTTACTTTTTTGAGGAACTGCCATATTCTTTTCTATAATGGCTGTACCATTTACATCCCCACTGGAAGTGCAAAAGAGTTCCCTTTTCTCCACATCCTTGCCAACATTTGTTATTTGTCTTTTTTGATGATAGCCTTTCTGACAAGTGTGAGGTGATATCTCACTGTGGTTCTGATTTGAATTCTCCTGATGATGAATGATGTTGAGCACCTTTTGCTCATATACCTATTGGCCATTTGTATGTTTTCTTTGGTAAAATGTCTTTTTAGATCCTTAGCCCATTTTTAAGTTGGATTATTTCCTTTTTCGCTGTTGAGTTGTGTGAGTTCTTTACCATATTTTGGATGCTAACTCCTTATCAGATACATGATTTGTGAATATTTTCTCCCATTCCATAGGCTGCCTTTTCAATTCATTCATTGTTTCCTTACCGGTGCAGAAGCTCTGTATTTTAATACAGTCCTCTTTATTTCTGTTAGTTTAGCTGCCTCTGCTTTTGGACTCTTGTGCAAGAAATCATTGACAAGACTAAGGTCAGGGATCTTTCCCCCTATGTTTTCTTCTGGAGTTTTACAGTTTCAGGTCTTATTTTTCAATCTTTGTTCCATTTCAAGTTAATTTTTGTCAGTAGTCTAAGATAGCAGTCCTTTTTTTTGTTTTTCTTTGTTTTTGTTTTGTTTTGATTTGTTTTGCATGTGGCTATCCAGATTTCCCAACACTGTTTATTGAAAAGACTACCCTTTCCCCATTGTGTGTTCTTGACACACTTGTCAATAATTAGTTGACCATGTATACATGAGTTTACGTCTGGGCTCTATATTCTGTTCCACTGGTTTATGTGCCTGTGCTTTCATTTCCACTTGAAGGAAAACAACCATTTAAGGGTATGACAAATGGCAAACCATCCTGCCTTCCTGTCAAGGGGACGTGGCGGAGCCTGGGAACTGGGGAGGCTGGCCCCTCTGTGAGCTCGGACTCAGCTCCAGCTGGCTGTCACTGTGCAGGAATGTAGGTCTCCTCCCTCCAGATCTCCTAATTGTTCAGGAGTAGTCAGAAACTCAAAATGTTTATGAAATCTCTACATGTTTCAGTGTTAACACTGATTTTAAATTTCTTAAAAACAGTAGACAGACCAGCCTGGGGGAGCAAACAGAACACATCTGCAGGTTGCCTTTAACACACAGGCCACCGGTTTGCTCTCTTTTTTATAGGCTCAGCCCTCTTTTTCCTCCAAAGCCCTTGAGCTGTACCATGTTTTCCTGGGAGAGGCGCAAGACTGGGAAAAGGGGCCTAGGACACAGGCTGCCACTGAATTTGTCCCTTAGGGTTCTCTTCACTTTCTGTTTCTGGGGGAAGTAAGTTAAGACAGGTTTGTTTATTTGTGTGTGTGTGTGTGTATTGCGCGCGCGCATGCATGCACACGCCTTTGCTAAGGGTTCAGAAATAGACTTAATTTAAGAAAAATTTAAGAAAAATAAAAAAATCTGTATGGTCCTTTTCTTCAGAAACTACGAAGAGGCCAAAGGAAAACAAATTAAGTATCCAAATAGGTGAATGTTGTTGGTGGATGGCGGTGTTTGAACATGGTAGTGGTGTTTAAAAATAAAAAGAATTCTTAAATCAGCAAGAGGAGAGTTTAAGACTTGCATTTTTTTCTTTGTGTAAAATTATTGTGTCCCCTGACCAGATTTCTGTTGGCCTTGATGATTAGTTGGCTATTTTAGTAGTTCATTGTCTCAGCCTTTACTCAGAGTCCCCCCTAAATGGGACTCTCTATGTCATAACTGTATAAAATATTCATTAAGATGGTGCTTTTAATGGATTTGTTTGGAATGAACTCAAGCGGAGGGAGCCGTTGCTGATTTGTGGGGTGGCAGGGCTGTTCTGGGGCTGTGTCTGCCCCAAGCGCCGCCTTGTCCAACACGGCCCTCCACCTGCCCTCTTTGCCTTGCAGGCTCTGATCTGAGACGCCACTGAGTCCATACTGATGGGTTTTTTTTTTTTTTTAGGACTAGAAGTTCTATTCCTTTCACACGAGTGTGTTCCACCCTGGTGTTTTTCATACTGTGTTCAGTGGAGGTGTACTCCAGCTTGTCTGAGTTACTCCGGAGCACTGTTGCCATGTAGAATTCGTTGCCTCATGTGTGAGTACTTGAGCTCCAGAATTAGACACATTTAGCTTTGAATCCTGACTCTGTCACCTACTCACTGTATGACCCTCAGGCAAAAATCTTAACATCTCTGAGCTTCAGCTTCTTCATCTTTTAATCTAGAATGAAGCTAGTACCTCCTTTGTACAATATTTGAAGATTGAATGGGGATAGTTTGCCAAGTACATGGCCTAGAGCCTAGGACGTGTTAGAAACTTATTAACAGTAGCCATTATTCTCTATGTGCTGCCGTACCTTCAACTGCTCCAGCATATCTGGGGCTATCTGAAGTTTGTGTGAAGTTCTCCTGGACGTGTGCCAGTTGGTTCTTATCTCATACAGACCCTGGCAATGGAGAAGGGATGTCTGAGCATCCTTAAACATACGGAAGAATTGTACACCGGAGAGGTTAGATGAAACGATCAAGGTTGCTCTGGAAATTAGTGAACTGTGAATATAACTGAATATTTTGACTCCTTTCTCAGCATTAATTGCAATCTTTCTGTTTTCTGTATATCAGATTAAGACCTTTTCTTTTCTCTTCTTTATCTTGTGTAACCAGAATACATCTGAATCTGAAATCAGGCCAGCATGACCTCTTCTATTTCATTTCTATGTGTGCACTTCTGTACTTTTTGGTCCTAAGGAGTCACCTTTTTTTCAGCGTTTTCAAATACAGTGACATGAAATAAATAGTAACAAAGAGTCCTCCCTATCTTAACACTACCAAACTCGAAACCTGGACTCTCCAGGCCCAGCCCCAGCGCCCAGCAAGCATGCTGTCCTGTTGTCCCACCCCGTTCCATTCCCTCCTGGTTCTGAACACTGTGTATCTGTTAGAGGGAACTGTAATCCATTTGGAGAATGACCTTGGGCAAATTACTTCACTTTTTGGGTCTCTTTTTTCCATCCTTAAAGTGGAAAAGATGATTAATTTCTTTAAGGGAATAATAGTTCCCCATGAAGGTATGGAAGGCATTTGACAGTGATCAACTTTGCCTGCTGTCTTCTGGGACTGGGTGGGGCTAGGGTTTTATATTTGTAATCTTCAAATTGAAGTCACAAACAATTTTCATAAGATTGCTGGAATAATGAAACAGCTGTTTCCCAGGGCAGGGTCCAGTGGAGTGGCAGAGGCTGCTGCAGAGAGACTCTCCCTTGGCGTCTCCGTCCTGGGAGGGGGAGGAGGCTCATCAAGATCCTGATTAAGCAGGGATTGCCCACGGCACTCTTTGTATCCAGGCAAACAAGAGCTCCCCCCGCCTCCACCGCCCCAACTTTCACTCTTAAAACAAAAATCTATCAAGATTTAATCCCATTGCTTTATCTCCAGGACCTAACCTCTGAGTGTTCATGAGAACGTTTTGCTTTGTCTCCAGGCCCTAAAGCAAGTGCCTCGACACGAGCTGTGGTCCCGTCAGGGCTTTTCACTTGAGTGGAAGAGGCAAAGATTGCTTTTTGTTCCCCTTTGACTCTTTTCAGAATTAACGTGAAATTGAAGATGACTGTAGTTGTTGGGGTGGAGGCGGGGGCGCGGTGAGAAAGCCAGAGAGAACAATGAGAAGGGAAGTGAGGAAGCAGACTCGGAAAGTCACTGCAGAGACTCTGTCCTGGAACCCAAGGGATGCTCTGTGTCCATCTAGCTGATGGTTTCCTTCCAGGCCATCAGCAAAATAAAAACGCCACACCCAGCCACACTGAAACCCTTTCATCTGGGTCTCTAAGACCCTTCTCTGGGCAGTGCTCTTTGGAGTGTGAATTCCCCCAAGCTGATTGTCTCAGTGTGGTGTATATGGTGCCCCCACCCGCCTTTGGTCCTCCTTCCAGTGTAATGGCCCTTTCTGGGCTCCAGGACCAAACTGATGCCAGCACAAGGGTGGCAGCATCTGAATGTGCAATTGAGGAACATCATGGACACTGATGTTGCAATGTTAATTAACGTAATTTGATGTTTATTACTGTCATTTCAACCAGTCACTTTTTTCAGAAAATTAATTAAACCATGGGTAGGGGTTTGGAAGCTCCCTATAGAAGGCTAAGGGCTGACTGGGAGCCCTTGGAATTAGGGAATGGAACTGCATCTCTGGTTTAACTTGTGTGTGAGCCTTGTCTAAAACCGCAGACTTAGAGTCCAATCCTGAGAGAAGGGCGAGGAATGTGGGAAGGGGTCCTTGCTGTCTTTCACCCTTAATGCCCCTGCACCTTTGCCACAGGATTATTCCTTCTTACCTCCTCCCACTGCTGTCCCTCCTCTCTTCAGGTTAAATCCACCCATGTGCCCGCTTAGTGAACTCTGGAATCGTGGCAGAAAACTCCATAAGAAAAATGTTCATAGAGCTTGTTCAGATGCAGTCACCAGATGGCTTGTGTTAGACAGAAAGGCCTGAATTTCAATACTCCATCCTTCTAAAATGTCCCTTATTGGCATTCTTGGACCCTTCCTTTTCCTCTTCCTTCCTCCATCTCTTTTCTTTACTCTTCTCTCTTTTCTTGGTTGAACAGAAGTCATATTTATTTCAAAATTTTTTGAATACCACTTTTTTCTGATTATGAATTGAAATGATATGTATTCATTATAAGAAAATAGATTTTTTAAAAAACCCAGAAAAGTATGAAAAGAATGCCAATTGACAAGTAATAATATTAGAGTGTTTAGGTGACAAGCTCCATGCTACGTGCTTTACATACATGATCTCATTTAATGCTTTTAACAAGTCTGTGAGAAAGGTACTGTTATTATCTGTTTTGCAGATGAAAAAACTGAAACAGAGAGGTTAAGTAACTTACCCCAAATCACACAGCAAGTAAGTAGTGATGTAGACTTTGAACCCAGGTGGTCTGGCTTCAGAGTCTACTTTCCCATCCAGGGTGCTCTGTCTTGCACTGGGCTGCGCCAGCTACACATGAAAAAGGACAGTACCAACTAGGGCGGTCTCCAGTGACTGAGATTCGTTTTCCTGGAGAACATCTAGTCTGGGAAAGTCACCACCCTCCACACTAAAGCTCTCTGCCCCATGGGCTCAGAAGCCTGTCTTCTACAGAGATGAATGAACATTAACTGGTTTGCAGAAATAGCTGTGGTACCCAGAATATTAAGCTTGTTAACTTAAAAAGAGCAAGGCCACAGTCCACAAGGACTTGAATCACCTCTCAGTACATCCTCATCCTGCAGCAAAACTGCATGGGAAGCTAACCAGTAACTGTTTTCTTGGACTGAGCGCCTCAAATCCGTGCACGGGCGTCATTCAGCCAACTCTTAGCTGAGTTATGTCTTCAGAACCACTGCTGTCCTCTCCTGGCATCTCCCTCATTACAGGAGTAATGGAAACCTTAATACACCAATACCCTGAGCCAAGGCCATCTCTTCTCTTTGTCCCATGACTGACCACCTTCCATTCTGGTAACACATTGTTTCTGAAGGTTTCTTTCTCGGTCCGCTGGGCTGTAGTCAAGTTTTGTGGTCTGGGAGTCCTTCTGTCTTCTAAAGCTGGTATCCCTCTCCCACGTCTGCTAATGGCTGATTTAAAGCTCAGCTCTTGAAGGGTAATTTTTAAAAACTTTTTTGAAGTGTATTTTATATATCAAAAAATTTTAATGATAAAATTGCACCCTTTTAAAATCTGCAATTCAGTGATTTTGGGGAAGTTTACCACATTGTGCAGGCACCTTCCTAACATTCATCACCCCAATAAGATCCATCGTGCTCACTAATAGTTAACCTCTGTTCCCATCCGTGTTTCATAGAAATAAAATCCTATAATACGAGGTCTTTGTGACTGGCTTTTTTCAATTAGCATAATGTTTTGGAGATTGATTCATATTGTAGTATGTATCATTATGCATTCCTTTTTATTACTGAATAATGTTTCATTGTATGGGTATGTCATATTTTATTTATCTGTTCATCTGCTGATGAACATTTAAATTGTTTCCATTTTTTTAGCTCATGGATAATGCCGCTATGAGCATTCATGTGCAAGTCTTTATGTGGTCATATGTTTTCATTTCTCTTGGGCAGAAATCTGTGAGTGGAATTGTTGGATCATATGGTAAATCTATGTTTAACTTTTTGAGAAATGTCCAAAATATTTTCCAAAGTGGCTACATCAAAGGACCGTTTGATTGTCCTAATTTCCAAGCTGGTAGGGAGTCCATCATGCTAGCTCTCCATGATTAATAAAAGGAATAAAAATGACCCATAATCTCATCCTTATTGTTAACATTTTATTGATATATATATAAGATAATTATTTTATGTATAATACTGTATAAGTGTAAAATTTTATATTTAGCACAATAAAATATTTATTGCATGTCAGTACATGTCATGACATGTATCTCATGTCAATAAAATTATGCATCTATATACAGATATGTATATAAATATTACATAAGAAGACACAGGCATACTTGGGATCATACTGTATTAATAATTGAACTTCTGTTTTAACTGAATCATGCTCATTTATCTATATTAAATATGAAATATGATTTTTAATATATTTATAATAGTATCAACATGGATATACCATAGTTTGAAAAAATCATACTATTTTTGAATTTTTGGATTGTGTTGTATTTGCTCTTAAGTCATAACTTTAAATATGTATACTGTCAATTCTCAGTTAAATTTTTATCTGAGCCCTTTCTCATGCATTTTTTGAATACTTACCCCTTCTCATGGCCATATGTTCACACTGCATCAGTTTTTCCCTCTCTGTTATCTCTTAGTACATATGAAGTCTGGTCCCTAAAAATGATTAAAGGGGCTCCTACAGCAAATTTCTTGGTAGTCTTAACCGAAATGATAGTGCCAGTCATGGCTCCAAAGCAAGGCGGGTATTTGCATGCCATAGGGTCCAGTTGCCGACTACAGTACTTCATGTCAGTAATGGTCCCGTGTTTTTGGATGAGGATCTCAAAGGCATTCCCTTCATTTTCATATATTAAAAGGAAAAAAGAATCTGATAATTGGGGTGCCCAAGGGCAGGTGGGTTCATCAAACTATCTTTTAAGGTCTTAAAGACTGCATAGTCTGGTTCTTCCCATAAAACTGGGTTGGGGTTTTTCTGTACCAAAATGTACGAGGTTTGGCCGTAAGAGAAATTTGGAACCCAATTTTGGCAATAACCACTGAGCCCCAAAAAGCCTGAAGCAGTGGCACTTAGTTTTGGGTTTGGGGATATTTAGGCTACTGTGAAGCCTATCTGGACCTAGCTGTGGACCTTTGTTCTTTTTTTTGTTTGTTTTTACTTTTTTTTATTGAGTTATAGTCAGTTTACAATGTTGTATCAATTTCCAGTGTAGAGCACAATTTTTCAGTTATACATGAACATACTTATATTCGTTGTCACATTTTTTTTCACTGTGAGCCACCACAAAATCTTGTATATATTTCCCTGTGCTATACAGTATAATCTTGTTTATCTATTCTACATATGCCTGTCAGTATCTACAAATTTTGAACTCCCAGCCTATCCATTCCCACCCTCCACCCCCTTGGCAACCACAAGTTTTTATTCTATGTCTATAAGTCTGTTTATGTTTTGTATTTATGTTCTTTTATTTTTTAAGATTCCATATATGAGCGATCTCATATGGTATTTTTCTTTCTCTTTCTGACTTACTTCACTTAGAATGACATTCTCCAGGAACATCCATGTTGCTGCAAACGATGTGACGTTGTCATTGTTTATGGCTGAATAGTATTCCATTATATAAAGATACCACACCTTTATCCAGTCATCTGTTGATGGACATTTAGGCTGTTTCCATGTCTTGGCTATTGTAAATAGTGCCGCTATGAACATTGGGGTGCAGGTGTCTTTTTGAAGTAGGGTTCCTTCTGGAGATAGGCCCAGGAGCAGGATTCCTGGGTCATACAGTAAGTCTATTCCTAGTCTTTTGAGGAATCTCCATACTGTTTTCCACAGTGGCTGCACCAAACTGCATTCCCACCAGCAGTGCAGGAGTGTTCCCTTTTCTCCACAGCCTCTCCAGCATTTGTCATTTGTGGACTTTTGAATCATGGCCATTCTGACTGGTGTGAGGTGATACCTCCTTGTAGTTTTGATTTACGTTTCTCTGATAATTAGTGGCCCTTGTTCTTATATAAGATGCCCTAAATATTGAACCTGCGTTTGGGCAAAGTGAAATTTTTTCTTGGCTACCTTGTGTCCCTTTAAAGCTAAAAGCTTTAGCGGGTGGGTGCTGTCTTCCTGTGAGGAGACTTGAGAAGGATAGCAAGAAGCAAATCATCCACACATTGCCACAGCGTAGGGCCTCGAGGGAACTTCATATCATTCAGATCAGCCTTAAGGATTTGCAAGAAATAAGAAGGACTCTCAGTAAAATCTCAAGGCATTACTGTCTAGGTGAATTGTTTTTCTTCCAAAGTGAAGGCAAAAAAGGTATTGGCTAGCTGCTTCAGCTGAAATACTGAAGAATGTACTGCCTAAATCGATTACGATAAAAAATGTGCTTCTTGTGGGAATGAACGTTAGTAATGTATGTGGGCACAACAGAGTGCCAAGGGTAGCCGTGCTGTTTACTGTGTGGAGGTCCTGGACAAGCCTCCACCCTTGGCCCTTAGGTTTTCTCTCAGGTGAAATGCGAGTGTTGTAAGCACTAGTATGAGGGATAATGAGGCCTTGTGCCTTGTAATACTCTGTTACGGGCTTTATGTCTTGAAGGGCTTCTTCACTTATAGGGTATTTGATTAATTCTGGGGAGATGTTTTGAGGGGTCTGCTTGAATCTTGATGGGAGGTGAACTATGAACTTTGCTAATATCAGTTGGAGATTTTGCCTGTAAGGAGGATGGTAGCTGATTTAATAGGGACACATGATCAATGTTTCCAGAATCAGCTCTAGCGCCATCAGAGATGGAGCAAGCAAATAAAAGATGTCAGAGGGTCATTTATTCACCTGGTTGGCTGTTTTGATGACTGCTGTCAAGTTCTAGAATTATTTCCTGCTTTGAAGAGAAATTCTGGCATGATAACTTCTCCAAGAAGTCTTAGCCTAATAAATGGATGGGGGCTGAGGAACTAAGGAGAAAAGGGTGTGGATCTTTCAAAGGGTCTGAACAAAAGTGAGCAGGTTCAGAGACAGCGATCTTTTGAAGCTCATTAGAGATCCCTACTCGCTGAACTGTGGTGCTCCGAGGCAGGCACTGCTTTGTAGCAGTGGGGCTTAGCACCGAGAGTTTGGCTCCAGTGTCATTTGGGATTGGAAGGGATTCATCCCCAGTCTGGAGAAATGTTTCTCAGCCTGCTTAAGAGGAAGGAATGGGAAGTGCCCCTGTAGCTCCTGGGAGCCCTGTCATTGAGAATTGGGAGGACATTGGAGAGGCTGGTTAGAAGGGCTGAAGGTACCTGAAGTGCTAAAACTTACCACACTCTTTTCAGATGTCCTGCCTCTTTGCAATTACAGCAGAAACTAAGAAGATGTGGTTTCATTTAGGAGCCTTCATTTGCTAGGGCTGAAGGTTAAGAATTTTAGCAACCTTCCTTTCAAGTGGCTCTAAGTGCAAGAGAGCTGGTTTGAGAGATTAAATCTGGGATAGAGGAAGTTTCCAATTCCATCCTAGTCCTTTTTATTAGAAGGGAAATGTGGCCCCTGTTCAGCCCATTAATAAACATAAAGTTAAAAACTACTTGGGTGGCATAAAAGAAGACCCGATATTTTTTTTTAATACTCTGAAGTCAATTGTAATAGTTATGAACAGGTTCATCAGATTTTTGTATGACAGCCTGCATTTTGTTCCAATCAGTAGGCGGTGGAAAAGCCCTAGGAATTGCCTAATGAAGTCGCCTAGCCATTGCCTGAGTCTGATTATATAGTGAGTAGGTTGGTCTCCTGGTTGTAATCCTAGAGACCTTTCAGGGTTTTCCCAATTATCAAGTTTTCATCCATGCTGGGCCTGGCCTTCAACGATAAGCATATGAACTAGCTGATATAATTCAGAGAAACTGGGTTGGTGGGTTGGAATGACTGTATTAAATCCCTCAGCCAATCCGTGAGGATCCTTGGTTACTTTGGAAAAATCTTTGACTATGCCTCTAAGTTCAGCTTTAGTACAGGGAATTTAAGAAATTAAGGGTTTAGCCTCTGGATCCCTGGAAAGCTTAACTTTAAAAGGGACACGTTACGATAGGCTCAGAGGGGAAGGGGATGGGGAGAGTTTCAGAGAAAAAGGGAAGTTTGGTGAATTAGTACAGGGGAAGTGAGGGTATAACAGGGGCGTGGGCAGTATAGAAAGGAAGGAGGAAGATGGCTTAGGGGGCAGAGCCCGAGACAAAGGAGCTGGGGAGAAAGAGCATGAGGCTTCAAGCCATTTTATCTTTTTTGAAATGTTTGTTTGCTTTAGTTAATCTTAAAAAATCTTAGTTTGCAGGGAAGCAATTTTAGGCTCCTTCTAATGTTTGAAAGTCTCACAATATCAATCAAAATGGGCATTCCATTCAGTTTTGGACATTTTAGAGCTATAGTTGTGCAATTTAGTTTTAAGAAAAGTAAGTTCGGGGATTTCAAAAGTTCCCCGTAAGGATCATAGCGGTTCTTAATTGCCTTTGTTTAGGTTGGTTCATTTAGTTAGAAAGGAATGTGGTCTTTTAAATATAAAATCCACTGGAGTCCTTGTGAGGGATGGAATGCCCTCAAAATATTTAGGTAACTGGTATCCCATTTTTTCTCTAGAATAAAAGAATAATTTTCAATCAGCCTAAATAGCCTACACATTTCAAATAGCTCTAACAACCTGCAGTTTTAATACCAACCAGTTCTAAAGGAACAGTCTGGTCCTAAAGGAGCCCGGCCAAAAGCTGCTCAGCACAGCTCTAAGGGAACAGTGTAATTCTGGAGGAATCAAGGCCAAAGGCTTAAAGCGTAGTTCCACTAGAACAGCCCAATCCCGAAGGAGTCAGGTTGAAAGTTTAACAGTGCAGTGCCAATAGACTAGACCCTATTCGAAAAGGTATTGCGCTGAAGGCTGAACCCACAAGGTCTAATGAAGAAGCCCCTATTTCAAAAGGAATGGGGTGAAGGCTAACCTGTTCCAGGAGGAACAGCCTGCTTTTAAAAATCAGGCTGATGTGTCAAATGAATACTTGCATGCAGAACAAGACTTAAACAAGAACGGACAAAGGCTTAAAATAGCTGCTGAAGACAACCTAAGGAGCTTCAAAATGCAAGGAGAGCAGGAGCTAGGGTCGCAGAGGAAGACTTAACCTCAAACCCTAGGGTCAGACAGAAAAGCAGTGAGCATTAATGGGCTCAGTATGGGCACTGCTCCTGTTTGTTCACCAGCCTCGGAGTTGTTGAGGGCCTTCTCTGGGTCTTGGTATGAACTGCCAGAATGTTAACCTAAAACAAATTAGATACCAGTTATTTCTAGCAAAAGTGGGTTTATTTGGGATTAACAAAGAATTGCATTTTTGGGATCTGCAACCATGGCGAGCCTCATGCAAGTCCCTACACACCAAGGAGAGCAGAGCTCTTTCAAAGAGAGGAAAGGAAGTTGGGAAGACTGTAGTGAATAAATAGTTGATTGGAGGAATTGAGAGTTTGAAGTTAGTGACAGTCTCTCATGGGGTGAGCTCTTGCCTGGCAAGAAGAGGAGGTCTTTTTTCTTCTTCTTGGGCTCTGCTATCATCCTAGGGCATGAGAGCACCCCCTTCTGGCCTCTGGGCTCTATTTTAATCAAGGTTTTTGTTACTAATTTTTTTTACTGGGATATTTAGATTTTGAAGGAGAATCAACTTTAAATGAATTAATCTCTAAATTACAAGAATGTCACCAAAAGCACACAACCAAATTTTTTAAATGTGCAAAGATTTGAGAGGCATTTCCCCAAGGAAGATAGATGAATGGTAAATGAGCATATGAGAAGATCCTCAACATTACTCATTAGAGAATCGCATTAAAGCCATGATGAGATATCACTACACCTATCATAATAGCTAAAACAAAGAACCCTGACAATATCAAGTGCTGACAAGGATGTGGAACAGCTGGAATGCTCACATGTTGTTGGCAGAAATGCAGAATGTTACAGTCACTTTGGAAAATATTCTGACAGTTTCACATGAAGTTAAATGTAAACTTATAATATGACCCAGGAAAATTTTATTCCTAAATATTGACATGAGTGAAATAAAAATCTATGTTCACAAAAACCCAGTATAAAAATGGTTATAGCAGCTTATTCATAGTCATCAAAAACTGGAAACAATTCATATGTCCCTCAACTGGTAAATGGATCAACAATCCATGGAATATCCATACAGTGGAATATTACTCAGCACTGAAGAGGAGTGGACTACTGATACTCAGAAAAACATGGATGAACTTATTTTTTTTTATTATATAAGTTTCAGATGTACAGCATTATGATTTGACATCTACATTTGCTATGAAGTGATCACCATCACAGGTCTCACTACCATCCATCACTGTACAATTGGCCCTTTACCCATTCTGCCCATCCCCCAAAACATGAATGGATGTCAAATGCATTATGCTGAATGAAAGAAGCCAGACTCAAAGAGATACACATTGTATGACTGCATTTTGTATGACATTATGAAAAAGCTAAATTAATAGGGACAGAGAATACTCAGTGATTGGCAGGAGTTAGGAGTTAGGGGCAGGTGACAGTGAAGGAATAGCATAAGGGGATTTTTTTTTTTTTTGATATGATGGATGTGCTCTTTATCTTGATCATAGTAGTGGTTAGACAACTGCATGCATTTGTTAAACTCATAGAACTGTATACCACACAGGGTGTATTTTACAATATGCAAATTGAAAAGTAGTTATTTTAAAAAGCAGTATCGTTGAAGATCTTTTTGGAGAGAGATGGGCTGTGAAACCTGAAGCTTCATGGATTATAGGACGAGGGAGTTGGGTTAGGTGTGGCTCTATGACCGTAGTTGCAGTGAATTATATGTTGCCAACAGTGAGAGATGGTGAATAGTGACATAACTCTTCAGGACATCAATGAAAGCTTAGGATTGCCCGGAAGAAAAGTGGCCAATAAAACAAATAATCTTTCAGAACAGAAGTGAGGTCATGAGCAGTTATTTCAATTGTGAATTGTTTGAGGACAAAGGGGCCAACACTAGATAGTTTCTTCTGCAGAAGATCTGGGAGGTAAAAATAACATGAAGAATAGGGTGAAAATGTTTCTCCTTGAATGATTATCAACAGCAGCATTAAAAATCCCAAAGGAAATATACTCAGTGGTCTTTACTGAAAATCCAGCACAAACTTCTTTGTAGAGTATATGGTCCATGAAGGAAGATTTCCAGGGACTTATTTAGCTAAGGGTCCATGGGCGTCTGAGACGCATATCAGCTCCGTCATTTATAAGCCTGGATACCCAGCAAAAACCGCTGTGCTTTTCTGATCTTCATTGTTTGCATCTATAAAGCAGGATTAACAATTGCACGTACCTTTCAGTACTGAGAAAGTTAAATGAGCTAATGCATGTATAGTGCTGAACACAGTGCCTCCCAGGTAGGAAGCGCTCAATAACTTGTAGTGAGAATCACCTTGCTGCCTGATTTCAGGAGCCTGCGTATGTTTATTTTTGTCAAGTTCATAGTTGTATTTAATTTTTTTTTTTGTCACTATCTCATCAGCAGGCGGTCAAATCTAAACGACATCCTCTTGCTACCTAGGGTATAGAAAGAAAGTGAATTTGAAAACAGACATCTTATCCCCAGAAACACAGAATCTTTTACGCTCAATACAAAGAGCCTTCAAAAGTAAGAGCTGTGACTTCCTTGCTCCAGAACTGGTTAACCTGTTGGGATATTTGGTAGATGAATTCTGGGCCACGCTCCCTTGGATACGGTGCACCTGACCGGAGGCAGCAGCTGCTCTCCACGCTCTCCTTCCAACACAGAAAACCAATCTCCCAGCACCAGGGGAGACTATAAAAAAGGGGAAAAATGCAAATGTCCAACGTTGATTAGTTTTGCCAGCTGCTCTTCTTCCTCTGGAATCAACAGACTGGCCAGTTTTAGCTGCAAAATCCCTTGGACAGGACAGGACAGGTTTTGGTTTTGTTTTGTTTTGTTTTTCAAAGAAATGGTATTAAAAAAATAATCCTTTCCAGGTCAAACCTGTCCAAAAAGTTGACAAATGGAAGGAGGGTTTAAATAGAAGAGAGAGATCATAGGCCTTTATTGGACTGTTTCTGAAAATATGTTTGACCTTGGGGAGGGTCTGATTCTTTTAAACATGGGATTGCAGTCAGGTACTTTCAGAGGCCAGGCTGGTTATGTAAACGGTGAGGGAGCATCTGGGTGTAAGGCAATAGGGAGTGGTGGTTAGTACGAGCCTATTTTTCTTTTTTTTTTAAATTTTTCTACTATTATGGGACATGAGTCAAAAGCATTTGACTTTTTTCCTCAACTCTAACATGGAGAGGGGAATTGGGGCTGTGTGATGATAAATGACAGCCGACAGAACTTCAGAGATGCGGAGGGCTCTGGGTTCCCATCGTGGTCGTGTGGTGGACCGAGGAAGTCCATGCCACATCTGAGCTGAACAGCTTAACTCAGCTCCAGCCGACTGCTGTTGGGCAGGAATGTGAGCCCAGCAGTGCCAAGGACTCAGTTAGTTAAGAGACACCCCACTTCTTGATTTTGTTGTGATTTAGATAAATCACATTAAAATTCTGGCCATTTTAATGCTGACAGTTTTGTTCTATTTAGAAAAATAGCAGTGTGATTCAAATACATATCTGTGTGTGTTAGTTTTAGCCAGCGGCTATCAGTTTGGACCTCTGCTTTGGACCTCAGTTTGACAACTGCTATGGAGCGGAGTCCTAGTGTTTTGGTAGATGGGGATCCCTGATAGAAATAAGATGAATTTGTTTTTGTTAGAAATAATTTCTAACAAATCTGATCTTTAAAAAGATGAAGATTTAAAATGGTATTGTGAAGTCTGAAGTCATTAATGGGAGCATTATCCTCAAAGCAAAAGATGGGAAACAGGCAAAATATCCACTAATAGGGGATGGTTACATACATTATATGACACCCATACAATACTATGTAGCTGTTAAAAATGAGACAGTTCTGTAGTGCTAACATGGGACCCAGGCTGTGGTATATATCATTAAGTGAAAAACAGCAAAGTGCGCAAAATTGTGTATAGCATGCCACTGTTGTATTTTTTAAAACCTGTACCCTGTCTATCTAACATCTATCTATATCACACATCTGTATCTCTGTGAAGGAGAAGGAACCTGGGGAACTAAAAGACAGATATGAGGAGACTTAATTTTCCTTTTATGTATATTTGGTAACATTTGAATTTTTAAAATTAAAAAAAATTTTTTTAATTGAAGTACAGTCAGTTACAATGTGTCAATTTCTGGTATACAGTGCAGTGTCCCAGTCATGCATATACATACATATTTGTTTTCACATTCTGTTTCATTAAAGGTTGTCACAAGATATTGAAGGTAGTTCCCTGTGCTGCATACACCAGAAACCTTTTAAAAATCTATTTTTATATAGAGTGGTTAACATTTGTAAATCTCAAACTCCCAAATTTATCCCTTCCCATTCCGTTCCCCTAAATTTTTTTAACCACGTGTACATATCCCCTGTTCAAAATAAATAATTTAAAAACCTTTAAAGAACCCACCAATTCATAGGAAGTAGCCGCTTCCAAAAAGGTAGTAGCAGAGTAAAGGTGGGTTGTCATAAGAGTAGAGATGATGGGCTTTTTTTTATTTTTTAAAGGGAAAATCATGGCTAATGTGTGCTTTATTCTCTTTCCACCACCTGCTTCTGAGAGACAGTGATGCTGGCATCAATGGATGGGTGCAGACTCTAATATGAAACAGAATGTAGTCAGAAATTATTAATGTTCCTTATCAAGCTACACAGGATGCTACTGATAAAGGCCCAAATGAATACGGGGTCAGCTCATGTGCGTGGAATTTGCTCGTGGCTGGGGTGTCCTACCATACTCCCTGTCCTTTCTTACCTATACTGTCTTCTTTGGGATGTGCTCACATTCCTCAGAAATGTCCCTGGCCTACCTATGGCTGCCCACTTCCTTGTCTTGGTCCTGAATTTGGCTCATTTTTGAGCATGACTAGTGCCAGCTCTTGACTTAACTGACTGACTGGAGTGTTTCCTAGCATATGCTTAGATTTGCCTGAGGTTGTCTGGGCTCTGCTGTGCATATGCACCTCTTGTAAGGAAAGGAGTGAGATAAGGAATTGGACTTTCTTCATTTTATTTCCCTCAACTTTTATATTTAGTGAAGTAGAAGTGGATATAAATATGAATAAAGACACAGATACACCTATGTCTTGAAGAATATAACAAAAACTGACCTTGGTGATTCCCTCTTGGGGGAAAGCCTGACAAGTATTCTTTTTTTGTTTTTACTTTTTTTTATTGAGTTATTGTCATTTTACAATGTTGTGTCAAATTCCAGTGTAGAGCACAATTTTTCAGTTATACATGAACATACATATATTCATTGTCACATTCTTTTTCACTGTGAACTACCACAAGATCTTGTATATATTTCCCTGTGCTATACAGTATAATCTTGTTTATCTGTTCTACATATGCCTGTCAGTATCTACAAATTTCGAACTCCCAGTCTGTCTCTTCCCACCCCCAACTCCCTTGGCAACCACAGGTTTGTATTCTATGTCTATAAGTCTGTTTCTGTTTTGTATTTACATCCTTTTTTGATTTTTTTTAGATTCCACATATGAGCGATCTCATATGGTATTTTTCTTTCTCTTTCTGTCATAATTCATTTAGAATGACATTCTCCAGGGACACCCATGTTGCTGCAAATGGTGTTATGTTGTCATTTTTTATGGCTGAATAGTATTCCATTGTATAAATATACCACCTCTTCTTTATCCAGACGACTGTTGATGGACATTTAGGCTGTTTCCATGTCTTGGCTATTGTAAATAGTGCCGCTATGAACATTGGGGTGCAGGTGTCATCCTGAAGTAGGGTTCCTTCTGGATATATGCCCAGGAGTGGGACTCCTGGGTCATATGGTAAGTCTATTCCTAGTCTTTTGAGGAATCTCCATACCGTTTTCCACAGTGGCTGCACCAAACTGCATTCCCACCAGCAGTGTAGGAGGGTTCCCTTTTCTCCACAGCCTCTCCAGCATTTGTCACTTGTGGACTTTTGAATGATGGCCATTCTGACTGGTGTGAGGTGATACCTCCTTGTAGTTTTGATTTGCATTTTTCTGATAATTAGTGATATTGAGCATTTTTTCATATGCCTATTGATCATTTGTATTTCTTCCTTGGAGAATTGCTTGTTTAGGTCTTCTGCCCATTTTTGGATTGGATTGTTTGTTTTTTATTATGTCATATGAGCTGCTTATATATTCTGGAGATCAAGCCTTTGTCGGTTTCATCATTTGCAAAAATTTTCTCCCGTTCCGTAGGTTGTCATTTTGTTTTACTTATGGTTTCCTTTGCTGTGCAGAAGCTTGTAAGTTTAATTAGGTCCCATTTGTTTATTCTTGCTTTTATTTCTGTTGCTTGGGTAGACTGTTCTAGGAGAACATTTTTGAGATGTCTGTCAGATAATGTTTTGCCTACGTTTTCTTCTAGGAGGTTTATTGTATCTTGTCTTATGTTTAAGTCTTTGATCCATTTTGAGTTTTTTTTTGTGTGTGTATGGTGTAAGGGAGTGTTCTAGCTTCATTGATTTACATGCTGCTGTCCAGTTTTCCCAACACTATTTGCTGAATAGACTGTCTTTATTCCATTGTATGTTCTTGCCTCCTTTGTCCAAGATTAGTGGACCGAATGTTTGTGGGTCCATTTCTGGGCTCTCTATTCTGTTCCATTGGTCTGTATGTCTGTTTTGTACCAATACCATGCTGTTTTGATGACTGTAGCTCTGTAGTATTGTCTGAAGTCTGGAAGAGTTATTCCTCCAGCCTCTTTCTTTTTCTTCAGTAATGTTTTGGCAATTCTAGGTCTTTTGTGGTTCCATTTAAATTTTATTATGATTTGTTCTAGTTCTGTGAAAAATGTCCTGGGTAATTTGATAGGGATTGCATTAAATCTGTAGATTGCCTTGGGCAGTGTGACCATTTTAACAATATTGATTCTTCCAATCCAGGAGCATGGGATCTTTCCATTTTTTTAAGTCTTCTTTAATTTCCTTAATCAGTGTTTTATAGTTCTCCATGTATAAGTCTTTCA
Source organism: Camelus bactrianus (assembly GCF_048773025.1). Classification (NCBI taxonomy): domain Eukaryota; kingdom Metazoa; phylum Chordata; class Mammalia; order Artiodactyla; family Camelidae; genus Camelus; species Camelus bactrianus. The sequence continues at coordinate 114,143,368 of NC_133541.1, forward strand.
CCTTCTTGGTTAGATTTATTCCTAGGTATTTTATTACTTTGGGTGCTATTTGAAAGGGGATTGTTTCTTTACTTTCTTTTCCTGTTGATTCATCGTTAGTGTAAAGAAATGCAACTGATTTTTTAATGTTAATCTTGTAACCTGCTACCTTGCTGAATTCTTCAATCAGCTCTAGTAGCTTCTGTGTGGACCTTTTAGGGTTTTCTATATATAGTACCATGTCATCTGCATATAGTGACACTTTTACCTCTTCTTTTCCAATTTGGATCCCTTTTATTTCACTCTCTTGCCTGATTGCTGTGGCTAGGACTTCCAAGACTATGTTGAATAGAAGTGGTGATAGTGGGCAGCCTTCTCTTGTTCTAGATTTTAGTGGGAAGCTTTTGAGTTTTTCTCTGTTGAATACTATGCTCGCTGTAGGCTTGTCATAAATAGCTTTTATTATGTTGAGATATGCTCCCTCTGTACCCACTTCGGTGAGAGTTTTTATCATAAATGGATGTTGAATTTTATCAAAAGCTTTTTCTATATCTATTGAGATGATCATGTGGTTTTTGTCCTTTCTCTTGTTGATGTGATGTATTACACTGATTGATTTGCGTATGGTGAACCATCCTTGTGTCCCTGGGATGAACCCGACTTGGTCATGATGTATAATCTTTTTTATATGCTGTTGGATTCTGTTTGCAAATATTTTGGTAAGGATTTTTGCATCTATGTTCATCAGTGATATTGGTCTGTAATTCTCTTTTTTTGGTGGTGTCTTTGCCTGGTTTTGGTATCGGGGTGATCGTGGCTTCAGAGAATGAGTTTGGGAGTATTCCCCCCTTTTCAGTCTTCTGGAAGAGTTTGAGAAGGACTGATAAAAGTTCTTCTTTGTATGTTTGGTAGAATTCCCCGGTGCAGCCATCTGGTCCTGGACTTTTATTTGTAGGGAGGTTTTTTTTTTATTGCTAATTCGATTTCATTTCTGGTGATCAGTTTGTTCAAGTGGTCAGTTTTTTCTTGATTCAGTCTTGGCAGACTGTATATTTCCAGAAACTTGTCCCATTCCTGTAGGTTATCCATTTCGGTTTCATATAGTTTTTCATAATCTCGTATGATATTCTGTATTTCTATGTTATTTGTTGTAATTTCTCCATTTTCCTTTCTAATTTTGCTTATTTGTGCTCTTTTTTCTTCTTTGTGAGTTTGGCTAGCGGCTTGGCCTGACAAGTATTCTTTTTATGCCCAATTAGCAAACTGTATCTCCAGTATGACAGATGTTGTACTTGAGATGGGGAAAGGAGAAATGAACTAGCTTGAGTTATTTAAACTATACTGTCTGAGGAAAACAGAAAAAATAGAATTTTAATAAGTTAAAGGGAAGTTAGATAATTTTATAAGTGCCATTGAGCCTTTTGGCTAACCATCTATAGAAATTTATGTTCCTACCTCAGTCCTTTTACCAAAACAGATTTATAGAGAACAGACTTCAGAGTGGTCCTCAGGCTCCCCACCTCCTGGTGTTTACGCCTTTGTGTAATCCCTTTGAGTGTGGATAGGATGAGTGACTTTCTTCTAACCATTGGATTGTGGCAAACATGATAGGTTGTACGTGACCACATGTGCACTTACATGGTGTGTGAAGCCCGTCTCGCTAGAGTCTCTATCTCTCTGGCTTTGATGAAGCAGGATGCCATGAATTGTATAGCATCAGGAAATGAATTTGAACAACAATCTGAGAGCTTGGCAGTGGATTCTTTGCCAGTTGATCTTCTGATGAGAACATAGTTCTGGCCAGGACCTTGATCACAGGCTGTGAAACCCTAAGCAAAGGACCCAGCTAAACAATGCCCAACTCCCCATCCACAGATACTGTGATGTAATAAGTGTGTATTATTTTAAGCTGGTAAGTTTGTGGTAGTTTGTGATGCAGCAATGAAAACTAACACAGCTCCATATGCGTTAATGAATTAACTGTAAAAAAGAAAGAAACTATACAAGTCACTAAAAGAAAATACAGCCAAATGCTTTTGTAATCTTGAACACAAAAGATACTTCTAAAGAAAACATGAATACCAAAAACCACACACACTCACACACTCGCACACACTCACACAAGACTAACAAACTTTGACTCCATAAAATGTTTAAAATTCTGCATGGAAAAAATACTATACTACAGCTAAATTTCCTTAATTTGTCAGTGTCTGCAAAAAAAAAAAAAAAAAAGAAAAGAAAAGAAAAGAAACAAAACCAACAATGAAAAGAAAAATAAGCCAAGAACGTTAACAGTAGGTTCAGAAGAAAAGGAAGTAAGTGTCCTTAGCATCCAACAAAGTAATCGGCCTTACTCGCAATTAAAGAAATAGAAAATTTCAAAAACGAGATCTCACTTTCCACTGAGCAGACTTACAAATATATATAACTTGATAATACTGGGGAAACAGGCCCTCAAGTGCTATTTCTTGGAATGTAAATTGGTGCAGCCTTTTTGGCAACAGAAATAAAAATGGATAGCATACCTGCACTTGCCAGTCTTCTTGTCTGGAGTCATTTAATAGTCATGCCCACACATTTGTGCAGTGACTTCTGAATAGCGAAAAACTGGAAATAAGCAAAATACTCATTGGCAGAAAACCAGTTAAGCAAACTCAGGGATGGCTTACTATGAAACAGACTGTTTCACGTCTCTAAGTCACGGTAAGGAATGCTTTATAAGCTCTGTTAAGTTAAAAAAATCAACATTCACACAGTGTACATAGATAATTTGCTCCAACTTTTTCAAAAGAGTATGTTGTAATAAGAAATGTGAGTGTGTGTGTACGTACCTTGCCTGAGTTTGACCTCAGCCTTGCACGTTGTCAACACGGGGATGGAAAGCTAGACATGAAGGCCCTTATAGTCACGTATTCTAGGAAGTGGTCGCGAAGAGGAAGGATTCAGAAGCTTATTATGGTCACAAGAAAAGAGGCCTGGGAACAGGACGCCAGCAAGATGGGGAGGAGTAATCGGATCACTGCATCCTAGTGTATTAAGTAAATCAGTGTACCTGGTGGTTCATGGCTCTCTAGCAAGCAGAGAATCCGCAAATGTACCTGATTTTGGAGCAGAAGCTCTTTGTTTTCGGTGAAATAAACAAATAGCAGATACTGTGCTTGACACAGGTGGGGAAAGACAAAAAAGAATAAGCATTGTTCTCTGTAGTCTAGCAGAAAACTTTTAAACATGTTAAATATTATCTATCAGAATACTGTATAATAATATTGATGTATCTGTTGAATTCAAACATCTTGTGACAGTCTATCCTCTGGAGTCTATTTGTCATCAAGGTCTAGGTAATTTTTACTCATGCTCTCTCATTTGATCTTTATAATTAACTTTTAAGGGGGTCTCATGACTCGTACTTTGCAGGTGGGATTCAGGAAGGTGACTCTGTCTCTTCTAAAGAACATAGAAAGTGGTCTCAGGACCTGAGAGGAAATACAGGTATCAGAGGGAAACATGGCTGTAGAAGACGAAGGAAAGGTTGAATACAGCTATGAAGACTGGTTTTTAGATACCTCAACTATTCCAAAATAGAATTCATCATCTTTCCCCAAACATGCTTATTTCCTGTATCCTCCTTCTCAACAAATACTCGTTAGCACCTCCTCTGAGCTCAGATCATGGTTCCAGAAGATGGGAACCTGGTGGTGAACTAAAGAGACATGTTTTCTCTCATGGGGCAGTCTAGAAGGGAAGATAGAAATAAGAGAACGACAAGAGTAACATTCTCAAAGGGGAGATGGAGAGTAAGAGTAATGAATACACAAGGAATATAATTTAAGGTTTTGATATGCATTTAAAAACCATGTAAAGCTTGATAAGATGACAGAGATTAATGGCGGAGAGTAGGGATGGGGAAATGTTACTTTTAGAAATGCTTAGCTAAAGCCTCTCTAAAGCCTCTCATTTGAACACAGATCTGAATAAAATGACAGCGGATCATGGGATGATCTGAGAGAAAAGAGTATTAAGTGGTGGGATCATCAAGGGCAAAGGCAGTGAGATGGTCAGGAGCTTGCCTCATTGGAGGAGCAGCCGGGGCTGCAGCATGCCTAGGGTGAGGTGAGCAGGGGACAAAGTGCGAAGACGTGAGGGCAGAGGCCCGATCACGCTGGGACTTGTAGGGCGTGATACAGAGCTTGGATTTTATCCGCCTGGAAGCTACTGGAAATTCTGAAGCAGAGAGGAGATGGGTTCTGATTGATGTTTGGAAAAGATGACTCAGCAGTGGGGAGAAGAGACATGCAAGAGTGGAAGCAGGGAGCTGTCAGACCATCCCGGGTGAGAAGTGATGTAATGGGGGCTGTGAGATGCGTGGAGGCAGGAGAGGTGAGACAAGTGGCTAGGTATTGGAGGGAGAATCTACAGGGTTGTCTAATGGATGGGATATGCTGGGGAAGATGCATGACACGTAGTATTAGGCTGACTAAGGTTTTTGGCCTGAGCAACTGAGTGGTGCCGTTAATGGCGGCAGAGAAGACTAAACCATCATTCTTCTCTGCTCAAACCCCTGCTGATTTCACAGCACCTGCAGACTCCTTAGCATGGCCTCTGAGCCCCTCCTGTAATCCAGCCCAACCCGCCTTTCCTGCCTCACCTCCGGCTCCCCTGTTCCCTTCCTGTGCTCTCGCATCCCCTTGGCTCTCCTGCACGCCGTGCTGCTTCTTGCTTCGGTGCCTCGCTCTGCTCATGCTCACACAGACTTCTCAGTCTCCTCTTCATTCAGGCCTCAGCTTGGGTGCCGCTTCTTCCAGGAAGCAGTTTCTGATTTCCCCAATTCACATGAAGCCCATCCTCCAGTTGTGCCTCTTTCACGGGCTCTGCTTGAGGCCAGGGACCACGTGGCGTTCATTTTTGTCTCCTTTGGGCGTGGCACCGCGCTCGGCACATAACAGAGGGTAGCACAAAGTGTTCGATGAATGAGTGCGTGAATGCATACTGGTATATGAACACAGCTGGGTAGTGTGTGAGGTTAAATATTAAATGTGAGTACATTTTTAAAAAGGTGTTTAGATGTGAAGAGATGAAAGCAGGAGTTAACCACAGACTCTAGGCATTATGTGATGCTTTTGAATCCTGATCTTTGCACGCTGAGAACATGTCTGGAACCACCAGGGAAGATAATAATCTCTGTAAAGGCTTTGCTAGACTGAGTTTGGGGGCTACAGGGAGGAGGAATTTAGTTATAAAAATGAGAGGAGAAAGGGCAGGTGAGGTGTAGCCTGGCCCTCCTTTTTGTGCTTCCTTGATAACGCCCTGCCCCAAAGGTCACCCTGCAGCCATCCCTCGTGTCCCCGGTCCTTTAATTCTGCTTGCAGTCCAGACCATGCTCCGAGACACATGATTAACAGCCCTCCCACCACCTCTCCCCACTCCCTTTAAATGTGGCCACACTACCACTCACCTAAACCCGACAAAAAAAATACAGTCCTGTCACAATCTTGTGGCAAGCTAGATCTCCCAGCATTAAATCACCATTAAGGGCCTCTGTGAATTTGATAACAGCTTTAGGGTTTTTTTCCCCCTCCTTTCTCCCATTTAGAACTCATAGCTTTCCTGCTATGGGAGGGGGACGCTAGAGAGACAAACCATCCACTACCCTGTCCTCCACCGGGGCGCGCGCACCATAATCATTCCGAGGCGGGAGGAGTGCAGAGGACTTCCTAGCAAAGCTCCTTTCAGGCAGAGCATCCTCGACTTGTTGCGCTGGTGGCAGAGATGGAGAGTGTGAGGCTGGCACCTGGCATCTGTCTGCACAGCCATCTGTGAAATGCTCTCACATGGGTATCTCATTGGGTCCTAATAGGAATCTTGCTAAAAGAAGTGCCGACTATGCCTGTTTTAAAGACAAGAAAAGCAGGCTCTAAAAGGATGGACCGCTTCATAAGACCCCAGGACTGAACACAAGACCTCTGACTTGGAGACTGGAGATTCTGAGAAACTTCAGATATATGCCAAGTGATTTGTTCTTTCTGAAGTCTTCCCCCTGCCTGTCAGGCTCTGAAGGTAGACATATGAGTTTCAAATCTTGGCTCTGCCAGTTACTACCTGGGTGACTTTGAGAAAGATACCTACTTATCTGTCTAACAGTTACCTAGTGCCACAATGATGTTGTGTAACAAACAGCCATGGGACTTCAGGAGCATGTGGTAATAAGCATTTATTTTTGCTCAAGAGTCCAGAGATTGGCTGAGTGATTCTCTGATCAGGGCTGGGCTCACTGTGCGTCTCTGGTCAGCTGGTGGGTCAGCTGCGGGTTCACTCACCAGCTAACATGACTCCGCTCTGCCCCGTGTGCCTCCCGTGACAGCCGGCTTGTCCAGGTGTTTCTTGTGCAGCAGCAGGGTTTAAAGAGAGAGAGAATAGGAGCAGGCAAGCCCTCTTAAAGCCTAGGTTCAGAACTGGCACGTCGTCACTTCTACACAAGTATTTTGACCAAAACAAGTCACAAGACCAGCCAAGATCCAAGGGATGGGGAAATAGACTCCATCCTTTGATGAGAGGAGCCACAAAGTCACCTGACACAGGGTGTGCACAGAGGGAGACCTTTAAACGGCACCGTTAGGGTACTTGATCTCCTGAAACCCCCAAGTTCTTTCATTTTTGCATTTTAGAAATAGAGGTTAAAGTCGTATCCATCGCATGGGGACATGGTGAGGGTTAAATGAAGCAATGCAGGTGAAGTGCTTAGCATAGTGCCTGCTACATAGCACATATAAAAACACTCTGAGTCTTAACTCTGAGACTTGTTATTCTGGATGGCCGTTCTAGAATAGGGGTCCCTTCCCCTGCTCCAATTATGAAGGACTATTTTCAATCCCCTTTTATTCCTCCATTTGCCCAGAGGGTAAATGTCAGTATATCAGCTTCTTCCCACCTCATTCTTGGCTGTCTGCTGGACTTCTGTAAGAACATGTAGGGTCTTCAGTCACTGGCAGACGCCATGCACTTAGCTATAAGAAGTATCACACACGCAGTGACTGGGAGGCTTGGGCAGTGTGGAGCCAAGCTCTGACGTTCTCGAGAGGACATTCATGTGCTACCCTCCCTGACATTCAGCTGCTGATACAACCTGTCCATGTGCTTCCTAAGATCCATCATACCTGAATTCAACCAGTCTATGTATGCATTTCCCCTCTCCAATGTCTGTGAAAATTGCTTTCTGTTGTAATTCATCTCTTCAGCCTGAACTTGGTGATTTGCACTTAGGTGCTTCCGTAATATACTCACTCTGGAGGAAGGATGAGTTTGTTTCTGTTTCAATTTGGGATTTAAAAGAAAAATAAATAGAATTTGAGTAATAGAGTTCTTTTCTTCTTTTTTCCATCTCTTCTTCTAATAGGGAACACCTACCATACATGAAATGTGTTTTAGAAGATGGAGGAGAATTAGAGCTGGACCCTTCCCTCAGGGAGCCTTTGATCAGGTAGGGGACCTGGCATGCACTCACACAGGTAACTGTGATACAGAGGTAAATATGATTTAAAACAATGAGGAATGGGGCACACAAGAATCAGGGGTAACTCATAGGAGGGATACTGGGCTTCTATTGGGTCAAAAAAGGGAGCCTTTGAACTACCCTGATGGATAAATAAGAGGTTGCCAATAACTTTTTCCCCCTTATATAAAACTACTAAAATTACTATGGGTCTTCAAAAAAGTTAGGACAATGTAAATAAAGGAAGAAAGTGAGTCTTTGTGTCAGATGTTGTTGGTTGATTACCCAGTATCCTTTCTCACCTTCTTCCTTAATAACACAACCTTGATGATATTCAGGGCAGCAATGTGTCCCCAACAAAAGACTACACTACCCAGCATCCTTTGTGGTGGTTTCCTTGCCTGTGAAATTAAATTCTGGCTAATGAAATATAAGTGGAAAAAATGTGGGACTTCCAGAAAAGATCCTTGAGAGGGATGATTTCATTGGAAGGTTTGGCCCTTTTGCCCCATTCTTCTGAAACATGAAGGTGATGGTTACATCTCCAGCAGCCAAGGTGGATGAGGAAGTGAGTTTGAGGATGGCCATGTGTACTAGTCAGGATAGACTAAGTTATGCTACAGTAACAACAATCCCCAAATCTCAGTGGTTGTCTGCTTCTTACTCACCTCAATGTCCAACAGAGGTCAGCAAAGAACCTGTGCTCCATAGAGTGACTCTGTCACCCAGGCTGATGGAGGCTTCCTCTTGATCTGTGCATTCAAAATCACAGAAGCAGGTGGAAGAACATATGTAATGAGTTGTTATATATCACGTGCTTGAAAGGAGAGAAGAAAAGAACTTTGGTGAACAGAAATACTGACTTCTGTACTGTGTGCAAGGATGCGGAGCAGAAAGTTAGATTGCTCGTGAATTCCTAATAACTTGGAGAGTTGCTGCACCGTCCTGGACTGCCCACCTCCAGACTTTTTCCTCTCAAGAGAATAAACCTTCATGTGTTTAAATCATAATTTTGTTTTTTTTCAGTCTCATGGAGCCAAATCCATTCCTAACTGATTTACTTCTCCGCCACCATTCAGGCATAACAACAGACGTTACGTGATGAGTGCACTGGGGACGAGGCATAAGTCTTTGAGGACAGCTTCTGGGAGGAGCAGCCTTCGCACTTCCTGTTTGTGTCATGTGATCATGCTACCCTCCACGTGAGTAACTGAATCAAAGCCAAAGGCTTCTTTTTTTTTTTTTCTTTTCCCCAGTGATGAGAGTTTTTAATGGTACATACATGTTGGAAAAATTAATTTAACCCTACCAATTCTACATCAACAAGATATCCTGTGCCCAGGATTTTACTTGGAAAAGAAGGTCCACAAGAAATGTGTCCATAAATGTTTACAGCAGCTTTTTAAAGGCTTCTGTCCACAGGCTGAGCAGACCACTGGCCATGAAATGGCCCGGCTTGAGAGCTCTGCCCGGTGGGAGGGCTGTGCATTGAGCGGTGACTAAATGACCGGTCAGCTGGTCTCATTCATGTGTTGAATCTGAGACACCTGCTGCGTGTGAGTGTCAGCCACTGGAGTGCCCGACTGCCTCATCCAGAGCAATTCCACATTCGTGAGCCGTGAGCAGGGGGCTCAGCTCTCGGTGAGGTCGGGCTGCGTCGGTCCTCAGACCTTTCCTTTCTTCTTTGTGCATCTGTACAGTAAACTCCCTATGACGTGATACAAAACTAGAGCCTGACCAGCACAGTGCGCCCCCCTGTTACCTGTGTTCTATATTGTGTCTATTGATGGTTTTTTAAATGGTACTTAATTTTCTCTGTCCCTTAACAATGTGTCATGACCGTCTTCCCAGGCCGTTAAATACTCTTTTCCAACAACACGTGAACTAGTGTAGAGTACGAGGCCCTGTTGTGCTCCGAAAGCAGTGCTCCTATGGGACTTCTCTTATGACAAAACGGTGTACAGCGGAAAAGAAGCTACTTTAGGACACACCTTGCTAATGGGTGTACAAAATAAATTCAGATGAAGCACAGTTGCTCAGAGACACGGTTTAAGGCTCTGGGGCCTTGATGCTGCGTGGCTGCGTGGAGTCCGGGGAAGGAGAGGTGGTCCCTCTCTCGCTGCTTGGAGTGTGCGCTCCCTCTGTAACGGCTCGCTGCAAACCCGGCCCTGAATGCTGTTTCAGTTTCCCCCTTTTTAAATGAAAGCGAACATCCTCTTTGGATTTCTTTCGGTTAGCAAAAACAGGTACGAATATAGATCTTTTGTAAAAGAGATGCGGTGCAAAGCGAACTTTCGAAAAGCAGGGGATACCTGGATTCTATCGTATGACTGTATTTATTTAATCATTCCTCTAATGTGGGATACTTGCGTTATGAATTGTCCTTTTGTTTGTGTGCTTTGCTTTTATGTACAGCATCAGACTCACCATTTTTGACATTAAATATTTGCATACATCCATGATATTTGTATAGCTAGGAGTTTGATAGGAGGATATTTGCTAAGAAGGGAGATGTTTTAGAACAAGGACCTGGCGTGAAATAAGCACAAATTTGTGAACTAGAAAAACAAGGCGTCTTATCAAATAGTCAGATTTTGCTAACGTTGGCTACAGTGGCTGAGTTACCCATAGACTTGAATGCCAAGTTCAGGCATAGCCATTAAGATTAAGGAGGGTTTTTTTTTTTTTTTTTAATATAGAGAGAACCTGGAATATTGCAAGGTGAATCCCTTTGTCCTCTGCAGTGACAGAAGAAAAATCCTTTGGGGCGTTACATTGTGCTTTGTGTTAAAAAAATAAAATACTGTGCTTTAAAAGGGATTTTATCGGTGTAGATACAGTCTTAAAACAATGTCCTAAGTAGAGGAAACTCTATTATGGATTAATACCACCACTTCCTCTTTGTGTCAACCTTTTCAACAACTTTTTTTCCCAAAATTGTAGTGTTTCACTGGATGCCATAAACAGCATAGCTTAAACAGAAGGTAGCTTTCCCATTTTACAGGTGCAGGCACTGAGGTTAGGTGATTTAATGCAATAGAATGCCAGAACCTGGCTCATTGAGGGCACTTGTGTTCACCTCTGCATTTTCCGGTGGTGAGAGTGAGGCTTGGCTTAGCTGTTAACCATCACCACACAGCTCTCGTGTGAAGGAGGTGGGCCCGCACCCGTTTCTGATCTCACATCCTGTTTCTCAGCCCCTTGCCCTGAAGTCAGCCAGCCAGCCAGCCAGCAGCAGAGTCTGGATGAAAGGCCAGGTGGACTGACTCTGCATTCAGTCCTTTTTAAATAAACGAGTGGACGTACTCTTGTCCCACTCTCCTTCCTCAAGAAATTCTTACACGTTAATATGCACAAGAATCATCCAGGGGTTTCTTGAACATGAAGGTTTCCTGGGCCCCACCCCAGACACTCTGTTTCAGCAGGCCTGGGCTTAGACCCAGATATGCAGATTTGTAACAAACTCCTCAGGTGATTATGAGGAAGGTGGTGCATAAGGCAGGCTTTAAGAAACGCTGTCTGTCCAATTTCAAGCGTGAGATCTGCTTTGTCTCCTCTTCGAGCATGCCTGCTCTTAGAAAAGTGACTCCAGCCCCGCCTTGTTGTAACCCCTTATCAGCTCTGTGTGTTTTGCAAATTGCATTTGCTCTTCATTTACGGACAAACCAGGTCAGCACTGCCAGGCCAATAAGAGCTGGATTTTCCCTGGCCTCATGCATCAGTGACATATTTGCCAACATCGGCCCAGTTCCGACACCCCTGCAATCGGCGATGGTTGATGATGATGCAGGATACGTGTGACTCGATTTGCGGAGCGCCGGCTAAGCTCTCAGGGAAGTCAATAAGAAAAATCTCATTTTGATCTGCAGATTGGGCTCATTTGATTTGGAAGTCACTGGTAGCAAAAGAAATATGGGGCCCAGGAATGTCTCTTCCAGCCCCTCTCTCGCTGTAATCACCCCTGAGAAGCAGTTTTCTCCATCTGCCTCCTCCTCCCCTCCTCTCTCCATAGATTTAATGTGTCAGCGATGGAGGGAAAAAAAAAAAAAGTAACAACCACTCTCAGACCTTCTGGGTGATTCTTCTTTCTCACCCGTACAGAGGAGAAAGGGTCAAAACAGCACCATAAACCATCTATCCAAACCATTCACTGCATGGCTCCTAGGAAACCCATGTGGCCTTTGTGACTTCTTACGCGGGTCTGTGACTTCAAGTTGAACAAGGTCAGAGAGGGAAAAAATAAATGCGTTATTAAGCCTTGTGAAGCAGCGCTTGGGTCTGGGTGCTCTGTGGGCTTGTGTGCGTGTCAGAATGGGTGCGTTTACCTCCTAAGTATGTCTGGACTCCAGTGGGGTCTGTTTATTCCCGACCCCACCCCTTTACGCTACTGTTTGCTCTAGATTTTACAATGTCCTCCCTTCTCGTTTCCCTCCTTCCTACCTTTTTCCATCAAATTCATTATCCATAGGGCATCCTGAGTGATCAGCAGAATCCCACCCCTCGTTGCAGCCCTTTGGTGGCTTTGCGTTATCCTAAAGATAAAGTGTAAATGTGTGAAGTCCGGCGCGGTAGCCACTAGCCTCATGTGGCTGCTGGTTGAAATGTGATGAGTCTGAATTGAGATGAGCTATAAATGCACACATCACATTTCAAAGATTTAGAAGGAAAAAAAAAAAGGGTGTAAAATATCTTACTAATAATTTTATGTTGATCACATGTTGAAATAATATTTTAGATATACTGGCTTGACTGAAATATATTACTTCATGTAACTTCAGGTGTTTATTTTGGACCTTCTAATGTGGCTACTAGAAGATTTACAATTACACTCGTGGCTTACATTGTGTATCTAGTGCTGCTCTAAAGTCTTGAACGTGGCTCGCCCTTATCTTGCTCCATTCCCTTCTCGCACCCTCTCTTTTGGCTTTATGAATTTCCTTTAAAATTGTGAATTAATTATTCATCCTTTTGTTTCTGGGATTTTAGTAAGCTGTTGCTTCCTTCCACTGTCACTCTTCTTACTCAGTCTTACTTATATTTCAGTGTGTCTTCCGGAAGTCATTTCATGGATGCTACTAGCTCATTCCTGACTCCCTGAATCTGGCTTAGGTGCTCTGCCTGTAGATCCAGTAGCATCTCTATATTATGTCCTCTGCAGTACTTTCCATACTCCTTTAGATTTGCTTTAAAAAGTATGTATACGGTGAGGAGGGTATAGGTTAGTGATGGAGTGTGTACTTAGCAAGCATGAGGTCCTGGATTCAATCCCCAGTACCTCCCTTAAAATAAATATATACATAAATAAACTAATTACCCTCCCCCCAAAACAAACAAACAAAAGAAGTATGTATACATAAAATCTGCCCATTCCACTAAACTGTAAGCTCCATTAAGACAAGAGCTGTATCTGTCTTATGCACCTTTGACCCCAGAGTAGGAACTCAATAAATGTTTGTTGAGTAAATCTAGGCATCTTATTCAATGGGCAAAGGGACTGAGGTCCAGAGTGGGGAGACTTGTTAACCAAGGTCTCACAGTGGGTTCATGGCACAGCACCTCAGGCCAGTGCCATGCAGCAGGGACACAGATTTAAATAATGTATGATATCGGAAAGCAGTGTTTTAAAAGCAGTGGATTAAGATTTGTACACGTTGGTTTAAATCTGCCCAAAAAGGTACAGAAAGAGCTAAATAACAGAAGTAAGTGTGATGCCAAACCTGGTCCTGGCTGGAACACTCTGCAGCCTAAGAAAATCCTTTTGCAGCAGCACTGACTCCAGGACTTCACTTCTGCCACTGTTGGGTTGGGAGGAATGGGACAGGGGAAGGAAGTGACAGGACCATGGAGATCTGGGCCATATATAGGTGGAGCAGATACACAGGGCAAGCTGAGTCAGAGCTTTGATGTGCTCAGGGAAATTGTCCACCTGGATTACAAACCAGGGGTCATTTCTTGAGATGGCGGCAAAGCCATTCCTCACGTTGACATGTCTCTGAAGAGAACAAAACCAGAAGAGCGATTTTTAGTCATGAAGCCTCCAGGGTTCTGGTATCATCTTCTGCCATCCTTGCACCTGGGAGAAAATCCTTTCCGGTCCTAGCAGTACGTAGCTTAGCGCATTTGCAAAATGTGTCACATTACAGGTTCTTTTGGAAAAAGTGATAGAAGAGGAACTCTGCTTTCTGTAGAATTTTCTGCTGTAATTGAGTCTCACTTTTCTAATTACACAATATAAGCTCACAGCAGAAAAGTTGGCAAACATAATAGCACAAAGAAGGGAAGCTTTACCCATAATTCCAGCAGCCTAAATAATCCCACTATTTATACTTCCTGTAAATCTTTTGAGTAATCTTTGTGTTTATTCACTTACAGACTTTTATAAGAGTAAGATACTGTGAATACCTTTTAGTGGTAGTTTTCCTCTTGGTTATATATCATGAACAATTTCCTATGTCAAAAAGTACTCTTTTTGTAATATGATTTTTATCATCTTCCTTAATATTCTAATATAGTTAAACCCTCCCAACAATCTTCTATTATTGAACGTTTAAACTGTTTCCAGTTTCTTCTTATAAATCACTCTATAGGAATTCCCTTATGCACATGTCCCTGATTTTTCCAAAAGACAAGTCTGTAAAAGCAGAATTGCTTACCAAAAGGTAATGTATATTTTAAAGGATTTTGGTGTTTATTTTTAATTAGCCTCCTAAAATTTTTAGGGCAAACTGTTTTCAGAGTTCCCAGGTATTCTCTGAACACAACTCCTTTTATGTTTGGAAGCTGTATCATCTGCTATCATGAAGTTTGGTTGATGATATATCCCAAAGGGAAGGGATTTCCAAAAAAAGAAAGAAATTCTACACCCCAAATCATATGGAATCCCCGATGATTATGTCCACTTTGCTGTTTCCCAAAATGCTCTGTGAGGGAAGAGTTCTGTGGTGAGGTAGGTTTGGGCAATGTTGCATCCTCCATCTCTCCGCAGATCTTGAGGAATCTTGCAGTAAATTTGAGCAGGTTCAAATATGTTTAAATCAGTTTTCTTCCTAAAGGTTATCTGGTCACCAGGCTCCTAAAAACCAAACACCAAGCCTACAAATATTCAATGGTGTGCACTTAGAGAACCGCCCATCTAGAGTTAAGCTCAAGGCACTACATCATGGGGGCTATACAGTGCATGGTTTTCTTTTAAGCCTGTGTACTTGACCACGGGAGGCAGGGCCAGATCAATTTGAGTTCTTGTGTCCACTGTCACATGACAAAACTGAAGGACTCTCTATATCAAGCCATATGGAACTTTTCAGTAAACCAAGACCATTTTCTGATAAGCAAAGATTAGAATTAAGGTTTTACCTCAAAAGCTCTATTCCATTTCCTCCCCCACTAAAAAACTCCATGCTTAAGACTGTGTGATGGCCAGTAAAAGGTTCATCTATGTCGTCATATGTATGGGTGCAAAGTCATAATTGTTATCTGTTTAATTTCTGCCCCAAACTGTTAAGACTCAAACAGAGAATAAGTTAAAAGTTTACTTGTTAAAAACCTCCCTTAGGCCAAGATTTCTTAGAACCCGAGAACCATAAAAATCAAAAGTTTGGTGCCCACGGTGTCTGTGTTTCTCAAATACTAGAATTTTGCATACTACTATCATATTTTCTTACTGTATTATGAATTTAGTATTTTTCCTCAAGTTGACTCACAATTTTCTTTATATATCTTCTTTAGTTTGCCCTCAACAGCAAAAAAATTCTGCAAAAACACAGATTTGGCAGTTTGATCTTTTTCAAATAGTTACTACAATAAACCCATACGTATTAAAATAAAACTGACTGTGAAACACCTAAAATTATGTCAGGTCTTGCATTGGCAAATTTTTTTCTGTAAAAGATCAGAAAGTAAATACTTCAGGGTCTGAGAGACATGCAGTCTGTGTCACAGTTGCTCCGTGCTGTTGTTGTGGTGCAGAAGCAGCCCTAGACAACAGATAAACAAACAGCCATGGCTCTGTTCCAGAAAAACTTTTATTCGCAAAGACAGGCAGGGCTGGATTGGCTCATGGGCTGTAGTTAGCCAGCCTCTGCCCTGGATGAAACAAAGAGCTTATTGACATTTTCCCCTCCTAAGTGATTGCCTTGGTTCCTTGTAGACACAATCTGAATGCACGAACTGGGCAGTAACTGAACAGCAAAACTTCTTATTTGCATTCTACCTCTGTTATCTGAGATAGTCCCAGCTTCAAGCCATGTGTCTCAAATTTTGAGATTTGATTCATCACCCTGAATCTCATAAGCCTAAGATTATAAAACAAACATAAAATAAAAATCATGAACCAGCCATTGCTGTTTCAACAAAAGGATAGACATTCTGAAAGACTAACCTCTCCTCACCTTCCTAATGAACTTCACAGGAATGCACTGCTCAGGGGTTTTACCCTTGCAAAATTATTCTTCATAAAAGGAAGGGAAAAAAAAACCCACAACCCAAGCAAACTGGGTTCCTAAATTATTGACACATTAAAATTTAAAATGTTAATTAACAGAGGCTCTTATCTGAGAGAAGCAAATTTGCCCTTAGTTCCCAACTTCGCTGAGTCTAGACTCTGGTATCTTTTGTTTGACTGAATTGGTCCACAGTTTATCCCAGTGGCCTCAAGATTTATAAGAGGGGAAAAACCTCCTAAGCGTAATAGAAAACAAAGCATTCTTCATCTTTACAAATCTTTTCCAAATAGATAGTCCCATTAAATTTGTTCAGTAAATCCAGGAGGTGGGAGTGATTATCTTCACTTTACAGGTGGGAAATCTCAAGTTAATCTGGCAGCTGAACTGTTAGCCACACTTTAGGGAGAACTCTGTAGCCATGCTAGCCAATTGCCACCTGCTAGAGTGGGATCGCCAAGTACCCCTTGAGGTGACTCTTCCTGCTCTTTCCTGCCACACCCTACTCATTGCCACCATCCCAGGTCATACACCCAACCCAGCCCTCCATCTCCTGTGGTGGTCCTGAGGGCACCCATTAAAGGGTGCCTGGCTGGGTCAAGGTAAACCCATCTCTCTCTAGTACTAAAACACAACTCTGCTCTAACTTATCAGCTAATAGTATCAACTCCTATCTCCTAATTCTATGTCCAGTATTTTTCTATATATTGTAGCTGCTTCTGTGATGTAGAGGAACTTATCTAAACTAAGATTGGCAGAATTACTAATTCAGCTTTCAGTTACAAAGGGTAACTAGAGAATTAGAATGCGGAATTATAAATCAGCATGCATTGATGAGTCTTTTTTTAAAATTTGCAAACTATCTGAAAAGGTTTGCTCAGCATCTAAGAATATTGTAACTTAAAGTCACCTTAAGTATCTAGTTCAACTCCTCTATTGCATGTTTAAGGAAATACGGGAGAAATTTGCCCAAGATCATGATTAATAATAAATAACAAGAATGGTTATCATTTCTTTAATACTTACCACGTGCTGGGCACCGTTCTAAATACTATAAATGCGTATCGGATTGTTCTTCTAATTTACTAATACAGCATCTGAGACTTAGGGAAAAAGGACTTGCCTGAGGTCACATAGGTGTCGGTGGGGAGCTCATGTGAGGTCAGGCCTTCTGACTCCAGGGGCACCGGTCAGCATAGTTCTTCTCAAAAGCAAAGCCCAGAGCTGTGATGATAACAGCACTGTCCCGTGACGACAAGGGTTCTTCGCCTCTGTGGTCTTTCTCTTCAAACCCATGACAGTCTAACCATGAGAGAAATATCAGGCACATGGAAAGTATATATTCTACAAAGGATATTCTATGAAGTTCCTGACTATCCCACTGCCAGAAGAATGTGGTATCCAGGACCCCTCTCCATGGACGCTAGTTTACCTAGTCTTGAGAGTGGTTAAGTTACTGGCATTTTTCAAACCCCCCAGATAGTTCGTATGTGCAGCCAGGATTGAAATACCACCAGGCAGGCATTTTTCCCAGGAAGAGAGAGTGACTGAGTGCACCGGGAGGGACAAGGAGCAGTAGGGTTAGGGCTGGATGAAGTGTGTCCGGAAGAGGGGGGGTCTCAGGGCCCTGAGTGAGGAGAGTCCTTTCGCTCCAGGAGACCGCCAGGGAGGCGAGCACAGGAGCGGGAGCTGGGATGCTTGTAGGCTGCCAGCCTCACCTTTCCTAACCAAGAGGCTGTGTCAGAACAGCATTCGGGGATCACTTTGGCTCTAATGATCACCACATCCTTTGCTCAGTAAATTGCTGGCTTCTACTTTTTCTCTCTGAAGTATTTCTTTCTTGAATGTTTGGAGTCAGCCCCACACCTAAGTGGGCACTTGTCAGTTATGCACCCGAAAGATGTGTGAACAACCAGCCTTGTCAGCTAAAAAGGAGGCTGGCTTCTTGCATTTAAAATGAATATTGACCGGAAAAGAAGGGGACGGGGGGGAAAAAAAATAAAAAGTGAACAAAATGGCTGACTCAGGCCAACGTCCATGCATATGGTGTGAAATAACATCATTAAGGGAGTTTGGCTGGGGCTGGAATTATGCAAGAGCCTCATTCAGCGAAATCTAGGATGTTTAGGAAAGTTACTGTGGAAACTTTTGTATTAAAAGGTGAGGAGGAATTAGAAGGAAGGTCACCTGAGAAGGTGCGTGTGATACTTCAAAGGACTTAAATTAGAGGTTCTCATTACTACAAAGAAATGAATGTTACTCTTTTTTCAGATTTCAGTAGACTGATAACCCGCAAACTTTTGAGCTTGACAGATACGAGTTCAAGCTGCAGCTCCATCACTGGTAAATTGCTTACTTTCTCTGAATCTCAGTTTACTGATTCTGTAGAATGGGATTGACCCTGCTTGCCTCACGGAGTGCTTAAGGGGATTAAATGAGATAATTGTGTGCACAGAAATCAGAGGCTTGGCTGAAAGTGATGGGAATTAGAAGTGACGAGGACAGCTTTCAGACTCTGGCCCCTCAGTCCAGTGCGTTTCTGTTTGATCTCTATCCCCCTTCCTGGCAAGATGCAGATGTGATGGATAATCCAGTCACCATAATGTGTGCTGTGCTTGTGGCTAAGGAAACTGCATGGACATGTGATTTCCAGAAAGGACACTGGACAGCTTCCCCCTTCCCCAGTCCCACAGGGAGGTTCTCTGAGAGATCCTAACAGTCTTCAGTGAGAGAAAAGGCTCGTGAACCCTCACCCTTGTGCCGCTTGAGGAGAGAGGGCAGGAGTGAAAAGCACAGACTTACGTGTGACTGACACCGTAATTACCAGCATGCTTTTCCCCGCATGATGTCCCAGTGAACATCAGAGAGTTGTTTTTGACTCTTGCCTCACCTTCCTCTCCCTGAACTTAACCAGTCACCAAGCCGTGTGAGTTAGCTCAGCCTTAGTGAAGTCCCTTTCCAAATGTGTTCCTCAAGTGCGTCTCTGGCTGTGTGACTTCCTCAGCTTGTGTTGTTCCTGAAGGCACGTGTCTCTGCGGGAGTCTTCAGCTGATCTTCTCGTCCTTGTCTCCTGCCTCTGCCCTTCCCTCATCATTCCTGCAGCCAAATGCAGGTATCCAGCGGTCCTTGAGCACAGTTGCAACCCCCTCTTCTGTGTGTGTATATAATTTGTCCTACCAGTTGTGTGGTTACCCCCTTACCAAGTACCTGAACACAGTCTGTCCACAGTGGTTAGGGACACAGACTCTGGATTCAAGTCCTGACTCATTCTTACAAGAGATGTGTCCTTGGGAAGGTTATTTACCTTTTCTCAGTAAATAAAATGGGGGGGTGATAGATTATACCTAACTCGTGGGGCTGATTAAATGAGACAGTGGACGTCACCGCTCACCACGGTTGTCTAGCATGCGCACGTCCCTCTAGCTAGCTGCTAGCATTGTTGCTGCTTCTTTTCCTTATTTCTACTATTTCCTGTTTAAACAAACTCGTCATTAAATATCACCTCCTTAAAGAAGGCCTTCGTTAACCCTCTTGCCCCTGGAGAAGTAACCTGTCCTTGTTTTATGCCCTCCTAACACTTTGAACCCACCACTGAACGTGCTTTTTGTATCTTTGTCTTAGACTTCTTCTTTTTTAGAATATGAGCTATTTGATTTTGAGATGTTATGTTGCTAATCTTTGTATCCACAGAAGCCCTCATCACAGAATAATGAGCAAATATTCGTGGAGTTTAAATAGCTTGGACAAACAATAGATACCAAAGAATGTGATCATCTAAGAGGCTCTTAGCACCAGACTTGATTCATAGAAAATGCTCTGTGACTTTTAGCTGTCATTACCGTTTACTATGATATTTCATGGATTGTCTAATTTATTCTTCACAACAGTTCTATCAGGCAAGTTCTATTGATGTTCCCATTTCACAGTGGAGGGTTAAGGCACAAAGAAGGTGAAGTGATTTGCCCAAGATCCTGCAGATAGAGAGGATAAAGACCCCTGGGATCCATTATATTCAAAGGCCTTGATTTTAAGCATTGAGTGAGGAGCATCAGCTTTTATGCCCAAGTAACATATGAGAAACTGACAAATGGAGAAATTGATACTGGTTGACCAGTCCAATGGGTGATGCGGAGACAGGAGAGGAGGCCTATAGATGAAAGGAATGTTAAGCTTTAACTTGTGTCAAACTCAAGTCAAAATCAGTTAAATGTCACCAAACCGCCGATCAAAGTGCCAAAAATGGTTTAAGTTTTTTTAAAGGCACATGTGACTTCTTTTCATCTGCTTGACTAGTCAAGCCAGTAAAAACGGTAAAAGCAGTTTATTCAATAAAAAAACACCCACACCCTTGCTGTGGTTGTTGGGCCAAGTTGGCCAGCCAAGCAGACAGTTAAAGTGGTCAACCAGGTGTGGATAGAGTCTCAGAGGGGAATGTTGAAAGAAGACATCGGCAAAATGCTTTAATATCTGTGGAGAACATTTAGAGGCTGTACCAACGCATCTGGACAAAGAACTAGAGATAAATGAGCACAGCGGAGGAGGATGACATGTGCGTAGGAGCCCGCAGACCTTCTGAGAGAGTCAGGGCTGGGCCCCTCCTCCTTCCTAAAATCCTAAGCTGTCTGCATCTTTTGGAGTAGCCTGAGTGGCTTTGGCCAGCTCACTTGGTGGAGGAGAGGCCTCAAAACTCCTGAAACTAACAGCTCCGAGGGTAGAAATGCATGGATCTAGGACGTTAGTGCCTCGTTACAATGGTGAAAGAGGGGTGGGTCTTCTGGGCCCAAGAGGCTGAAGGCCCTGGAACATGCCCTGATTCAGGTCTTACGGGTGCAGCATGGAGCCTTGGGAAGCAGCTTCTTTCAGTGAATTAAAACACATACACACACACACAGATAAAAACTATAATGCAGGAGCCCAGAGCAGTTTTGCTGTGGGAGGAACCAGATGCAGCACTGAAGACCTCTTGGGATTTGCATCGGCAAGTGCAGAGCAGCTAGAGCCCCATGGGGTGCAGTTCATCCTGGAAGAGCCAGTGCTTTGCGGCAGGAGGAGAGGGCCCATCAGAGTTCTGGCTCCACAGGGCAAGACCAAGTATGGCTTCATCATAGAGTGGTCAGAAAACGGAGGGGCTGGGTTCCTGCTAGCTCAGGCAAGCCATTCAGTGTGTGTTGTATAGGGAGGGGGAGATGCGGCTGGGTGGGGGGGGGGACATTATTCACACTCAAGGCTATAAATTTAGACATCCAGCTGCTGGTGACTTTTCAAAATCAATTACACCTAGATAGATCAGACAGACAGACAGACACTGAGGGTAGAATAAAGGCTTGTTTAGATGTAAGGGCAGGCCTGGAAGAACAGCGCCATTAGAAAGGCTGCACACTTGAGATTACTTCTAAACTGGTCTTTAATGAGAGAAATGAAGGAAATAAACTTGGTCAATTAGAAAGTAATGAAGACCTTGCAAAATTAACTATTGACAAAAGACCAACCAGGGATTTCTCCAGTAATCTGAGCGTAACACACACTCTATGAATCAGCAGGTCATGAGGGGTTGCCTCCTGGGAGATGAAAGGAGCTGGTATCATGTCTTCTTAATTTTCGCAGTGATTTTTCTTCGTTTAGCAAGTAGAACTGTGATCTGAAATGAGCCCAGAAGCCAGACCAATGGGGTTCCAAATTTCAAAACCAGGGAGAGGTCACATAATGGTGACGACTCAGTCCAGCTGTGACTCGTGTCTCTCAAGGGGACTGGGCCTGAAGGAAGGGTGTCCGAAAACAAACACACAAAAAGGGAATTGAAGGGCAGGCTGTGGTCTGCTAGGCAAGTTCATGGTGTGTTAACTAGATTATTGGAAAATACCATAAATCATTCCAGATAAATTGTTCCTTCTTAGGTTATCAGAGGGGAAGGCGGTGTTCAGTCTTCTTATCAGAGCAAAGGATGAGGACATCATTTCTTTTTTTATGTGTATCCGTCAGGAAGACAAGATAAAGAGATGAACTCCTGTAGGACAGGGTTCTGTAAAGGTTCACTTCCAAAGGGAAATGTACATGTGCATGTGCATGTGCGCGTGCATGCATGCACATCTGGTGGGGGGGGGGGCGTACTTTGAAAGAGCTTGGATGGTATCTTCCTGACAGATACAGAATATTTTTAATGTTTGTAGGGTTGGTGAGATTTTACAAGTATGGGCCCAGGACTTAGTATGATTTTAAGCCTGTGAGAACTCAGAAAAACATTAACCAGACTCTTTAAGAAATGAAACTGGGGGATATTAGAGCTGAAAGTGTCTTAGGAATCACCTAGTCCTGCTCATCTTCTTAACCGTTTACTAGACCAGAGATGTTCAGTGCTTTCCTAAAGCTGCAGGTCAGGTCCATGTCACAACCTCAACTAAAGTGATACTGAGGGAGAGTGGACTTCCGATCACATTGCCCCGCTTCCTGATGGTGCCAGGTTGGGGCACCTATTGTTAACTACCAGGCTTAATAAATAATCCCAGAGTTAGAAACTGACAAGAGGAAATTCCATTGGAAAAGAAAGTGAAAGATTGACTTTCTGTGTAAAGATAATCCAAACGGGCAGTCTTTACTGTTGATCACATGCCCTACTTGTAAGCATACTGGGTGAATGCAGGTTGGTTCTTGGTTGAATCATCTGGCAAGGTAGAAGGCCTCAGTCAGAAGAGCTTGTAAGGCAACAACGCAATAGAGGAAAGGCAGGGTGGCCAGACTATATTGGCATCCCTTATTTAAATTTTGGAAACATTTCTAGGTGGGAAAAAAAAATCCTAGACATTGGAGTGGTTCCAGAGAAAAATGGCACATAATTAAGGGAATGGAATAGAGAAACTGATTTATAGAATAAATTAAAGCAACACATTTTTTATGGCTCTGTCACAAATACGGGCATGTCTTTGGCATATATCAAGGACTTTAACTGGAATAATGAGTTAATCCAGGGAGAAATGATTTAGGTGTGATATCAGAGGTCAGAGTAATATGATGGGATTGAGGGAGTTACCTGTTGAAATTATGAAATTGTCATCTTTCAAACGGAAGTTCAAAAAAACAGAACTATTAGGAGAATGGTACTTTATAGTAATTTTATATAGAGAGGTTTGATTTTTAGCTTTTGACAAAACTATGAGCCCATTGAATCATGCTTTTCATGTTTCCTCAATATTCGGAGAAACTTGAACTTCTCATCAATTTAATATTGAACGTCATCAATTTAATAGCAGCTATTATGTGAAGGGGAAAAAACACTGTATTAAATATGTAGGTTGATTGCAGTTATATTTCAGTTTGAAAAATGGTAAAATGTGAATAATACATTCAGTTTAGAATCAGAGAACTACAGAAGTCATTTAGGAGATATGTGTGTATAACCCTGTGATAGCATATATTTTCTGTGGGTTTAATTCCTGACTATTCAAGGGCTAAACATATAGTTGTATGATGGTGGATGTTCTAGTCAGTTTCTTTTCTGTGTCCTCATCCCTTTGTCAGAGAATCTCTTTCCACCCTGGTGATTGGAAGCTGACTAGTTCTTCTGGCTGCTACTGATTGGATTAGGAATAAATCTGTGACTCGACTAGACCGATAATTTCCCTGTATTGGAAAAAAAAAAAAAGATGTATCAGGTGAGAAAGATGCAGTCAGTTAGTTGGGAGGTCATGTAGCATTGGGGCCACCGTTGGGTCATGGCATCCAACACCATGAACAAACCTGAATTAGTAAGGGGCAGCAAGGCCATCAGCAAAGAAGAGCTGGTGTGGATTGAGGAAGACAGAGCTGATGTCCAGCTGTTACCAGAGGAAACTGAAATGTGCTCTATTCCCTTATAGCCCCTTCTCCCAAAAGTTTCCCTGAGACTCCATGAGGCAGATGGAGGAGCGTTCGTGCCGCACTTTCCAGTACAGACACCTAAGGGCTCTAACTGAACTGAGTGGCCACTCTTTGGATGACCTTGGCTTCCCCTTCAGTAAGGATACGCTTTTATCTAAGCCATTTTGAATGGGTATCTGCTCTTGGCAACTTTAATCCTTTTCTCTCTACTCCTGCCCATTTCATTAATGCCCCCCGCCCCAGTTATAACATATTAAAAAAGCTTTTCAGAGAAAACTCATGGTGCCGACACAGACTGGATTGCGACATGAATTGTGGTAATCCTCCAAATGAATAGACGGACATAATTTCTGGTGCCAGAATAACTGGCTGCAAAACCATTGTCTCAGCTGTTGGTGTGGATGTGGTGCTTACTGGGCTGACCCTGTCCTCAAGCCAGGTGCTAACTCAGCATGTGTTTTCTGGGTCGCACCTTTCACAGACCCCACGGCAGCCCATTCTCATGGACTGTTCAACTGTGAGACTTTTTAGACCATGGCCAGCCACCCCTCACCCCAGCATTCTTTATCCGGGACCCTGGGACCAACTTTTATTTTCTTAGAATTTATAAATCCTTTCTTCCCAAGAGCCCACGCCATTGTTGTTTTGATTCCAGGCCATTCTGATTTCAAGAAAACCTCATTTTCTGTTCCGAATTGCAGTGCCTTCTTCTGTAGCAAGTCCCTAAGCAAACATATGGGCTGTTTGCTATGCTTTCAACCCTCATGCATTTTTAATGATTTACAAGGAAAAGATTTTTCTCCCTCCTCCTTTTTTTTTTTATAATAAATTTAATGACTTAATACACATCAAGTGGAATTGTTGGTTTGTGGTGACGGTTTTATAATTCCAAGTTCAAGGGTTTTTTTCTATTTAATTATGCACAATAACTCTCATGGAATATAATGCAATAACAAAAACATGCGCCAGTGTTGGCATAAGAGCCTGTTGTTTATTAGTATTGGTTCAGTGCTTTATGTTTGAAATAAAATATTTGGAACTAATGTTGGCCATGTTTCCTCCAAACTAGATAAAAAAAAAATTCTCCCTGAAAATACCATGCTCCAATCTTCGGCGATAAAAGCCAGCAGCTCCTGAGACAGCAAATTAAATTTTATTTGTAGAAAGCACTGTGCTGTGTTTTGTTGCTTGTTGAGAGTTATTTTTTAATACTAATAATTTAATAAAGTGAAAGACCGATACATTGACCTGTGTTCTCCAAGGCATCGGAGTATTTCCCGGGGTTAAGAGGCATAGCTTGCTGAAAAGTTGTTTATTTTACATTCTAACCTATTACTTATTTCTCTTGCTTCTTTGCCAGATCTAATATTACCTTTTAAAGTCATTTTTGAATTTTGGAAAACATAAACTGGTTGAATTTTCACAATCTGCAAGTCAGATGTTTAAAACCGTGGTAGATAAAGACTGCTTTTCCTAAGAGTCAATACATTTGAATTTTGTGTTGGTGGATAGTAAAATTATCTCCGTCCCATTGCTTGAAAAATAATTTAGAGTTTCTTGGTGGAAAGGAAGTAGACGTCTAGTCTCATCAAACAAATTCAGCGAGGAGACGAGTTCAGTATTTCCACCTCAGATGGGAGTACGTTTCAGTTACAAGGTGAGAGCAATTACCCACAGCCCCCTCCTGGAACATCAGGGTGCACGGTTCTAGACGTAGGTGAGGGTCCTGAGAGCCGGGTATTTCACATTGGTGGTGATGGATGAGCCTGAGGGCTGCAGAGTGTTCAGCCAAGTTGGAGCTAGAAGACAATACCTAAACATAAAAACAAAGGCAGAAGCCAAGCTGGTATTCTAAATGAAGCATCTGTCTGAAGGAGCTGGGTGGGAAGGTTGGAACCGCATATAAGGTGATAGGATGGTTACTGGAAGTCCTAGAAGAGAGCAAGGGTGGAGGACAGGCACCGTGCCTGCAGAGAGACAGTCTTGTCTCGGAGAGACCCAGGGATCCCTCAGAGAGCGTCTGTGGCCTTTCTGTGGAGAGAAACGTAACGCAGTAGTGAAAGGTACCAAGTCTGCAGTAATACGGACGTGGGTTCAGGTTCCAGCTTTACGGCTGAGTAGTGATACGTTCCCGGGCAAGTCATGTTAATCTCGAATACCCATTTGGGGTGAGTAAAGTAAGACCCTTTAGAAAGGCTGTCATAAAATTTAAACAATATAATGCTACTGTTTGTTATTATTAGTGCTGAGTCAGATAGGAAAAGCTGCTAAGTCTTTTAGTGTCCCAAATACTGCTTTTAATTACACACATATTGTATTGATACAAATAGATAGATTTTTGTGGTTTTTTTTAAACCTAAGTGGCATTGGGTGTCTATATATTTTTTTCTTTTTTATGTAAACATTTTTATTGAAGTATAATAATCATCTAGTGAAATGAAGTCTACATGGAAGTGTATAGTTTGATCTGTTTTAACACAGACATGCACTGATGTGAACCATTGCCTCTCTAAAGATAGAGTATTTTCCATCCTTCCAGAAAGCTGGACCGTGCTTTATCCAAGCTCAACCCTTTTACCGTTGCAGCATGCCGGGAGCATGTGCTCTTCTGGGCCACGGTCATAGCTTAGCCCTGCCTGTTGTACAACTTGATTTCAATGGAACCAATCAGTATATTCTTTTGTATCTGAATTCTTTTGCTCAGAAAATTGTTTTGGAGATTTATCCACATTTCTATGTGTAACAGTGGATAATTCTCCATTTTGTAATTATATCACACTTTTTCCATTCTCCTGCAAATGGAAATCTGGGGTGTTTTTGTTCTAGGACTAAAGTAAAGCTGCTGTGAACATTTACATATATATATGTGTGTGTGTGTGTATATATATATATATATATATCTTTTTGAAGCATATGTTTTCATTTCTCTTGGTTATATACCTATGAATAAATCAATGGGTTGTAAGTAGGTGGAAGTTTAACTTTATGAGAAGGTCCTGGACTGATTTCCAAGGCTGTTATGCTATTTTACATTCCCATTAGCAATGCATGAGAATTCTAGTTTTCACATCAGATGTAAACAGTCTTCTAAATTTCAGCCATTCTAGTAGGGAATGTATAGTTCTGTGTTGTGATTACAGCATCATCTTAACAAGTTAGCCTTTTGGTGATCATTTCAACTAGCAGTTCCTCCAAATGCTCAAGCCAGAAAACTCGGTGGTGTTCTTGACTCCTTTCCTCCTCTCACACCTCACTTCAACAATTGTGTCAACAATTCCTGTCAGTTCTACCTTCAGACTATTTCTGTCATTCATCCACTTCTTATCCCCCACTCCACTAACCATCTCACATCCAAGCCATCAGCAACACTGACCGTTAGCTCTCTGCCTGCTCCTGCTTCTTGTCCACTGCAGCCTTTTCTTAACCCGGGAGACATACCTTAGATCATGCCAGTCCTCAGCTCAAGACCTTCCAAATATCTCTTGCATATCACTTAGGATGAGGGTCCAGCTTTTTTATTACACATTTACTTGATTACCTGTATGTCTCACTGCAATAAAAGTTTTGTATTGGCACTAGAACACACCTAGTAAATAAATAAGTGCTTCGTAAATGTCTGTTGAATATATTCCTTCTTGTCATTAATCATCTGCAGAGTCCTGCATGATCTGGATCCATGGCTGCTTATTCAAAGTATTTTCACATGGTCTCATATCAAATACCACCTTTTTCTTGATCACATTCTACATAAAAACCATACTTTTTCCATAATTCTATCTTTCATCCTGCTTTATTATTTTCTTTATGGATCTTTTTGCTACCTGAAAATACACATTTACTTGATTTATCTGTCTGTCTTGCTGCAATAGAAGTTCTGTATTGGCACTAGAACGCACCTAATAAATAAATAAGTACTTTGTAAATGTTTGGTGAAGGTATTCCTTCTGGTCATCCTTGTTACTTTTTCCAACCTGTTTGTTCCTGTGTATGTGTATGTACATGTATGTGTGTATCATGTATTTTAATTAACAAGTCTCATCTCTTCATCTAAAGGCTTTTGGAAACCTGTGATCTGACTTAAACACCTTTTATTTTCAACATGTTGGGTAGACTTCCCCCAAAGGATAGGTGCTTAGGCAATATGTCCTGATCAACTGAGAGATGGTAGAAGAAAAAGAGTGAATATTCTTCAACTTGTTTCTTTGTTTATTCATGTATGTATGTATGTGTGTATGTCTGTGTATATGTATATGAGCATTTCCATGAACAAATATCACCTCCTCATCTATAGGGTTTAGGAGGATAGCAATCTGACTTAAATATCTCCTACTTTCAACATATAGTGTAGACTTCCCCGACTGTTTTTCCATATATAATTAAACAAAAAAATACAGAAGACTCAGAGTCTCATTCTGAAAGAATCCACAGTCATGTGAGTGACAGATCTGGGGTAAAACTGGAGACTGGAATGGACACAGAGCTCTTTTAATTCTGTCTAACAAAGCCACAGACTTATGTTAGGAATGTTTGTGTGATCTCTCCAGTGGGGAATCAGTTACCCAAACACAGAAGTCTTTACAGAGATCCAAAATAATCATAAAACTATCATAACCACAAGACCTCTTCATAGTTATCCCCTCAATAGTGAATGCTGTCTTTTTCAGCAAACTCTTACATTCAGAGGATTGTAATATCTCCAGCCTGGAAGAAATCCCTGTTCCTGCGGCTCAGCTTGTCTCTGTGGTTCTTGGAAGGAAGGATGGAGTGAAAGCCACTCCAGGCAGTTGACTCTGAATTCTAGTCTTAAGCAATGTATAGAGAGCTTCAATAAACTTGGGCCGTTTAGCCTGCCTTCATTCCATGGGAGACACTGTCCAGCTATTCCCAAGTTACAGTAAATTGTTCACCCTGGGACAGCTTTCTCGTTTATGACCCTGGGTGTTCTTAGGGCTTTGATCGGGGAAGGGGAAGGTGTGGTCACCACATGGGAGCTATGAAGGGAGAACCTGCCTTCGGACCACCAGATGCTATGAGAACAGCACCAGTGGACATAGTTCTTCCCTCACCATGTGTCTTATTCACATCGACATTTCCTGCTCTAACACTGTGCTGGGCACTTGGGAGACACGTTACATGGGAGAATGAAATAAGGTAGGAGAAGGAATGAAATGAAGTAGGGAAAGGAAAAGCAAGGAGCCCATTTTTGTCGGTTGCTGGCCATCTGATGGGAAGGCAGAGACAAGAATCCGCCTTGTTTTAAGTTACAAAGCAAGGTTAGAAATTTCACTTCTCTGTGAATTTGCACACTTGTCATTTTTTAACTTAATATTTATATTCTTCTCTAGACTGTAATCCCCATGAGGGTAGAAACTATATTTCCTTTAAAATATCAGTACCATCACTTTGACCTATACAAAGAGCGTAACATCTAAACCCACGCTGGGCGAGAAGCTAAGTGGGACCTGCTGGAAGGTGGTGTGAGATAGTCCGTGTATTCCCCGCAGAGTTTCCTTTAGATAGTCACGTGGGACAACATGGATGTGTAGTAGTTCATAAATGAACACCTGATTGAAAAAAAAATATGACAAAGCCTGAAGTCATGGATCTTTCTGTTCTGAGACTTCATTACAAAAACAACTTTGCTGAATATGAGATGGAAGCACCAGGTGTTTTTCTGTGTGCAGCTAACTTTTTCTCAGCAAGACAGTGCGTGATGCCAGCAAAGAGTGCATCAGACCTGACTGTGGGATTTCATCCCATTACACAATAAAGAGAATTTTTCAAAATTCTCAAACCTCCTTTGAAAACACTTCTACACAGGTCACATCATGATCTATTTGCCATTTGTGAAGTAAAACACCATCATGAAAAAGAATATTCAATGCCATAAAGAAAAACCCTACCTTTATCGGCTAATAAATGTCAGATTGTCTGTTTCAGCTGCACGGGAAAAAAGGGATCGTAAAGTAAGATCATAGCCTCCTGTGAGTTTTGAATCAAAATGGAAATTAAGAAACGAAGGTTCAATAATCCTTACCGTTTGCTCTCTGGACAGTTTAGGTTGGGCTGGCATACATTAGTGGGTGGATGGTTGAGACCAGGCTCCTTTTCACGGCCCTGTCCTCGTGGTGTTAATTTATGCAGACTTTCTCGTTCCTGTTCTGAGCCCTGCTTCAGGATGAGAGCTAGGGCATCCGTATGGCCAAGCGCCCTTGGTCTTGTCCATCTGCCTCTAGTTTCTTTGGCCCCGTGTCTTTTGATGGCTGCCTTTAACCTCCTACAGAGAGATAGAAATGCCTTTTTTCAAACCTTCCCAAAAAAAAGAAAATTCAGTGTTCCCTTGGTTACTTACATCTAAAGTATTTAGCACTCATAGATGTTTTGATAGTATCTATAGGTGGTCACCATGTCCAAAAACATTTGGTACATTTGATCCATGTGATACATTTTGGACATTTTTTATGTATATTAATGTATATCAAATGGGTTATTGATATAATGATACAATTTATGATAAAATATTTGCTTCTATTCTTTGAGCTACAACATGTTAAAATCTTAACATGCGCACTCTATAACTCATACTTCTACTCATTATTATCTGCTTGGACATGTGCTAAGAGAGGCAAAATAAGGATGTTCATTGCAGTGACAACTGCACTGGCAAAAAATTTGGTAAAATTCTAAATGTTCATTAATGTAGTTCTTTTAAGTGTTCATGTAGTTCTGGTTAAATAAATGCTATGTATACAAGGATGAGTAAGATAAGGGAATTAATAATATATATGATGTATAAGGATGACCCTCACACGTAGTAACTATAAACTGTGGACAAAATACAAAACCACCTACCTAAGTGCTCTAAAGAGTGAATATCAATTGGAAGATTTTGAAAGAAAGTCAAAACTTAGTTTCCGATGTTTGTGGCTTTGCCTCATAGTTAGCAGAAGTTACTGCACAGAGCGGGGTAGCTAGACTCTTAAAACAAAAAACAAACAAACAAAAAAACCCCAAAACTCATGATCATCTTGGTCTAAAAGAACAGAGAAAGAGCTTGGGACAAAACCTAGTGTTAAACTGGAGGGCCATTTTTAACAGCAAGCCACAAGTTTCTGCTGTAGTTTAACAATTTGTGCAAAGATGCAAATGATTGATTATTGATTTCTAAGATATGAAAATATAGTGGAGGCGCTGGGCTCTCTCCCTAAAAATAAAGAAAAGAACAGAAGCAGAAGCTCACAAAAATCTACATGTAACTGTAGAAGTGTCATCGACTCTTAAAAACCAGTTCTTATCTCCAGGTTGAAAAAAAAAAAGCAACTGCTGTAGGCTAGATCCTGTGCATGGTAGAGATCAGCATAAGGTTGGTAAACTATGTACTATCATGGATAAAATGTCAGGATAACAGTCTTGAAGGATGGGTTGGGAGATACCCTTCCAGTCTGGAGTGAATGTAAACTCTTGGCACTTAGGTCTAAATAACTAATTACAAATGTATTGAATGACAAAGACATGACTCAGTGGCCGCATACCCAGAAAAAAAGTTCTGAAATTTTGTTGATAATAAGCTCCATTATGTACTATAAATAATGTTATGTGCCTGCCAAGGAAACAAATGTGATCTTTAGTTGCTTTAATGGACGTGTGAGTTTTTAGAAGTGCACTGCACAGTATGGCAGTCCTTAGTCACGAGTGGCTATTGAAGTTTAATTTAAATAATATAAAATATTATAATATAAAAAACCCAATGCCTCAGTCATATTAGCCACATTTCAGGTGTTCACTAGTCACATGTAATTAGGTGGCTACTGTATTAGGCAGCATTGAATAGAACATTTCCATCATCCCAGAAAGTTTTATTGGAGAGCTCTACTCTAGAGCAAGGGAGGTAAGAGTCGTACTCTTCTCTGCATTGGGCAGAACACTCCTGGTATATTAGACACATGCTGTTCGCTGCTCAGAATGGATTCTTCCCTTTTCCTCGAAACAGAATGTTGAGTGTCAGGGTGAGGGCATAGCTCAGTGGTAGAGTCTATGCCTAGCATGCATGAGGTGCTGGGTTCAATCCCCAGTCCCTCCATTAAAAAATAAATAAATAACTGTACTTCAATAGAAAAGAATGCAAGTTAAATAAATAAACTGAATTACCTCCCTCTGCCTGCAAAAAAAAAAAAAAAAAAAAATATTGAGTGTCCTATGGGAAAACACCTTTCTGTTCTCAGCCATGTTATTTGGGTGGGATTGGTGCCTCTGCTGGCTTCAAGGATGAACCTTTAGTAGCTTTACCAGAGGAGACCCTCATGGCTCCCCAGGGCAGTGTGGTGTAAGGATGGGAGATACAGAACTGTGGCAGGTCTTTTGCTAGCATAAAGGGAGAGTCCAGACCTGCCGGGCAGCCACCTGAGGATGAAACCAACACTGTGGGTTATAGGATAGACAGAGGGAACTGAAACCTTGGTACCATTGTTTGAACTTCTGGATCAAGCTTCATCTGGAGCTCCCCCCTTCCCCTGACATCCATTAAATTATATGAACCCATAACCCCCCATTCAGTGTTTAAGCACTTAAGCTGGGTTTCCTGCCACTTGGAGCATGAAGAGCCCTAAATGATATCTTTGATAAATTGAGTTCAGTCATGAGTGTTTCTGTTTGGACAATGATGCAGCATAATGGAATGTTTTCGCAGGAGAAAGACCAGGAGGGTGAAAGAACTTCAAGGAAATATTCCTCTTCTTTTCCCATGACCAAATTAAGTCCTCATTCCCAGGCTAGTCCAAGTGGCTGATGTGACCATTTTGACATTTCATAAATTCCCCTGGGAAAAAGGATTCTAAAAGCCTCCCATCTTCATTTAAAGTAGTATGGTAGAAGGAACAAGGCACTGAATCCACAAAACTGGTATCACCAGGACAAAAAAAAATAAGAGAGCAAATCATGTAAAATTACTTTCCTTTTAAATATAAGTGACACTCACACCAGCACAAGGCTGCATTTTAATAACTAGGCTGCTCCAAATTGTGTCAGTTTAGTTGGATGATGTTATAAAAGAAAACCAGTGGATATTATTTTTGTGTCATTTTCCAATCCAGCACATTTTTATAAAATTCTACAGATTGAGTTAATATTTTAGAGCTGTATATGTAATGAAATTTAAAATATTCTTTGAAGACCGCTCTCCTGGAAGGCTGATAGAAATGTTCAATAAAGGGCTGCGGAGAATTGTTTTCAGAGGCTTGAGGGAGAAGGTAGAAAGACTTTCTCTGTGCTTTTAAAATGGTTTTTAAGCTCCTGTTTGGTGGCTACATCAGCTCAGCGGCCCGCTTGCTCCTTGGCCCCCATTCCCCATTGGAATGAGAAGATACAGATTCTTCAGAGGTTATAAGTTCTAATGTAGAAGTTCACAGCCTTGTTTGCACACTGGAATCACCTGAGGGTCTTTAAAAATACAGATACCGCTAAAGATGGAATTACTGTATGATCCAGCAATTCCACTCCTAAGTACATACCCAAAAGAACTGAAAGCAGAGACTTGAACAAATACATGTGCAGCACTGTCCGTAGCAGCATTATTCACAATAGCCACATGTGGAGACAAACGTCCTTCAGTGGATGAATGGGTAAAACAAGATGTCGTCAATATATACAACGGAATATTATTCAGCTTAAAAAAAAAAGAAGGAAATCCTGACACTCACTCTAATATGGGTGAACCTTAAAAACACTGTGCTAAGTGAAACGAGCCAGACCCAAAAGAACAAACGTCTGTTTCCACTTGTAGAGCTGCCTAGAATTGGCAAAGTCACAGGAGGCCGAAAGTAGGACAGTGGTCACCCACTGAGGGGGAAGGATGGGGAGTTACCGCTGAATAGGTACAGAATTTGTGTTTGAAATGATAATAAAAAAAAAAGTTCTGCAGATGGATGCTGATAAGAGTTGCACAACAACATGAATGTACTTAGTGTCACGGAATTACACACTTGACATAGTTAAAAATGTGAATTTTCTGTTTTTTTCATATTTTACCATAAAAATACATGTATGAATGCCAGGGTCCCACCCCCAGAGATTCTTATGTAGCTGGTCTAGGGGTGCAGCCTAAGTGTAGGGGTGGTGTAGGCCACTCAGGTATTTCTAGTACACAGCCTCATGCCTCGGAGTCAGACAGTTCGTATAAACAGCAGCTGGATGGGGACTGCGACGGCCCGGAGGGCACGTGCTCTGTGTGAAAGGGGCAGCTGCCACGACTTGACCCTGGTTACTTTCTGCCCTGACGGAACGCAGGCCCCAGAGTGGCCGGATCTTCTGAACTTGTTAAAAGAAGCCTGTAGCTGGATGTCTGTAGGAAACCTGCTTTTTCAAATGTTCCTAACTTACTCAGATTTTAAAAGAAATAAAACCTAATGACAAAATAAAATACGTCCGAGGGCTGTGTGTTGGATACCAACCATACCGTCTGGGTTTGCCTGGGAGTGTTCCTGTTTTAGTACCAGAGGTCATCTTGGGAAAATCACAGCCCTAGGCAAACCAGGGTGGCCGGCCGCCCCAGGAGGCTACCAGTTTGTATCTTCCGGTCTGAAGGGGCACAGCGCCACCACACATTTATGTGATTGCCTTCAGTGGCCATAGACTGGTGACAGTGCAAGGAGGGGGTTTGCAGAGGCTTTTGTCTCCTTGTGGTATTTGTCTGCAGTCCTTGTACCCCACGCCACTCCAAATAAATATGCATTCTAAGTAAAAACAGCCAAATTTGCTAAGCAAACCCGGCCTTGAGACAGAACTCACAGCACGCCTCTTTATTGGGCTTATATTTCCAGGCCCCTCCTATATGGAAACTTTAGAACCACTGCTGCCATAGGCAGCTACTCAAGGCACCGTTCTGGGAAGAAAGCTCCATGGCCAGGGTCGTAGTTTCTCGTTCTTTATTGCTGTAAGTGATGTTGTAGAGGCAATAGAGGAAGACATGGTACCTATTCCAGAAGGGTCCCTGAGTGTTGCTTTCTGTTTCTCATTGGTCAGGTTTCTGTCAAGTTCTGTGGCTCTGACTTTTTCTCCCCCCATTTGTGGTCCACTTCTTTGCTTAGAGATCTTTCCTTGGTGTGTAATAGATTAACATATGTGACTATGATATTGTGATTTGTAATAAGAAATATATTTGGTCTTTGTCCCCATTTCTGGCACAGAGCTCCTAAAACTCTTGGATTTCCTAAGTGCTGAGAGCAGCAAAGGTGTCTTTTGTTATGTTAACGAGGTGACTTTTGGAAAGCACCTAAGGATGGGGGGCTGGTTGCCAGGAGAACCAACCAGGTGATTAGAGGATTGAAACTTTCAATCCCACCCTCCTGACTTCTAGGGAGGGGAGAGGGGCTGGAGGAATTGATTGGCTGGTGGCCAGTGGCCAGCGATTTAACCATTCATGCCTATGTAGTAAAGCCATCATAAAAACCCAAAAGGACTGGGTCTGGAGAGCTTCCAGGTTGAGGAACACGTGGAGATGCTGAGAGATCTGGCACACCTGGCG
This sequence comes from Camelus bactrianus, assembly GCF_048773025.1. Taxonomy (NCBI): domain Eukaryota; kingdom Metazoa; phylum Chordata; class Mammalia; order Artiodactyla; family Camelidae; genus Camelus; species Camelus bactrianus. Next base: position 114,178,643 of record NC_133541.1, read on the forward strand.
AGGACGTGGCTGCTCTGTGACCTTTCCCCACACTTTGCGCTGTGCATCTCTTCCATATGATTGTTCCTGAATTATATCCTTTTATAATAAACTGAGTAAATGGGTTTCCTGAGTTCTTTGAGCCGCTCTAGCAGATTGATCAAACCCAGGGGGAGAAGGGGTGTGTGTGAGCCTCTGGTTTATAGCCAGTCGATCAGATGTACAGGTACAAGCCTGAGCTTGCCACTGGCATCTGAAGCGGAAGACAGTCTTGTGGGATTGAGACCTTAGCCTGTGGGACCTGATGCTATGTCCGGGTAGCTAGTGTTCGGTTCTGAATGGAACTGTAGAACACCTGGCTGGCGTTGGAGAATTGCTTGGTGATGAGGGAAAACCCCACACCCACAGGGGAATTGGGTGCAGGACTTTCAGTGGCAGTATTTAGGGCTGGTCACCGGTATTCTGGTTCCTCTTTATTTTGGACACATAGCTCTCCTGGGCTTCCTGCTTACTGACCCGTCCTACAGATCTTGGGACTGGCCCTTCCTCATAACTGTGTGAGCCAATTCCTTTATCTGTCTTTCTCTCTGTCTCTGTTTCTTTCTCCCTCTCCCTCTCCCTCTATCTTTCTATACACACACACACACACACACACACACACACACACACACACACACACACACACACACACACACACACATATATACGTGTATATAATACACATGTATCTTACTGGTTTTGTTTGTCTGGAGAGCCCTAATACAGCATGGTATGTAAAGGTGGGCCTAGAATCACTGTATATTTTCAAGCTGTTCCTTCTTTTTGACTTGTGCTCAAATCCTTCCCAACCAGGCCTAGACCCCAGCCTTTCTTCCCAACACAACCAGCCATGCATCCTCACTGGACTTCTTAAACACGGGGGAGCCCATACCTCCGTGCCTTTGCACGTTCCTCTTCGTGTGCCTGGACTACCCTTCCCTTCCTCTGAAAGCTTTTATTTTTTTAGCCATCACCACTGTCTATTTCTAGAACTTTCATATCACCCCAAACATAAACTCTGTACCCACTGAGCAGTAACTCCTGCTTGCCCCTCCCCCAGGCCCCAGTAGCTTCTATTACACCTTCTCTCTCCATGGATTTGCCTATTTTAGGTTCATCATATACGTGGAACCATACAGCAGTTGTCCTTCTGTGCCTGGCTTGTTTTACTTAGCATGATGTTTTCAAGGTTCATCTACTTTGTAGCATGCATCAAAATTTCTTTCACTTTAGTGGCTGAATAATAGTCCATTGTATGTACATGCCACATTCTGTTTGTCTGGTTTTGAATTGGGTTGTTCATGTTGTTGTTACTGAGTTGTAGGAGTTCTTTTTGTATTCTGGGTATTAATATGTTACCAGATATTTTATTTGCAAATATTCTCTCCTAGTCTGAGGATTGTCTTTTTGTTGTCTTGATAGTGTCCTCTGATACACAGAATTTTTTAATTTTGACAAAGTTCAATTTATCTTTTTTCCTTCTGTTGTCTGTGCTTTTGGTTTCATATCCAAGTAATCATTGACAAATCCAATGTTATAAAGATTTCTCTATATACTTTCTTCTAAGGGTTTTATAGTTTTGACCTTTATGTTTAGGTCTTTGATCCATTTTGAGTGAATTTTGGTATGTGCTGTGAGGTAAGGGCCCAGCTTAATTCTTTTGCATGTGGATATCCGATTTTCCCAGCACCATTTGCTGAAAAGATTATCCTTTCCCCAATTTAATGGTCTTGGCACTCCTGTCTAAAGTCAATTGACCATGTATGTAAAAGTCTTTTTTTTTAATTGCATGAAAGTTTATTATTTTTGGTCTGATATCTTAAAAGTTATAACTGAACAAAAAGTGGTAGACAAAAATTTCTCATAATTTACCACCCAGATTAACATATTAGTATCTCTTCTTGTTTTTTGTTTTTTCTAATTACACAACAAAATGCAGATCAGCATAGTAGGTATATACGGAAGACAAAATGGAAAAGGTTAAACAGTATCTGTCTTGTGTTTATACTTTTTGTGATCATTCAGATTTTGCTATAAAAAATTTATATATATTTGTGTATATATATATATATGTGTATATATATATATATATATTATATTTTTATCTCAGCATTACCCCCTGGATATCTGTCATGAAATTACTTATTCTTGGAAACATATACCATTGTTTAAGGTACACCTCAAATGTCACCATTTATGAGAAATTTTGCCAGCTCTTCCTGACCTCCAGTAAAATCTGGGCACATTCTACACTCTTGGTGCCCTTGGATACATTCCACTCTCCTGCATAATCACACTTGCACCACATACAGAGCACATAGGAGGTGCTTAGGAAATGTTGCATTAGAGACGGTGCTTCACAGAGATGGTGTTCAGTAAACGGGCAACTGAACATGTGACGTGCTCCATCCCTTCTTTCATTCTTTTTATATTCTGTCACTGGGCAGCAGCAGGATTTCAGGATAGGATCAGCAAGTATGGTGGAGGCCACTGATGTTGTGCACGTGGCCCAGGCTTGGTTCCCAAACCCTCAGTGACCCCAGAATATGAAAGCAGCTCTGCTTCAAGATGCCCATTCAGTTCTGTTCTGCTCTGCTGCCCCAAAGATCAGGAACACTGTTTGCAGGAAAGAGGGAATGAAACGATGGTCCTTCTATACAGGTGTCACCTCACTACTTCCTTGGTGTCCCTTGTTTTGAAGGTGCCAGCGGTCTAAGGAGCAATGCTGTTCCCATGCACTAGGCGCCCTTTGGCTCCCCTCGGCTCCTATGGCAAATGTGTCCTTAGGTAGTTTCAGTCACTTCAGCGCCTTTCTCCTCTTTCTCTAAACCTTACACTACACCCAGGAGGTGGCAGTGGACTCAGAGTGCCTCGGCTGGCTCTGACTACATCACTTACTTACCAAGATTATGAAAGTCATAAAAATGTCAACTTCTGTATTTCAACTCTGTAAACTAGGCAGGCAGAAGGATCTCCGCTCACGCCTCGTCCCTACGGCTTGAGCAAGAAGCCGTCAGATTCATGCTGAATAATAAATAGAATGGCACCCACTCCTTCGACAGGCAGTCTGCAGACACTTCTACAGCCTTCTCACCAGAAACAAGTTCTACGCTCTGGAAAAAGAACACTCGGACTGTCATTCTTGCCCTTACCCATTGGCATGTGCCAGGCCTGTCGAGGAAACTCTGGTTAAATTGAGAAATATCAGTTGCAGAATGATATCAAGCTTAGAAAATATATGGTTGCATTGTATTTATATAAGTAATTAATGCTAAAAAAAAAAATAATGGCGGCAAAAACAAATTAAGCTTAATTTGTTTTTGCCGCCATTATTTTACTTTATTCCTTTTATTAAGGAATAAACATTCAGCTTAATGCCTAGCACTAAGCTGAATGTTTTACACCCTTTATTTTATTTAGTCCTCGTGACACTATGGCCGTTTTACACTCGAGGAAATAGATGTTCAGTAGCTTGTGGCAGGTTACACAGCTAGTCCATAGTTACTTGAAACTTGGCAGTCTATGGTCACCAGAGCCCATGCTGTCTCCCACACCATCCTGCCTTTTATTACCCTCTGTTCAGGCTCTTTAATTAAAAAGAAAACCTATGTGTATGTATATGTATATATTTCACTGCAAAGTTAGAGATGCATGCTGTTTAAATAGTTAGAACCAGTATCTATGAGTGGGCATTGCTGGAAGAATTTTTGCTGTAACCTAAAGAAAGAAATTTGGACAATACGGACTGCCTCCGGAGAGGGAAACCCTCCATGCCTGGGGGTGTTCAGGCAGGGCTAAAGGATTTTTGTTGGTCAATAATGTTGCAGAGCAGATTCCTGCCGTGGATGGGTAGTTGGGATAAAGGACCCTACAGCTCTCTCTTGTTTGTAGGATCATGGGTGGAAAGAGTCCAGAGGATCTTTTTTAGATTTTCTGTGGTTTCCTTCCTCTGGGATGTTCCTCCCCACAGTCCAGAAGGACACAAGAGTGACATTCTTGAACTCAACGTTGGTTCAACTTGACTCTGTTCCTTGCCATAAACAACTGAACCAAAAAGAAGTGACTGGATGCAAAATGAGCCAGTTGGCTTCCCATCTCCCAGAATTTTGGAATTGGGATGAAGAAAAGCAAGTCTAGGTTGACCTCTTCAACAGAGGAAGTTCAGAGTAAAGAACACTGTGCTTACCGTGCAGGCCAGGGATAGTGGGACTGGGTGAATGAGGTGAGAGAAACAAAGGTGACAGGCGGTGGGGAAATACCAGTGTCCGCAGTGGCCTCTAATTCTCAGCTCGAGTTCTTCCTGGGGATGTTGGCTTCTGTGAGATACTTGCGTATCTTTGCAGTCAAGTTCCCTAATGGGTTTCTGTTACTTGCAACCGACCAGAAAAGGCTCAACTAAGAAAGGGGCGAACAGAGATCAGCCCTCTCTTTGAACACTGGCAAAAGGACACGCTGGTCGGTCTCTGGACTGAGATCCTGTTTCTCCATTTACTTTGCCTTCTCTGCCCAGGAGTCCGTAAAGTCTCAGGAAGCTCCATTTCTGTGTTAGGGGAGTTGCATGAGCGCGAGGGAGATTTGTGGGGCTTTGTTCGATTTAGCTGTGGCTTAGAAGGTTTAGTCAAGAGAAGGGTGCAAGTGAAGGAAAGGCTACTCTACAGAGGAAGCTTAGAAAACATGTATTTTAAACCAAATCCAGCCATTACATCTCAGAGTTCGGCCTAAGTCTCATTCTCTTTAGGTGTGTGAGACGCTCTTGTCACTTCTATGGAAGTTCGTAGAGATCCTTGGTTCATACGTGATAAATCACCTCTGATAATGGCTTTATGTGAAACTAGTAGAGCCTGTCTGCTGCTTCCCAGTGGAAGATTTGGGGCCACCTCTTAAGCAAACTCTTGCATCGGGCATGCTGAACCCAGAGAAACATTACCCCAGAGAGACAAATAATCTTCCCATTCTTAAGGAAGTCTGGACTGTTTTTCTAGCACACATGGACAACTCATAATTATTCTTAAGTAACCCTGAGAATTTTAACATGAATTGAGTTATGTGTTTCTTGTTAAATGGATCAAATTTCAACAAAGCCCGGGAAACATCTTGAAAAATCGCATGAATGCAATTTCCAAAGAAAACAATCCAAGAATTACTGCCAAAGAGTTTTATTTCCACTAGGAAGGAAGAGAAGAGTTTCATTTTGCCCCCCACACAGGCTGTATGTTCAATTTGTGGTCTGCAATGGAAAATTTTGCTGATTTTGCTGAATTCAGGGGAGGAGAGAAATGAAGGAGACTATTGTTGTTTGAGTGATAAAACTCTTTCTTTCTCTAGTATTAATATATTGTTCGCATTTTTATTTTGATTCCACAAATAATGAGTTTTAACGATCTGTGAGGGACCACTGGAGAGGAGACAAAGAGCTTGCCCATGATGCTTGTCCCATGGGCCTTATAAATAGACCTACACGTAGGGCACTGCCAGTCACACAGTGTCCTTGTGTAAATTAGAAAAAGATGCCCATTCCCAGCAGATGTAGCCTTGTGGGCAACCAGTGAGCACAGGAGACATTTGTGCAAATTAGAAAACAAAAACAAAAACAAACACCCTTTTCTCTGGTCAACACAACCTTGTGCCAGGGTGCAAATCTTTATCTCATCCTCCTTCTCTTTGGCCAAATGCTCTCATGCTGGACACAACATGCCCATCTGACGGCACCGTTTCTGCCTACAAGACGTGAAAAGGGCTAATCTGGGAATCACCCGTTGTCCAAACAGATACAATACAGCCGTCATTCTCCATCTTCATTGAGGTAGAAGGATCACCCAAGAACTTGTAAGGAATGCCTGAGCCTTATGCCAGATATTCTGATGCAGGACCACTGAGATGAAGTCTAGAGATGGCTGTTAAAATATACCCCCCCTGTTTCTGATGCTGGTGATCCAAGAATAATAGTCTGTGAAGTAAAGTTGCAAGAAGTAAATGATTTAGGTCATCTGGAAAGAGAAGAGATCAAGGTTGGCTGAATTTTTTTTTGGAGAAGAATGACAGAAGATTGGGGAATTTTAGTTATGTGATAACTAAACTGTAATTTCTGGAACTTTTGCCTTAGTAGAAAAATGTTTCCATTTCCCAAAAATGGATGAGAAAAGCTCAGCAAGGCTTATTTGAAATTGTCCAGAAGAGAACAATGACAGCTGAAAGAAATCGTTTCTAAGATGAATCTCTGAAGTAGGCTTTGTTTGAGGAACTGAAAACGTAGCAATTTAGTGCTAACTTCTGCCTTTGGATGAAAAAATGTATAAAGAACAAACATGCTGTCTGGGACTAGGCAGAGATTGACGTTAACACCAAGACACCCAGGGACATGATACCTCTGCAACTGTCTTTCCCATCTTCCCGGAAATGTCCCTCCAGCAGCACCCCACTCTCCAGGGCACCTCTGATGACACCACTGCATACTTAATAAGAGAAAACAACTCTGGCTTCTGGCACATCAAAGTTTCTTTTGGAAATGGGACTCTGCTGCACATGGAATGGTGGTTTCCATTAGAAAATTTCATGAGTGGTTTTGAGACTTCCAGTCCAGAGCTTTATACTTTTATTAAAAAAAAAAACAGTAATATTCTATAATAACAGGCAAGATATAATCCAAGGTATTCTCTGGCAGAAAAAAACTTTGTTTCATTCTTCCCGTAGCAACAATTGCCTCTTTGTTGGTTTTATCATATGAAGATGAGTCTTCCCCATTGTTACTGGGCAGCCCTCTATCTTTGCATTTTGTCTGTGGTGGAAGCAATAGGTTTATCTATAGGGATCACATTTGAGAAGGTCCAGAATGAGAAAAGTAGGAGGAGAGAGGTGAAATACGGTCCACAATACAGCCATCCACATGACCTAACAGCGCGTATGCTGGGTGACAGCAGGTGAACAGCACACAGCTGTTGATCAGTCATTGGAAACATAACAGAGTCTTTACCTGTATAAAACCGTGAGCAGTAGAGCATTTTCAATTGATTTAGCACAAGGGCAGCAAGAAAATTGGAAGTCATCCCATCTGAAGTGATGGTGGGCCTTTCCACTCCTTCTTTGGTAAATCAAGTACATCATTCAAGAAACAACAATCCAGTTTGTCTCCTTCTTCTTGCCAAGTTCATTGATTTGTCAGCGCCTCCTGTTGGAGACCAAACTGAAGAGAAAGTTTATGTGAAGAAAGGGAAAATGAAACTTCCTTCTTGTCAACTTTCTCCAGGCCATTCCTCCCAGTTCAATTAGGAAAGTACCCCTGGTAGGTAAATGATCTCTTAAGGCGCAAATAAAGTAAGCAAGTGTCTTTAAAAAATTCTGATTCCATTTCAATTCAACATCAAGTACTGAGTAACTTTTATGAAACTGGAACTATGTCAAAGGCTGGAGAGGCAGTATAGGGTGTGCGGTGGTTAAGAGCATGAACTTTGGCTCAAACAAGTAGATCTTCATTGGACTCACAGATCTGGGACCAACTGAGTGCGTGTGCTCGAGAGAACTGTTTACCTCTGAGTTCTGTAGAACCCACACAAAACATATAACCCCACAGAATTGTTTAGGGTTTGAAATGATAAGCATGATAACATAGCGATTGGCACATAGCAAGCATTCAATACACAGTATTATTATACAAAGATAAAAATCATGTAGCTCTACCTTCAAGGCACTCATGACTTAGTCATAGGTAGCCACAAGATTTTTCTGTAAGTGATGGGTAGTGAATATTTTGAGCTCTGTGGGCCATTTACTGTCTTTCATAGCTACTCAGCTCTGCTTTTGGATCTTGAAAGAAGCCATAGACATAAGTAGATGAATGAGCATGGCTGTGTTCTGGTAAAACTTTATTTATGGAAATAGGTCACAGACCAAATTTGATGACCCCTGGTTCGGGAGGACAGCCTACTGTACTAAACGCATTGAAAGTTAGGGCTGGTGCTTATGCAGCCCTCTCTTTCCCAAAGAGAATGTTTGGTGGCCCACTAACTAGTTTTTTGTACTAATTTGTATTCTCCCTGAGTACACCTTCTACTTTATGGAGGAAATAGGTTATGTGTAATGATGTCAGCTTTGATGTTAAATTTTTCTACTTCATCAAACAGTGGATTCCTGTGAACTAATAAATTAATTAACACATTTATAAGCAATTTGTTGATAAATGTCAAAAAGCAGTAAGTTTATGAATGTCAAAGCAATAAGTTCATAAATGTCAGTGGCTCAATATCAGCTTCGTCTGGACTATGACTCCAAGAAGCAAGCATAGCTCATGATGGTGACAAGTGATGGGTGCTGAGTCTCCTCCACACCACTGTTTTTAAGAACTTTTTGCTCGCTCTTACAAGAACTTTTTTGAAAGCATCGTCCAAACTGACAAAGGAATTTGATACCTAAGTGTGGTCATACAAATAGTATTCTAAAAATTCTGCTAGGACCATGAGACAGCAGTCTCAGTAAATGAACACAAAGGGTCTAATCCACTATTCTCAGGAGCCTGCGTGCACAGAGCCTCTCTTCCATATCCGTGTAATCTGTTCAGTACCACCAGCAGTTAGAATCTCTCTGTATCATGTTTCAATTAAATTTTTGTTGAAAGTAATAAAATGTTAACACAATTTAACCTAAATAGGAAGGCCACTTTATTGCTTCATGTATATGAAAAGTCCAGAGAAAGGACTTATTTCAGATGAGGATTGATCCTGCAGCTCCAACAGGGTCAACAGGATCCCCGTTTCTCTGTCTTTCTGGTCTACCTTCCACGGTGACATCTTAGTTCTAAGACTATGGTCTTTCCTATGAAAAAGATGGCTTCCAGCAGCCTCTGGCTTACCTGTTTCTCTAGTTACATGCTGCAGTAGTGAGAATGTATTTTTGTCCCAATGTTCTCAGCAAAATCTAGAGAATTGTTGTTACTAGACCATCTTGGATTGTATGTTTACACCTAAACTAATCACAGTAGCCAGGCAGATAGGGTGCTCTTACTGGCTTAGCCTTGGTCACATCATTCAGTGCTGGAGGTCAAGGTGAAGTTGGTTCCCCTGGAGCTATTGGAATAGGAAATGGATGAACTCATGCATAAGGAGGCAACCAACGGACCAATAAAGGTCTTCTGCATCCACTGATGAGCAGTTTATGCAGGCTGAGGATAGCGGAAATAGAGTGTTCCATACACTACTGCAACCCACCACCCCCGTCCCCTGATACCTGCCGCTGGCCACTAGAGGATATCATACCTCATTACCTTGGAGAACTTGCAGCCAGGTAGACCCAACATATTCGACATCCCTTGTAATCTTTAGCCGTCTCCAGATGTGAGGCCACCTCCTCTGTTGTCTATTCTCTTATGTACTCGTGTTCCATGCTTTATGCCTGGCCAAACTTCCCTCTTCTCTTTTCTTTCCCAGCCCTTTCCACTATGTCCTCTGTAACTTCTATGAGATGAGTAACATATAACCCTGCCTCTTCAACTGTTTCATAGTCAACATCAACTTCTCTACATGTCCCTCTGACATTTTTGAACTTAAACCTATGTCTCTTAAATTCTGTGTTTAATGTCTATATTCAAATATTTATACAGAGTTTCTACTTGAAAATCCTGGCGATACGTGAAACCCAGCACGCCACAAATGTCTCCTCTTAGTTCTGTGTTGCAGAGATTTCAAAGCATGGCTGTAAATTCTTTGACATTCCACCCATCGAGAAGTGGGACTGTTAACTTTTGAATCTGGGTGAGCTTGTGGCTTGATCAGTGGAGTACAACTGAAGTACTGCAGCATGAGTTCTGAGGACGAGTCATAAAAGGTCAAGTAGCCGAGCCTCCACTGTGTTTGCTGGAGCACTCACTCTAGAACTCTCAGCTTCTGTGTGAGAAGTCTGACCACCTGGAAGCTGCCATGCTATGAGGAAGCCCAAGGCCCGTGGAGAGGCGATACGTAGTGTCTCTGGTCAAGAGTCCCGGCTGAGAGCAGCCTTCAGGTCGTGCCAGCCTAGGTCCTGACATAGGAGAGGGGAAGCCTCCGGACGGTTCCAGCCTATGGCTGTTGCAGTCACCCTCAGCTATTGAAACGATCCTGGCTGAGACCCCAGACATCATGAGGCAGGCATGAGACATCGCCACTGTCTGAATTCCTGACACACAATATTTGTGAGCATAATGAGGTGGTGGTTGCTTTCTGCCACTCAGGTTTAGGATAGTTTGTTATGCGTCAATAAATAACTGGAACGCCTGTCATTCTTAGTTTGATTTCATAGCTTAGTGGCTCATGGCCTAGGCTTCTTTTTAAAATAAAAGCTGGGGGGTGGGGGTTGTAGCTCAGTGGTAGAGTGGATGCCTAGCGTGCACGAGATCCTGGGTTCCATCTCCAGCACCTCCTTAAAAAAAATAATAAGCCTAATTACCTCCCCCCCAAATTAAAATAAAAGCAAATATTAATAATTTTGAGAAGAGTTTGGACACTTCCTTTCAACGTTGAGGTAATTGGAGACCCCCTGGTTGGAAATGGTGTTTGATATTTTATTGAGTTCAGTTTCTTCCTTCTAGAATTCTGAGGAGGATGATGTAGCTTCTGAAATATCTAAACACTTAAAAATTTTTCTGAAATTCTCTCAGTTCAGTGCTCTGTTTCTGTATATCTGGCTTGAGAGAGTTTAACCATTGGACAAATGTTAAATCAATTCCTTATAAAATGAGTAACTCGTTATAGTCAGAGTGCCCTGCCCCTCTTGTTTTGCTTTTCATTATCTCTGCCCTCCTACATTGTAGGCAGTGTTAAATAGTGCCAGACTTTTTAGCATCTGGAAATCGTATAAAACTCAGTTTGTGAATAAAAATAGTCTACCATTTCCTGGTCAATTTATTTTGCTAAATACCAAAACTTGGCTTCCTCCTTTGTCGATGATAAAGAGGGGCAAAAACTAATGCAACTTTCAAAAAATAAATGTTTTAAAAATGACCATCCTGTTCTATAAAATAGCTCCACATATTATAAGTAACTTAGAAAATGTGTTCCGGACTGAAGTCCAGTTCTAAAAATGAAACCATTCATTGATTCATTCATATAAATATTCATTCAATAAATGTGTATTGAGTACCCATTATGTGTTAACCATTACATTGGGTAACAAAAATTCAGAAGTGAGAAAGTCCAAAGATTTCTCCTACAGGGATTCTAAAGAGTCCTAGGAAATATCTTCCTGGTGATTACATTCCTTAAGCTTTCAGTCCCACGTTTGCAACAGCTGCAGAAGGTTCTCAGAAACACATTTGCAGCATCTCCAACTCCTTTGTCACTGTTGGCAATAAGCAGAAAGAATCTTAGGTGGAGCTGTTCTTTTAGTAAATTAAACAATGATCAAAACTTTGCTCATTTTTTCCACCACCATTTGTCATCAATTTTCCATGACATTATGTGTGTGACAAGTGTATACAGGATCTTCATATAACAGAAAGAAAACTTGCACACGCAGAATCTAAGAAATCTCGGGCAAGGCATAATTTACCATATAGTTTAAAAATATGTACTCACCACTTAAAAAATATTTGCTACTTTAAGATTTTGCAAGGGACATCTGTTGTTTTGCCTGATCAGCATAAGTCCCTTTTTCTAGTAATATCACCCGAATTTTGCTTGGGGAAACCAGTGCTGTTCTATTCTCAGTCTGTGTGTTCTGAAAATGGTCAATCCTCTCCCCAGGTCCAGGGGTGGGCATGTGACATTAGCTGCCAATCTGCACATGCCAATCCTCAGGTCACAGTTATTGGCTCTGGGGCATTCATGTGACTCAAGCTAGTCCAATGAGAGCTTTACCCAAGTTGCTGGAAGATCCCAGAGAGAGGCATTTGGCCTTCCTTTTAGGGTTACTAACAGATTAGGATGCATCCTTGGGGCTTCAGGCTGCCATCTTACTACCACATGGGAAGAGTCAGCCAGAGAGTGGCCCCAACCCGAAGGCAGAACCAAGACAAGGAGAGAAAAATCACACCTCCCAAGATATATCAACCTTTCCCCTCCCCCAGACTAAACATTCCTTAAAATTATTTTTGTTGGCTTTTTAAAATTTCTAAATCTGTCACTGTTAGTAACTTCTGCCTCTCTCGATGTTTATAAACTAACCAGTATGTATGTAATACTTAAACACTCGCTGTGCTTTAATAAGCTGCCTTTCAAGCCATTAGAGAAAGATTTAGAGGTTCAAGAATGATATGGTAGGTAATTTATGTTTAAATCAACCTCCTGTTTTATAGACTGTGTTAAGAAGTACCTGTAAATATTTCCTCTTGGCATCTTCAGTCATCTTAATGGGTTAAGTGCCCAGCATGTTCTACACGTTCAGTTTCAAAGATCTACCTGAGCAGACGTGGGCTTCCTTCATGTTTACTATTTCCCTTCTCTTATTTTCAACACACACACACACACACACACACACACACACACACACGCACACACAGAGTTGACCCTCGAATGACATGGGTTTGAATTGCTGGGGTTCACTTATCAATGAATTATTTTCAATAAATGCTCGCTACAGTAATTCACGATCTGCGGTTGGTTGACGGGGCCAACTGTAAAGTTATACATGGGAACCCCTGAGCCCCATGTTCAAGCGTCAAACACACACACACACACACACACACACACACACACACACACACACAGTTTCTGGCCTTAACTCCCTGCTGCCATCCTCAGGATTCTGATTCCTCTAAACCCGGGTGGAATTTCAGAAATAGACATTTTTTTTCACTAGAAACCCAATAACTCAAATCCCTGTGAACTCCTCTTTGTGAAATACTGGTTTAAGGGATTAGAATCCTAGGGAATTACAGCTGGAGGAAACTTTGCCTGTGACCTAGTCCAGTCTTCGTTCCGCACACCTATTCACAGTCCTGGAGACCAGGATCCAGCCCCAGAGGGGAACGTGGTCGGTGCCAGCACTAGAATCCAAGCCTCCTGACTCTTGTCTGAGGCCTTTTCCACGGCACTTGTGTGGTCTTCACACTCCAACCTGAAAACAGAACACAGCTGTGCTCTCCCCTGCAGTCCAAACTCAAGGTTAAATTTTTAGAAAAAGAAAGAGAGTAAAAGAATAGTGTGAAACCTCTTAGCTGGTGTCATGCTATCCTGCTGGGGTCTCCAGTCAGTTATTTTGCATGTAGGACAGAGAACGTCTACAATGATAATACACCGACAATTTTCTGAGGATATAATAGGTGCTAAGCGCTATTTTAATACATATATGTTCTTTCTTTTGGTGCTCACATCATCCTTGGGAAAGGGGCACTAACACTGCCTCTGGATGTGAAAGTGAGGTTCCGTAATTGGCCCAAATCACTCAGCCAGGACTCGACTACGATTTCAGTCCTAACAGGCACTGAGAGCTGCCCTGCTTCCTCTTCCTTTTCTTCTCTCCCTCCTCTCTCCCACCTTTCCTTCCCCCTCCTCCCCTCCTTCTTCCTTTTCCTCTTCTCCCTCCTCCTCCTCTTCTTCCTCTTCCTCTTCCTGTTCCTCTTCCTCCTCTGCCCCCTCCTCCTTTCCCTCCCTCCTCCCTCTTCTCCTTCTTCCTAAGGACTAGACTCTTGACCTCAGCCAGAAAATCCACAAGTGCAGGCCATTTGTTATCACGACATGGAAGTAGCTGGTGATGTGTACTGTTCCCACAGAGCACTTTGAATGGGGTCAAAAGCTTTTTCTTTACCAACAGAGGATAATGTGTCATAAAATAAAGCCCCAGAAAGTGGCTGCTTGGGACATGTTGGAGGTCATTGATCTTGAATCTCCTGAGGCAGATGAAGAATCTGGGATATTGCTAATGATGATGATTATAGTGACGACGACGATGATGATGATGATGAAGAAGGAGGACAGTAACATTCATTGAAAGCTAATGATGTACTAGACAGTGTTGCCAGGGTTCTGTATGTATGATTTTTTTCACTCCCCACAATAGTCCTAAGCAGTAAGAACTACTATTACTCTCATTGTTTCTACAAATAAACCGAATCAGAAACAGTTTAAGAAAACTGCCTCAGTCCTAAGTAAGTGGTAGAGCTGTGAATCAAACCCAGATAGTTACATTAAGCTGCTTAGCCTGTGCGAAGTAGGATGGTGGCTGAATAATGTAAGTGAATGACCTGCCCAAAGCAGGAAGGGTAAATCCCCAATTCAGATTTTAGGAGTATCCAGGAACACCATATCTCATATCTCTAAGTCCCTAGGACAGTGTTATTATGGAGACTAATGACAATAATACTGATTACCAGCACCTTTGGAGAAGGTACTTTATGCATTGGACACCTTAGCCCTTTGATAACATTATGACGTATAATCACACGGTCACCCCATGAGTTCGGTCCTGTTATTAAATTCCGCTTGCAGAGAAGAGGTCACATAACTGGCCCAATGTCATTGCCCGAGTTTATGTCAGAGCTCTTGCCCAGTCACACTTACTGAGTTACTCAAAGAAGTAGTTGATCTCTGCCTCTTCCATGTCTAGAAGTGCTAAAAAAAAGTCCACTCCAGGAGCTTGGTTATCCCCTTGCAGAAATAACCCTGGTCTTTGTGTGGCTCCCGGCGGCTGAGACGTTTTCTGAGATACTGTATCTGGAGTTGTCATTAAGATTTTTCTGTGACCCCAGAGTGCAAAGACACAAACCCGAGTGTAACTTGCAGCAGAGAGGTCAGATAGGGTAAAGCCAGGGCTCACTTCCCCCGAATAGAAGTGACCTTTGTATCAAGCCCCTCTAGAGCATTCCTGCTATGAAGTCCACTGGAAGTAGCCCGAAGCCTCCCTTTCAGAGACTGCTTTATAATTCCTCAACAATGAATTACCAAAGAGTAAAATTTAATAGTCATTTGGCTGTATATCCTGCAAATATAATTTGAGTAGCTCTCTTTCTATTAAAGGTTTGTTCTTTTTTTCCCCCGCTCTTATTAACAAAGCAGCTTCATAGCTGATTTCCTGTCTGTGGTTCTGAGTTGAGTTAGAGTGTGTGGGCTGAGCCTGCAGCCCACAGTGAGTTCTCTCCAATACCATCTGTACACCTCATTGAACACTGAATCATGCATTCTTCTGTCTTAATGTGTCTCTCCTATTGCAGCTTGTATTGTCATTTAAATTTTTGTGTGTTTAAGTCTTGTCTCCTTCATTAGCTTGTAAGTTCCTTGAGGTCAGGGAGTATGATTTATTCCTCTTTGCAAGCCCTGTAATGCTGTTCAGTATATTGCCAGAGGGGTTGGGCAGACTTGGCCAAGGTTACAGAGCTAGGAAGTGATGGAACATCACGAGAACCCAAGACCACTCTGTGATGCTCAGCCTTCTGAGAGCAGGAGCTGACTGAGGAGCTACCCTGGGTCCAGGGCTTTGCAAGTGCTGTCTCATTTATCCATGATCATTCTCTGAAAATCCTGTAGTCTAGTGTGAAATGCACAACTGATAAGAACTCTGTCATACAAAGCTCAGTATGATCCAGCTGTGTTGTAAGTGTGTAGAAGGAGTGACACACTCATTTGTTCAGTGAATATTTATTGAACACCTCCTCCAGTGTGGCGGTCCCATGCTAACTGCCAGGAGTTGTAGGAGTGAACTAAATTGTCCGCGGCCTCTCGCAAATTACATTTTGTGGGAAAGATAAGCACTAAACAAAAAAATACGCAATTCTACAATCCGAAGAGGCCTGTGGAGACAGGAAACACATCTGTGTGGTAGACAGAAACAGCACAAGGGTAGGACAGGTGGATCATCCTGGGTAAGCAGGGAAGGATCTCTGAAGAAGTAACACTTCAGCTGAGACACAACAACTGAGAAGGAGACAGTGCTGGGAACAAACAAGGGAAGAACTTTCCAAGTAGAGGGGAAAGAACCTGTGACTAGAAACAGCTCAGGAAATCCTGGGAAGTGAAGAGGATCAAGGGCAGCTGGAGCACACGAGTTGAGATGAGATGGGAGGACAGCAGGACAGATCATTTAGGGCCTTATGGCTTTAACCCAAGAGTCCAAAAATTCTTACCTCAATGCTGTGGGGAACCATCAAAGACCTTTAGGTAGAAAGATGGATTGATTGTAAGCTGGGGCCTAAGCATGGCAGAGGGGGTTTAAGTTGAGCTGTGGAGGATGGATATTATTAACAAAGGTGGAGAATAACAAACCAAAGAAGATAGAGAATGTGGGGGAAAAAAGACACAGAGTGGGGGCACCACAGAACAGGTGTCAGGATGGGTAATTAGGCGCTGCTGGAAAGGAGAGCTCATGCTGAGGGTTGGTAATTCTGGAAATTGTTCTTGGAGTCAGAGTGTGGTGCTCACAGTCCAAATTTCTGTAGAGAATGGAGAGTCTTAATATTGAGGAACATACGACTGACAGAGGGAACAAGGACCTAGTTTCTGCTTCCCTTCGATGCTTTCTTATTTCTGTGGATGGGTTTGTAAGTACCCATTGACTCTTCTCAGTTAAAAACCAGTGAGAACAGAACCAGAAAGACAGACATGGTTTGCTTATGAGTGCAGACAAAACCGCCTTTGAGATTTAGGTTATCAAAGAGATTCATGTTTCATTGTTGCTAGTGCTTTGTATTGTAATTAGTGTTTTTAATTAAGAGGCTCTCGAAAAGCCTCGGACTTCTAGGCGTTGGCTGGGACTCGAGAAGGCTGATCAGTATCTGGACAAACATGTGGCTTTTCTATTTAAGCAACAAGGTCTTTTGAAAAAAGAAGCTTTTCGTAATATTGTCACTTTTGCCATATTTAGAAGTTCAAAACATGTCAGAACTTTTTGCCGCTAAGTGAGGCTTTGTCCTCTGGACAAAGTACCCGATATGGCTGTGGGCCACGTGAAACTGTGGGGAGGGAGATTTCGGGAATGTTGAGGGGTAACTGTGGGCTGTAGTGTTACAATTGTTAGAGTTCTTTTTAGTTGTAACAAACTTAGTCTTCCTTAGTCTAGTTTAGGGGAAAAGGAGGTATTGAAATAAGAGTAAGGGACACCTCTTACTAGTTTTGAGCCTTACTATCCACCTTGCGTGGTGACCATATATTAGGGTCCCCTGGGAAGTCATCTCTTCCCCACCTCCGCCCACGGGCTTCAGCAGAGCTGGCTCTCCCTCTGGCAGGGCTTGTCCGTGTGATTCAGGATGTTCCTCCAGGCCCTGGGTACTGGCTCAGGATAGCCAAGTTGAGCCACTAAGAAGCATTAAAACCTTTAGTGGCAATCTTGGAAAAGGGTCTCACTTTTGTCGCTGAGAATAAACCCAGCATAGTGCCGGGAGATTCTGGGAGCCAGCCTATGAGTAGGACAGGCCACTCTGCCAGAGAGCTGGGGGAACTGCTACGGAACCAGAGTGGGGCCATGGAGAGGGAGGAACCGTTGCACTGCTTGAGGCCTGGAGCGAGCAGAGCCTGAAGTTGCGTACACCCCAGACTGTCCACTGATAGGAAGCAATAAACACTCTTTCCTGCTTTTGTCAGTGTGGGTTGAATTCTTCTACCTTGCAAAGGAAAGATACAGAAGGGTGGAGGGGATCTTACGAAAGCCAAAAACAGGAGTCCTGATGGGGATCAGAAAGGGTCTCGGAAGCAGAAATTAGAGACCCATCCAGAACCCCCAGCAGACTTCTTTTCCTTTCCCTTGTCTTGGCCTCTGCCTTCTCTCACTGCAGGCTGGTGGCCTCTCACCCACAGTCGCCTTCTCAGGATCCGGCTGCCAGGAGCTCCCAGGTGCGCATGCGCACCCCGACTTGGTGGAAGAGATGAGCTCGAGTCTCTTTAGATCCCAGTTCCAAGTCACCCGGAGAGAAGCCCTGAGGGGCTTGAGTGGGAGTGGGTAGTATTAGGGATGAATCCTATTTTCTGAGCCCTAGGAGGGGCTTTGGGCGCAAAGTGTTCTGCTTCAGAGTGGGTATATTGCCCCCACCCTGTTGTCCCCCGTCCTTTCTCAGAGGCGTAGGAGCAGGGGTCGTGACAGTTGTGCTCAGCTTTGACGGAGATGGACAGGCATGTCCACTGGAGAACTGTTTCTAACTTTGAGAAGAGCCATCTGTCGTCATTCCTTTGCAGGTCTGAGCAGGAGAGCTGATAGGACCAGCTGTCTCAGTTTTCCCAGAACTGAGGGGCTTCCTGTGCAAGGGGTTCTAGGCCTAAAGGCAGGACAGTCTCAGACAAACCTGGGTGGAGGTTCACCCTCACCCAGTTTGCTGGGGGCAGGCTGAGTCTTTATTCCTAGACTAGGGCAGGGTGCCAGCTTCATGGTACTCCAACCAAAAATGTGGTTTCAGGAGTCATGCAGAGGCATCCAGCCACCCTTTCCTTGTTTATACCTCTCAACAGTGCCATCCTGTGTCCTGTAGCCTTGGACATAAAACAGCAGTCACTCATGAGCGTTTCTGTCTAGCTAATGAATGCAGTGGTGGTAGGTTTCCAAACTACTTTCTGATTCTGGCCAGGGATGTAGAGCTCAGTGGAGGGGAGGTGGCGGCACAGAGTGGGAGCAGAGACAACATATCATGTGTGACTTTCCCTGGGCCTTTTGGTCCCCTAGAGGGCACACAGCTATCACCGCACACTGGAACTCTAGGGACCTGCTAAGAGACAGAGAAAGGTGCTTAGTTTTGGTTCCACCACCACAGCTTTGACATTGAGGCTTGTAACACCATCGTGGAAGATTTCAAACTAACAGCCCAGAGCTTCAGTTTTGGGAGGTGGCTCCCGACCCTGTCTGCATATTAGCGTCACTTACAGAGCTTCCAGAACATACCCCAGTGCCTGTCCCTTCCCACCAGATTAATTGGATCTGAATTGCTGGAGTAGGAGTTCAGGCTTTTGCATTTAGAAAATCTCCCTGCGTGATTATAAGAGGCAGCCAGATAAAGGACAGAGCATTGCATTGCAAAGGAGGAGAAGTCAGTGAAGATTTTCCAGCTTCCCAGTCTGGTTCAGTGTCCACTGCGTTCTGGTCAGCCATGTCCAGAAAGGTAGGTGTCATCTAGCGTGGGCCTCCAGTCTTACCCTGTGGATCTGGGGGCAGGGCTTAGGAAAGGGAACCGCTGTGAGCGGATAAACACTCCAAAAAATGTTAATATAGTCACTTTTTTTTTTTCTGAAAGAAATGCCATTGGTGGAGATAAAAGGGACATAAGTAGGTTTTTACCTCGCGTGCTTCTCGTTAATGAAACCCAGCAGTGCCTCCGAGCCCTCCATCCACAGTTTGCCTTTTTTTGTGAAGAGAACAGTGTGTTGGAGAGAGGAAGGAAAATGATGGGGACGTACGGCAAAAGAAATGAGGGCGAGGAGCTGCGAGGGCCTTGGGGAAGTGTTGGAACTTGCTTAGAAACCAAATGTTTGGAGCCCAAGTTGCCAAAAAGAACAGGGGGTGGGGAGATCTGTCCTTTTATCCCAACCAGTACCATAAACTTCAGGGGGCAAGAAAGCCCTGCCTCTGTTTGAACAGCTGGGGTAAGGAGTTAGTGCAGTCCACTTGATCTGTCTGGGCATGCCTCTCCCAAGAGCAATTAAGCCCCTAGAATCAGAGAATGCCTGGCCTGCCAAGGGCCTTAGTGCTTGTCAACTCCAATCGCTCACCTTACCAGCGGGAAACGGAGGCCCCTTGAGGGGACGGGACTTGCTGAACGTCTCTGCTAGTAAGGGGTGCCGTAGAGCCTCGCGATGTCCCCTGACTTTGGACACAGGGAGTGTTCTGCTTAGAAATAAGACTGACCAGAAAGAACTCCAGCGGGTCCCCACGTCCTCTCCCACTGCCAAGTGGACCCTGCGTTCCCTCTTTCAAGACAGAAGGACATTTCCTTCCCAACTGCCACTCCCACCTCCAGCGGGGTTAACTCTACGTCTCATTGTGAGGTGACCACTGAACTTGCAGATAGATTTCACCTGTGAGGAAGATACCACACTCACAGTGGGAGTGACGCCGAGAACTTTCTGCGACTGCCATTCTGCAGCATGGCGATTTGTTATATCATCAGATACCATTTTGGCTTTTCAGTTTACGTTTCTTATTTCATTCTTTGTTTTCTTTTTTTAAAAAACAGTAAACACATTATTTCAGACAAGTGAGGCATGTCCATGTAGACTAGTGACTATGATCAATTTGACCATGTTTTCAAAGAAGAGTGTTTTCCTTATTTGAAAATTAACTCCATAAACCCAGTTGAGAGACTCCGATTTCTTATGAGAAGCCTTTAAGGTCTTCTTAAGTAACACACATTCAATAAATATTTTTTAGTGCCTGCTATACGTTGTTATGATTGATGTTGAAATTACAAAGATGAAAACAGTTAATCTCTGCCCTTAAGTTTATAGACTAGGGGTAGCATAATTAATTAAGATGATAGTTGTTTGTAGGATACTGGGGTCTCTAAAATGGTTGATAAAATGGATCGCTTCCATGCTTCTTAAACAGTTCCCAATCTTCCACCTCAGAATTTTCTTCATGCTCTTAATAGCCTCAGCAAACCTTTTCATTATGGGAAGCCCAAAGATCACGATCAGCCCAGCTCCCACTCAAGGGACTGCAGATTCTGACTCACCGGAGCAAGAGTGGGTGAGGTGTTCTTTGCACACCGCAGCCCCCCACAGAGCACATAACCTTTCTGGTACCAGGATAATGAATCGAATGCATGTATTTGCTGGTCTGATAAAGGCAGTATATCTCACTGTCCTAACCTCTGCAAAAGACCTGAGGGTGTGTGTCCCTTTGGCCCCATCTCTAAATCACCTCGAGCCCTGGAGTCCCGGCCTGTCCCCGGGCGGCAGGGAGAAGGGGCTCCTGTTATCTGGCTTTGCTGATATGCCAAGCTAATGGCATGGAGCTCTCTTGGCCGTCTGGAATGGAAGAAACAGAACACCAATTTAAATCATGAAAAAAAAAAAAAAAGAGTCCGTGAATCTATCATCATTAATCTTGCTGTCAGTTTTAATTTTGGGGACATTACCTCACTCAACACCAGTTGAAAAGAGCTGCCAAACCCGATGATGTCATCATCACTAGCTGCGTCTGACCCGGCCTGCGGATTCTCAGAGCTCGGAGCAAGTTAATAAATCCCCTGGCACTTGGACACACAGTGGAGTTTTATTACAATGAAGGTATAACCCATGATGTTGTTTCAATTAAATGGCCTGAGAAAATACTTTCTTGTGTTTAGCAAAACTGTAAAACATAATTATCCTCATGCAGTTGGGTCTGTTCATTGTGCTGACGTGATCATTATATAGTTTCTGTCTCCCTCCCTCTCCCTCTCTCCTGTGTGCACGCGTGCATACACACAGACACACACACACGCACACACATGCACAGTCTCAGAGCAAAGTGGAAGGATGGCTCTAAGCATCTCTTCTAGGTCACCACTTAGAGACCTGGCTGGTCGCTGCGTAACAATGTAACTACACTGAGAGGCACCCAGGAAACCTTTTCTGGGTAAAGCAATTGAGGGAAGTCTGGGGTTCGGCATTTGATGTCTCAGTCCGGGCAGAATGCTTCTTAAAAAGGGGCTGATACACTGAGGAAAACCTGGAGACCAACAGCTGCTCACTCAAAACTCAGACGTCGCTGCTCTTCAGATACTGATGAACAATTTCCTTTGACCTGATTGCTCACTGTCAAGGTTGTGAGTTTTTACAGTTCCTACTCATGGCCCATCACGAGTCCCCTGGCCTGACCCTCCCGTGAAGTCATCCTGCTAAGCGAGTGCCCTCGCATCAGAGGCATCGCCGTAGTGTCAGCACACGGGGCCATGAACACAGGCTGCGGCGGATCCCTGCCATTTCGGCAGGAGGAGAACTGGCAGTGAGGGGAGAAGCCGTCTTCCTTTCAGCACAGTTTGCTTTTAGGTAACATGGTGAGTTTAGAGAGCACCACAGTTGGTACACAAAATGGACAATCAGTGTTTCCAAGCACTCCTCTGGGGTGAGTATCTCCTCTCTTATGCACTGTGTGTACGATATGAGGTTTGTGTGACTGCACGAATGTCTGCGTGGACACACACACATAGACGCGTTTTGAAGTTTTTGAGCATAAGGAGGATTGGTCAGCATCAGAAACCTGGCCCAAGTCCCCATGAGTCCTTCCCCCCATGACTTACTCCAGGTGACTCCTCCTGAGCTCCTCCCTTCCCCAACCCCAGCGAGTGCCCCTAAATGGTGCTCATCAGTCATGCCAAACAGTCCAGTTGGCTTTGCACAGAGCACGAATGAGGACGAGGGAAGACCCCCGAGCTCATTTTTCTTGACCGTCTCACACAGGAACTGGTTCGAGGTCTCCAGGGGGAGCAAGCAGCACACAGATTCACTGTCCCTTTTGCCCT
This sequence comes from Camelus bactrianus, assembly GCF_048773025.1. Lineage (NCBI taxonomy): Eukaryota > Metazoa > Chordata > Mammalia > Artiodactyla > Camelidae > Camelus > Camelus bactrianus. The sequence continues at coordinate 114,200,976 of NC_133541.1, forward strand.
CCCAGATAGAGGCCCTTGGAGATTCTTTATTATTATTTTTAATGGTCTCATATAAAGTGCATCTATTCACAAGATACACTGCCTGATGTAAGAATCCATAACTGCATCCTGTGAACAATTCCTGCTGTTTATGGAGTATTGTCTTGACATACTTGTTAAACCTCAATAAATATGTTTTTAATAACCATATGGTATTTAACATATAATAACTGTCTTATTAGGTTTAAATTAAATTCTTGCTCATGACACTTCATTAAAAGTGTGACCAGTCTTTTCCTGGCTAAGAAGGGATTTGAAATAACCATGGTAAGAACACTTCTTTTGGAGAGAAGAGAATGATTAAAAAGCATGGGTTTTGATTTTGATGATGTGATTAAAACAAAGTGCATTTTTCAAAATTCGTACATGGGGAGTCCCAGTGAAAATAACGTACAGCGGAGTTGTAACAGTGCAGGAAATTGGCGAAAGGGCCACGCTCAGAATGCAGTGTTTCCTGCCTGGTGCACGTAGGTCTCTGAGGTGTGCTAGGGGAACGACCGGGGCTCCTCTCTCTTTTTGTTCTCCGTGTCCTTTCTCACCGCGCAGCATGAAGGTGGAAGACAGTGCTGATTCTGGGCAAAATAGCGAAGAATAAGAAATTAGGTCACAGTGCCCTCACTTCCTTTGTAGGTGACCCCCCTACCCTTCTTATTGTTTCTGTCGCTTCACTCATTTTGTCCCTTGGTTACTCCGTTTCCCACCCAGGTGCCTGAAAAAAGGCTATATATCCTTTCATGCTCCAATACTCGTCTTAGCACTTTGATAATCCCCAGTGAGGAGGGGGAACGGACAGAAAGAGACTTGCAGAGAACCGACTGGGGACGTGCGTGCCGTGGTTGTGTGTGGATGATGGGATTTGTTCAGGCAGGGAGGTTGTCCGAAGTGCTCTGGAGAAGCCGGAGGGAGGAGGTGAGTGTCCGTCTTGTCCTGGGAAGCACCTGCTCCGCGGGGCTGGGTGATGAGTGTAGCGAGAGTGGTGAGAAGAGTGGAGGAGAGAGCTGATTTCAGGGCAGGCTCCACGAAGGAGGTGGCGTTTGATCTAAGTCTCTAAAGCTTAGGTAACAGGAGGTCCTGGTGGAAGCAGAAGTCACTGGACAGTGGTCCTGTGGTCCCAGCAGCTTTGGCATCAGTCAGGAACTTGTTAGAAATGCATGTTCTTGATCCCCAGTCCACATCTATGGGACCAGAAACTCTGGGGGCGGGGCCCTCACACTCTACGTCGTCTAAGTCCTTCCAGTGACAGATGCATGCTGTATTTGCAGGCTGCTGCCGACATTTGGGAAGGATCGCTCTTTGTGGTGGGGCCTGTCCTGTGTGTGGTAGGATGTTATTAAGCAGCACCTCTGCTTCTGCCTACTCGATGCCAGCAGCACCTCTGCCCTCCCCAGCAGTGAAAACCAAAAATATCTCCAGATGTTGCCAGGCATCCCCAGAAAGCAGAATCACTACCCCTGGTTGAAAATCACCTCTCTGGAAGAAAGAACAGCATATAAAAAAATTATAGTGGTAGGGGCATGTTTGAGAAATAATGAGTGGTCTAGCATGAAGAGCATCCTAGGTGTGAGTGTAGAGGGGTTGGAAATAAGCCACAAAGGGAGGTATGAGCCTGAGTTTGGACACTGTTGAATGGTGGGTAAATTTTTTTGGACTTAATTCAGAGGGTACTATGGAGTCACTGAGAAGTTTAGGTAAAGGGCGATGTAACGAAATCTCTGCTTTGGAATCCATTAGATTAGAGCAGTGACTTTCAAACTATTATGAAAAATTTAATGGTTCAGGGCATAAACATACACATGCAGCAAAACTTTTACAGATAATTTTTATGTTACTTGTAATGCAGTCTGATTTTTTTTTCTATTCTATTTTTAAAATGCTGTTCATGATATACTAAACAATTTCATAATCCATTAATGGACCTGAAGACATTAGAAATGAGGGAGCAGAGAGGTTGGCAGGGGAATATTTGAACTGTCGGGCAAAAGATGATGGAAACGTAATACTAGGGTGGGAATGGGGCAGAGGGAAGAGCTGGCAGGGACATTTCAGAGATAGAGTCTGGAAGGGAGAGGGGAAGTCAGAAAAAAAATTCATAGGTTTTTATCAGTTTTTATCATAATGATTCTTTTTGTGTGTGTGCCACCAGCATGAATCACTGCCAAAGTGACAGAGTTGGAGAAGGTTATTGTTTTTATTCCTTTACTAATTTTTGGCAGAGAGGAGGTGCTGTTTCTGGCTCTGGGCCTGCAGAGTTTGGGCTACTTAGCATGGTAAAAATGTCCAGCAAGCCACAGGGAAGGTAGGCAGTGGCATGGATGAGGGTCGGGGGGGTGGTGTGGATTTAGGAGCCGTGCCCACACGAGGCCTGGTGTGTGAGGTCACCAGAGGGGAGAGAAGGTGGTTTCTGAGGCTAATAGCCTCTCCCTGTATATTGATATCTATCTGAGTAATAATATTCATTTCCTGTGTAATAAAGACCCCCTCAACAGATGGTGTCCCATCATAAATAAGTCAAAGCAAACTCAAGACATGGTCCTTGCCCTCTGAGAGGCTGTCGTTCATTTAGGCCCCCTGGCTTGCTCTGAGTGGTATTTTCATCTTTATTGAACACCAGCCATCAGCTACACGCTATTCTAAGTGCTGAGAACCAAAGCAGTGTACAGAATAAATGTCCCTGCCAACATGGAGCTTCTTCTCTGGTAGAGGGATACAGACAAGAAGCACATAAAACACGCAAACAAATGAATGCCTATTATATCAGATGGTGGTGAATGCCATGGAAGAAAAATAAAGCAAGGGAGGGGAGGGGGTACCAGATGGAGAAACTATAGTTTGAAGTTGGGGGGTTTTCTTGAAACACTGGTGATTGAGTCCCCCTGAGAGTCCCCGGTTTCTTGGGATGACTGACATGGTAAAAGCATGGTGAGACTAGTCCTGATGGTCTCAAGGCAGAGCGTGCTGGACGGATGTGGAGAGAAAGGGCGGGAGGCAGGGTGTGACCGTCTTTCTGGGGACGTTCAGCTCTGAGCTCATCTTTTCGCTGCTGCTCTGGAGGCCAGGGGAGGGCTTCCCTGGGTCCTACCTTCTTTGCCTTACTGTACTCCCATTTTTTAATCTCTTCATTTCCAAAGCTCTTTCCCTCCTTATTTTTCATTTGGAAGTCACAAAACTCAACCTAGGGATCTCAGGACTTAAGTCTTGTGACAGATCAGAGACCCAGATGGCGTGTTCTAGGTGTGTCTACTCGCAGCTGACTATGGGGCACTGGTTCTGTGGGATGTTAGGAGTTACTGCATGAAAATAGGACTTTGCAGTCAAATACATTTGGGAAATTCTGGTCTAAACAAGCTTTCATGGGATTCTTGACTGTAGTACTTCATAAAAGCTTTAGCATGCTGTTGAGCACGGCAAATCTCCAAGATGAAACAGAAGAGACGTGATTTTCCGAACTTACTTGGCCAAGGGAATCTGTTGTTGTAGAAGATCTCTTAGGGGATCGTTGTTCTAAGGTACACACTTTGGGAAACAGTCAACAGGCTGTATTGTGGGATGCTGGGCTCTGAATCTTACTTTTCTCATCCATAAAATGAGAGTGTTGGCCTGCCACCCAAAGAATGTCAACAGGACCACAGGGCTCTGTCCTTCGCCTTGAGGTGGTTCAGAGTTTTATCAGTGACCTCCATAAAGAGAAAAGAGATAATTATCACGTCTGGAGATGACACAGATTTGGGAAGGGTGACTTTAGGTCAGATGACAGAATCAAGACTTAAACTTATCTTGACATTTTAGAATGATAGGCCAAACTGATCTGCAGAAATTTTAACAAGGATAAATATATGGTTCTGCATTTAGTTTCAGAAAATTGATTTTTAAAGTGTAAGATGTGGCAGAGCAGGTTTGACAACAGTTTAGTTAAAAAAAAAAAAAAAGAAAGAAAGAAAGAAAACATCTTAAGATTTTAATTGACCACAAGCTTAAGATGAGCTACCAGGAGATCTGGCATCTGTAAAACTGAAGCCACTGAGGCTTTATACAGAAATGATTCTATTCTGAGAAAGCTGTGGGCTCCCCTGGGACTGGTTCTTCTGCACTGTTACCATCTGGAGTATTAATATCTGACATTTTTGAGTGACTGTTGAATGCCTGTCACTCTGTTATGCATGTTGTGTGTGTTGTCTGCTTTAGTTCCCACAGTAGCCACATCAGATACTATTGTAACCATTCCCATCCTACAGATGAGGACACTGAGGCTCAGAAATCAGACCCAAACCAAGCTTTGGAGCCTGGATTTAAAGCAGGTGGACCGTGTCCAGGATCTAGATGATCCTAATTTCTACTAGGGTGGCAAGAGATCTGGGAACGTTAAGATTTAAAGATTTGAGGGAAGGAGTGATGCTGTTTAAAAGGATGAAAGGGCTAAAAATGAGCCCGTCTCCTTACGTACAGAAGCTCTTCTGCTGTAGAGGCCTCAGCTCTTGCTGTGCTGCTTCATTTTGTGGGACTAGGAGTTGTTAGCGGTCATCACCAGGAGAAAGATTTCAGTTCAGTGAAAAGAAAGACTTTCTAACGGCCAGACTAATCCAAAATGGACTGGGGGGCCTCGTTAAGTAGCGCATTCTCTCTCCCTCCCCACTGCACCCCCTTCTCTCTCGGAGTATTCAGGTGGAGGCTAGATGACCATGGGTTCCAGTTGTTGGTAAAATTTTGACCTGCATTAACTGGGCTCGTAATTAATGAGTTTAATAGCTCAGTCGTTCTGTTTGTCTGTAATATTTAAACACTTTGGGATGCGCAAAATAATGTGACAGAGTCCCTGCTTTCAAAGAGCTTCTAATCTAGTCCGGGAGGAAGGTATGTAAACAAATTATACATGATCCTGGACCTACAATGGCTTAACTTGTGAGCTCTGCTTTCATGATCCTTTTTACCCTAAATATCACCCCCAGAAACAACCAAAACATGTGTTTGGGGCTGTCCAGTGGTTACAAGGTCATAGCCTTTCAACAGTGAATGGTGATCCGGGTCTAAGGCAGCTCAGGACGCTCTGGCTGGAGTGAGATAGCAAGAGAGGAGCAGGGAGGAGGGAGGGTGGGGAGAGGAAAGAGAGAGGAGGAGGGAAATGGAAGCAGAATCAGTAGCAGAAGAAGAGGAGCAGCGGGGCAATGCTGCCTGGAAGCTCTGTCCCCAAGACCTTCAGGTGCTTTCAGAGGCATTACTACCTCCTGAAAGTTGGGGTTTTGAGACTGATGATCCTAGTTGTGAATACTATGCAGGTGATGGCCGCAAAGAGCACCTGTGGTTACTCTGGGGAGAGTAACCAGGAAGACAGCGCATATCCCATCCAAGCCCGCTGGAGTCTTATTTTAAGAAGCCTCGTCCAGTCTAATCCTTGAGGAAACAGTTCCCCAGAAGCACTTTTAGAATGTAGCATTTGTGTTCACTGTTTTATTCTTATATCATAAACTCTTGCAAAATAATTTTTTTTTCGTATTAAGTTTGGGATTTGTATAGATTTATGGGCTTTCTTAGGACAAGCTTTACTCTCTGTGTCAAAGAGCAAATCGGGTCAAAAAGGTAGAGGTCATCAGAAGTAAGGCAGTTCCTTTCCTGTATCTGAAATGTGTGTAGGATACAGTGGGGGCACCAAGGAGTAGGTGACCTGCTGACCCCAGGGGGCTTGGGAGGAGGGCAGGGAGGGTTCGTGGTGAGGTGCTGCTTGAAGTACCAGTGGGAATGATTCAGGCAGACAAAAGGAAGAAGGACAGCGCTAGTGGAGGGCGTAATGGGACCAACACCACAAAGGCCCAGGAGAGCGTGGCTTCCACTTCTCAGACTGTTCTGTGGCTGGATGACTCTACCGGAATGATGGGGTGTCTGTTGCTTAAGGCAATATAGGGTGATTTTAAGTAGGCGGCACAAACTCATGGCATCAGATAAGGCTGAATACTGAAAAAAATTCTCCCTTTTATAATTGTCTTTTGATCCTTGTGATTATGTCAAGGAGAACGTCTTAGATTCTTACATTCATACATGAGTGGTTTGTACATTCACAGCCTTTAACAAAGAGGGAACAGGGCACACGTTTATCTTTCTCTGCCTCAGTTGTTTCATCTTCAAAATGAAGATGACAGGGTGATAATAGGTGCTAATTCATGGAGTTGTCATGGTAAAATGAAACACCACATGTAAAGCATTCAGAACAAGGCCTCACATGTACTAAGGTCTCAGTGAATATTGCGTATTATTATTTTTGGTTTTGTTGGCTGTTGTCTTCCTAGATAGGCAACACTTAGCTGGCTAGAATTTATTAATACGGCTATTATTTTTGTCAAATACATTTTTACAGTTACCTTTTGTATATTGTAACTGACACTAGCTTCTTTTAAAATTAGATTTATGAAAGTAAATAATAATAAAAGGGGTCCGTGGAAAAGACACGACTCAGGCAGGCAGAATGTGAACGAACACAGCTGGAGAAGTGGAGACCTGAATGATCGCCAAGGGTCTCTGTAGTCCTCACAAAGGTTGTGCTGATGAAGGAAGGAGGCTCAGGAGAGGATGGGAGCATTACCCAAGGTCACTGGGCTCATTAGTGGCAGAGCTCAGGGCAGATCCAGGACCTCCGGATGCTCAGACTCACATTCTTCCCTCTGGGTCTTGCTCCTGGTCCAAAGCCCTGGCACTTCTCAGCTGGGAGAGGCCGATCTTGGCCTGGTAGAAAGGGTGCCAGCGAGGGTGCAGTCCTGTAGGAAACCCTGCTCGCTCCTGACCGCAGCAAACTGTGACCCACATCCTAGGGTCAGCGGCTGTCTGCCATAGTCTCGCGGCGCTCTTCCTGAGCCCTGACACCACGTTCAGTGCTGGGAGTTTGGGTGGGCCTGGAGCGCCTTTAGTATGACTGCCATAATTCAAAACATCCACATTATTATTTTCTCCACAAGACGAAGCCAGGAGAGTGCTGTTAAGTGGAGAGGAAAGTGTTTGTTACGCTAGGCGTTCCAACAAAACGTCCTCCTTTGCCATTAAATCATAGCATTTCTAAATGAAAAGATATTTTGCAAACCTTGGAAGTGCCTGAAAATTGGATATTGTGCAAATTTTTTCCCCCTTCTTTCCCATTTTGTGCTTTTTCTCCAAGTGATGCAGAGAACTACTATTTGCTGGCTTGTTTGTCTTTCCTTGTGACCCAAGTTGTTCACTTTCCCCAAAGACCTCAGATAACTTGATTTTCTGCCTGTAACGTATTATTTCAGTAAATAATGAGGGTAATAAATGGAGGCACAGGAGATGCAGCCATTGCCTCGATGGATTGTTGCTCAAGGTCCCCCTTCTCTAGGGCTGATCGTGAAGGGCCTCATGGTGGGAGATCTGCTTGTTACCTTGACATCTTCAAACAGAAAATTAATGAGGGCATATCGACATGGCAATTAAATCTACAAAGACTGAAATTAATCAACAAAATCTATGAAAAATGGCGTCGACTGTCGTAAACCCTCTACGGGCCCAGCGCAGATTTGTATTCTCTGTGTGAACAGTGCTAACATGTACCCACCCCGTTCTCCAATTACCTCTGCTTCCGCACGGCAGCTCTGGGTGCGGTGGACTTCTCTCTCTTCTTATTCCTCGCTCACAGACCCTGCGCCACTCAGGAGGATGGCTTCTGCATCCACGGCCCTGCTGTTGGGTCTTAAAGACCAGGATTAGCAGCCGAGGAAATCCCTTGACAGGCCTAGGGTATGTCTGGGCCTCCAGCTGGGCTGCTCCCCTCCTACGAGACCCTGGGGACGTGGAATAGGCCTGAGGCTGCAAGTCAGAAAACTGCCAGCAGTCTGGTTTACATTAAGGGAAATTCCCCCTGGTGGCTTGGGAAGCGGGGCCTGCCGGCTCCCTGGCTCCCTGGCTCCCTGGCCCAGGAGCACCCCAGGCCTCTCCTCAGTGTCCTTGGGCAGGGTCTCTCAGCAGGCTCCTCTTTCTCCCTTTCTTGCCAGCTCCCCTTCCTTAAGCAATGATTTAGGCCTATAACCTCATTTTGGAATGTGTGGACTCAGAACTTAGGGCACAGAAGTGATAGATAAGAGCACTTGTGTTTCCTGGCTTGGGCTGGGAGCGAGAGTTGCTCATCAATCAAGTGTCTTGGTGTTCATTCATTCACTCAATCATTCATTCAGCAAATATTTATTAAGAGCTGTGCCAAGCACCATTGTCAGTGCTATCTGTGAACAAAACAGACAAGAATCTCAGCTTACGTTGGAGCTTACATTCTTGGGATCAGGAGCAGCGTCATGATTGGCAGGGCCCAGTGCAAATGAAAGTACAGAGCCCTTTGTTCAAAAATTGGTAAGGATTTCAAGGTAGCCACAGCAGAATATTAAGCAAAAGGTGCAGGCCTTCCAGGTGGGGGACCCAGTGGGACTTCCACCGGCCTCCACAGGGACAGGTAGAAGGTTAACACGTGCATCACCACCGGGTGGACAGCGCAAAGGATGGGACACAGGAGATCTGCTTTCTGCAGGGGTGACAGTAGCTGGACTCTTCTTTGATGATTCAAGGGGTCAAGATAATTTCGAATGTCATCATTAGATTATCATTTGTCATTGCACAGTTACAGTGTTGGCTTTGTGAGCCCTGAGTGGCAGGGTGATGGCTTATGGAGAGTGGTATGCTTGGGTTCTACAAGGAATCGTAAGCCCACAGAAATGATACTACTTTTTAAGATTCAGCTGAGTAGAGTTACCTTTCATGGTTGCTTCCCACAACCTCCTGAAAATCCTCTCAATAGCCTAACAAATAAAAGCAAGCCTGCCATGTGAATACTGATTATTACTGCACATACCAATTATTCTGGTAACGTGGGACAGCCTGTTTAAAGGGGACTCCAGTGGAGTGCATGTGTAGAAAATGAGGCCAGAGGTGAATTCCTGGCTCTGTAATCCATATGGGTCCTCTGTGTGGTTTAGGCTGCCCCGACTGCAGATCTCTGTGAGTGGCTTGTCCTTCATTTCCCAAATTTCAGGCTCCAAACTTGGCGCCAGCCCCTTTCTTTACCCCCATTCAGTTGTTTTTCTTTCATCCAAAAGTAATGAAAAGAGAGCCAAGGCTCTGACAGGCAGATTCTGTTAACTTCATTTCTGGAAAATAAGACTGAGAACATGACTTTCAATTCCAAGCCCAAATGACAGGGAGGGAAACTGGAGGGAATGTGCTGGCATGTGCATCCTGGAGTTCTGTGAAAATAGAAGAGAGCATGTAGTCTTTGGAAATGAAAGGCCATTGAGCAATAGCACTGTGTAGGAAGGGTTTCGTCCTCAAGGTGACCATTTCACCACTTGGACTATTTGGGGACTAATGTGTTTAACCAGTGATGTGGTTTGCCCTCACTGACTGTTCCAGTGTATTCAAGGATCTCCAAATGAGGAGTCAGAGTAACTGGTGTTGAGTCTCATCTCTGCCATTAGGTCAAGTATCTAGCTCTCTCAGCCTCAGTTTCTCATCTGTAAAATGGGGATGCCAGTTACCCATCACTGAGTGTTACTGCAGGGTTCAAGTTAGCAGTATAGTTGAAATTGCTGGTAACCTGCAGAGTGCTTTACAAATGCAGAGTTCATTGTCCCTGTTACTGTTGTTAGTTTCTGTTTGCCAAGGTGAACTCTGTACATGACAAATGCAAAGATGGGATGAAAGAGACATTGCAGGTGGAACCCTCTGATTATTCCCTTTTGGGGGGAAGTGGATAAAGTACAAGATTTTGCCTGGCAGTGATGGTGGAGGGCAGCTGAGTCCTGTCACAGAAAATTTGAAGGCCCTCCCCTTTTTCATTTCCCTCCATGAACTTCTGCCTGTAGTAATAAAAAATCCCGTGTTCATGTCTGTGTCGCTTCATTTTAGGAGCTTGACTTTTATATGAATCTTTGTCCCCGAGTGGGGCTGCTGAGTTTTATTTCTGCCTCATCTTACCCATGAAGAAAGGGAAGTGTGTGACATTAAATGGTTTGCCCCGGTCACCCGGAAAGCCAGTGATGGAGTCTCCAAAGGAGGCAACTGTTACTTTTTATTCTCCACCCCAGTCGCCAGAGGGAACCCCGCAAAGTGTCCAGGGTAGTCCGAGATTCAGCCCTGCCTCCCTGCCAGGACCAGCGCCCATGGTTGTCCCTACATGGACACGTGTTTAACCTCCTCGCTGCCGCATTTGACTGGCAGAGGCTGTTTTCCTGTAAGACCAGCACATTATCAGCACATAAGGAATATAAGCAATATTCACTGTGTACAGAAGCCTTAAGGCTAGATATTGGCATATTCCAAGAGAGGACCTAACACGTAGACAGCATAAATAGGCACGAGGGTCTGGAATGGAATTGGAGGAATTTAGAAAGACCTGCTCCAGAGAGCCATTTATAATTCGCTCTGAATCTCAGGGTAGCCACTCAGCAGCTCTGTAACTTTGAACAAGCTACGCAACCTCTCTGAGCTTCAATTCCTTCATTTTTAAAATGGGGCTCTTAGCATCTCCCCCATGATTATCATGAGAATTCGGCGAGCCTTTGTGTGTATGTGTAAATGTGGGCATGTGTGGAAAATGAGGTTGGGAGGAAGGAGAGGCAAGAGGGAGGGAGACTAGGTCATGTTCAGCACACGCTGCTGGTGCAAGATGTGCCCTTTCCATCTTTCTTTCCTCAAATTGGCCTGCTATTAATCCTGACGCTCTTGACTATAAAACACTTTTCAAGATCTGGGGATGGGAAGGGATAAATTGGGAATTCGAAAATTGCTCTTCCTGAGGAGTGATAGGAATGTTAGCTATCTTGATTGCACATCTGAAATATGTGTAGTTTAGTGTACAGGAACCGTCCCACAATAAAGGTGTTAAAAATAAAGCATCATAGTTGTGTTTGAATTGATCTCTGTGTACATTGTATTCCCAGAGAATTGCTTGATTGCTTGTTAGCTCTTAGAAAGGACAATAATTTTCTGATTTCTTCAAAGAGGTCAGGCCTCCAGCACCGTGCCCCCTGGCTCCCTGTGCTCCCCCATCGTAACCGTCAAGAGGGCTGGTTGCTGTTACTTGTTTCAATTTCTGTCTTCTCTGCCAGGCTCTCTGCCCACTGAGGGCAGGACAGGGTCTGTTCTGTTCATCTGTGTTCCTGCACTGGCATCAAGCCTGCTGTGAGCACATTCTAGCGAACCAGTAAGTGTCAAGGAATGATTGTGTGATGGATGAATAGGAGTTAAGTTCATAGGTGTGAGGGTTAAAATGGGTTATTAAGAAGCCAGTTGCATTTCAGGTCCATTTCCATCTTTTTGATGGATTGGTGTGTATAGGACAACCTGGCGCTCAACACAAGTTCCTTGTAAAAGGCCTACGTGTTCATTCATTCAACAAAATACATTTAGTATCAACTACACACCAAGGACTGTTCTAAGTGTTGGGATAATGCAGAAGTGGCCTAAAGAAACCTAAGTCCCTACATTCTGGGAGATTTCATTCTAGGGGGAGAAAACAGACTATGAACAAATAAATACACATGTAGGTGGTACCCAGTGCTGTGCAGGAGAAGGAGGCTGGATAAGAGAGCCAGACAGCGAGAGGGGTGATGTATTAGGTAGCAGAACTAGAGAGGCCTGAAGAAGTGGAGGACTGACCCTGTGGATATCAGAGGAAGCGTGTTCAAAGTGGAAGGATCAGCCAAAGTTGACGGTCACAATTGGCTTTGACCCTGATGGAGGTTGGAAGAAACAGGGGCTAAGGGAAGCCACTGGAGCCAGGATGGTGATTGCAGAGAAAATATTGTGCTGCTCAGGGCAGTCCTGGCTCCTCTTTCAGACAAATGCAGGTGACCATTCTCGTCTTGGGGCTGGAGAAACAGTTGTGGCTTTGTTTTATATCTTGGCCAAAAGTCTTACGAAGTTTTTAATGATGGAAAACGCAAACCTGCAGGAACGATTCCCACACTACCTGAAGGCCAAACACCTATTTACGTTTCCCGGGTTGCTGCAGGGCCTGGCCCTGTGTCCTTGGCCCTGGGAGGGTACTGGCCAGGAACAGAGCTCTTGGGAGCCAAGCAAGGCAGATGTCAGACTCCCTGGATCCTTCACTGATGGATGACAGAAGGGCTTGGGCAGGGAAGAAGAGTGCGCCGCTCGCCTGCGGATCGTACGCTGCAGCAGCGACACAGTTAATCTTCCATCTAGAGAGATGTTCAGGCGGCTTAGAGAAAGGACATATTTCCAATTTCTCCTGAGAGGAGAAACTGATGGGAAAGTCGCACCTCCCAGTCAGCCCCCAGTTCACAGCGAAGAGCCTGAAAAATCACACACGAGGAGATGTGAAACAGATCAGCGCAGCCAGGAGGTCCTCTGAGGAGCTCGGAAGCGCAGTGGCAGCTGGAAAACCTTGTTTTCCTCAGGTTTCCAAACTTCCCTCAAAGAACTTCACTGTTGGTCTCCGTCTGGTGTGAAATGATTAAGTCTTTTAAATAATGCAGGGACTCATAGAGATCTAGGGCTGCTGGGCTCTGTTCTGAAACAAGCAAGAAACAGATTTTTGTCACTGCTTTCTAGTTGTTGTTTTCTGTTTCTTTGTTTTTAATCTGACCCTCTTCCCCGGTGGATATTTATGCTGGCAATTTAAAACGGCCGAGTGAATCTGTATTTACCTGGGGCTAGTTTACCCTCATTTATGGCTGGTTGTTTTTTGTTTTATTATTATTATTTTAATTTTTTATTTTTTAATTTGATTATTTTTTCAAATTTTACACCCTGTCTGCTTTGGCCCCAGGGCACACTCGTCTGCTGATCTAAAGCACGGACATCCCCTCATTGCCTGGTCCCAGGGTGATGATGGAGTACTTGGTGAAGTGGGGGCTGGAGGGTACGGACCTGGGCGAAGGGGCCACGAGGGAGGTTCAAGCAGATTGAATGGCTGCTCAGTTTTGAACTTGTCTCATAGTGACTTGTGACTTACTCATTGATCCAAAATTATTTTTATTAAGTGCTGTTTTGTGCTGAGTGTGGCAGTTACAAAAGTGAATAAAATGGGACCCTCAGTCTCAGGGAGATCACAGATTGGTAGGAGGACAGTATGAAGATAGGCCAGTGAGACGGTGGTCTTGGTGGCAGTTGCCCACGTGGAAGTTTGTCCCCCTTTCTCCCCTCTCTGTCCCTCCTTCCCTCCCTCTTCATTACACATTACTGAGCAGTTAACCTGTAACGACTACTAGTTAACAGTACAAAAGATCAAGCTGCATAAGACCTCAGTACACTGACTTTTTAGTGCTATCCAATGTTGCAGTGAGAAATGGTCTATTTTAGGGGATCAGTGCCTCCCAAATGGCTGGTCCTTCATTTTTCACCCCTGCAGCTGCAATCTCTCGAAACCGTTCAGCAGACTATCAGCAGTTCTTGAGGGCAGGAACTCAGTTTTTCCAATTCTTCTCTACTTCTTGTTTACCTGGCACAAAGAAACTGCTCAGTAAGTGTTGAATGACTGAGTGAGGGAATGAATGAAGAAGAATTCAAATTACCGCAAAGTGCCTGGGAGACTTGACAATCCACCGGAAAATTGGATCTTCATAGGTGGCCAAACCAGATAACTCAAGCCATGGTTGGAAAATTTACTTTGGGGTTTGAGTTGTGTGCCATAGACATAACTCACTGAAATATGTGGCTTTCCTGCCCAGGAGGTTTCTAGACCCATCTAGGAATGACACTCCCTTAAAGTATTCTGGCAGCTCCTGTGGCAACTTCTTCCACCGCTTGAAGACTGGGTTTTCGTAGCAAGACAGTTTTACCAACTCTTACCTGGAAGGGCCTGGTTATGCCCAGAGGGAGCCTGAGGATGACTTGAGTGGAGTCCACTGTGCCTCCCGCCTGAGCTGATTCTCTGCCCTGTTGCTACAGCTCTGGGCCTTTGGATATTGGCTTGCTCTGTGTCAGGTGCCTGGTGTGGTGGAAATGACGCACGAAGCTTGAATTTGAAGTTAAAGGGCTGAAAGGCAAGCTGGGATCCAGGCACCATGATCTTGTGCCCCGTGTTAGATTCCTGCTGCGGCTGTATCAAATTACCGTAAACGTGGTGACTTCATACAAGCTTATTCTCTTACAGTTCTAAAGGGAAGAAGTTAAAACTGAGTGTTATGAGGGTAAGGAAGGTGTCAGCTGTGTCAGTTCTTTCTGGAGGCTCCAGAGTGAGTCTGTTCCTTGCCTCTTCTGGAGGCCACTGGCATTCCTTGGCTCCTGGCTGCCTCGTCCCTGTCTCTGCTTCTGTGGTCACATTGCCTTCTCTTTCTCTACTGTAGTCAAATCTCCCTCTGCATCCTTCTCATAGACTCTTGTGACGGCATTGGGGCCACCCAGACAATCCAGAGTAATCTCCTTGTCTCATGGTCCTTAACTTAGTCACAAAATAACATTCACAGGTTTCAGAGATTAGGAAGTAGATAACTTTAGGGGGCCATAATTTAGCTTACCACTGGCATGCCCTTTAGTCTTGCTGAAAGTATATATATGTGTGTGTTTATGTGTGTGTGTGTGTATAAATATATATGTTTGTATATAATATGTATTATATACATAATGTGCATATATAGCAATAAAAATGAGCAAATATCTGCATTGTGTTCTACATGACTTTTATACTGTAGACTATAAAAACACTGTTTGTTGTCACTGTTGCCATTACTAACACTGTACTGTGGAACCCCACTACGTATGCGAGTCAAAGCAAGTTGTCCTCAAAGGGGATTGTTCATTTTGGTGAATTCTCCCATCTCCAGCCAGGCCCAAATAAACTGTGGAACAGCAACATTTGGTTGACTGTTACATGTCCCAAGGTGCATCATATTGAGCAAAGCATACAAATTTTAGCTACAGCTCAATGAAGTTTTATGTATGTTTAAAACCAGATGCAGATCAAGATGTAAAAAATTCCCAGCATCTTAGTAAGGGCTCCTTATGCCTCGTCCCAGTGAGTTTCCCCGGGTAATTACTCTTCTGTCTGGATGCTTTCATTCAACATGATGTCTTTCAGGTTTCTCTGTGTTTTCAAAAGAACCAGAGCTTCACAGTTTTTCCGTTGCTGTATAATATTCCGTTATGTGAATGTGCCAAAATTTATTTCCTCGTTCTATTGTTGGTAGTTATTCAAGATGTGTACAGTTAGGAGCTAACAAAAATGAAACTGTGAATATTCTGGTACATGCCTTTCAGTGGACATAAGCAGTCATTTCCACCAAGGGAGAAATTCTCCATTTATTTTGGAGAAAGGAGAAAAATACAGAAATGCAAAGCCAATCTCATTTTTTAAATACAATTTGAAGAATGATAACAAATTCCATCCAGACCCAGATGTGGAGTTCTGTGTGAACACACAACACGAGGAAATGTCTCATCCGAGTTACAGAGGGCAGCTCAAATACAGTGGGAGAATGGCTGTGAAATTCACGGTCAGTTTCATGGCCATGATTTTATGTCTGGGGAGAGAACTTTGGTCCTCTGTAGGAGCTGTGAGCACTGATCAGATCAAGTGTAGCAGCTGACCTGTATCCGTTAGGATAGAAAGCTCTGGCAGGAGTTAAATCAAACTCTGGCCTGTCTTTCTCTAAAAGGTGCGTAGGTAGGTGGTGGAGGGCACAGTTAAAAGACAGCTAGGGAGGACTGTGGTTGACGAGAGAGGAGGAGGCGTCGCGGGCAGCTTAAGGCTATGGAAATGTTGAAACAGTCCGTGTCAGTTTATTTTATGATCATTCCTCAGAGTTTCCATCCTGCATTGGATTTTTTTTGGAGCAGATTAAGAAGTGGAACAATTAATGTGAATCTCATGTTACTGCAAACAGTTGGAGGTCTTAA
This sequence comes from Camelus bactrianus, assembly GCF_048773025.1. Lineage (NCBI taxonomy): Eukaryota > Metazoa > Chordata > Mammalia > Artiodactyla > Camelidae > Camelus > Camelus bactrianus. The sequence goes on from NC_133541.1 coordinate 114,216,852, forward strand.
TTGGGCCAGGAGTGAGCAGGTGGCCCTTCACCAGTCAGCTGTCCTTTTGCCCGTCAGTCAAATGAGGAGAGGGCTTCCGTCGCTCATTAGCAACCATTTGTCACCTCGAACAGAGCTTTGAAAGGATTTCTTTGAACTTTGTTTGGGATTGATTTTCTGCATATGCTGAGCTGTTACTGGCAAACTCTGGGCAACTGCTCCTCTGTAACAAATGCATTAAAAAAAAATGGGTGAGAGGATTTTAACAGCTTCCAAATTACATAGCCTGGAAGGCTGGGATTCTTTCCCTACCTCCAACTCACCTCACAGAGCCTTTACTTGCTGGCATTGCACTCTAGTGAATAACAAGAACTTTGCCCTTCTTAAGAGAACTGTCCTGAACTTTTGATTTACTTTTTTTTCACTGACACTGGCTCCAGACTAAAACTGATTCATAACGATTCTTAACTAAGAATGGACTTTATACTTTGGCCTTGTTTCTTATGTTTCAGTGAATATTTGGGGAGGGGATTTGCATTATCCAGAGCTGGTTTGGAGTACAGCCCAGATGATCCTAGAGATGCTCTTTTAGCCTCTTTCTTCCATTCTGACCTCTCTTAAGGACAGGGGCTATGGCTGGTTTGCTCAGTACTGTATCTTACATACACTCTGGTGTCTAGCACAGAGGTGATGCTTAGCAAATATTTATTGAGTTAATTCATTAAAAAATAGTATATAAAATAGACAGTTTTATACTGTATAGCACAGGGAACTATAGTCAATATCTTGTAGTAACCTATAATGAAAAAGAATATATAAACTAATGTATGTATGTACATGTATGACTGAACTGTTATGCTGCACACCAGAAATTGACACAACATTGCAAACTGACCATATTTCAATAATAAATAAATAAATAAAACAAGTGGAATCTAATAAATAAATAAATAAATAAAACAGATAAATAGCAAGGTCCTACTACAGAGCACAGGGAACTATATTCAATACCTTGTAACAGCCTATAATAAAAATAATATGAAAAGGAAATACATATTTATAACTGAATCACTGTGCTGTATACCAGAAATTAACACAACATTGTAAACCGACAATGAAAAAAAAGTTTCCTCCCTGCCATCCTGCCCCCTGAAAAAAACTGATTATTGCTTCTGCCTTGTGGCTTAGAAGTAAAGATACATTGAGATTAGCCATAGCCATAGTTCAGTAGCCAAATAAATTGGGGAAATTGGAAAGAGCTAGCTTTTTATTGATTGATTTGTTTTACTGAGTATTAGAGCAAAACTTACGCACTATGGAAATTTTTGAAAACATATGGAATTCTTCTGAAGTTATGATGCCCCCTCCTGCAGCGCAGGGTCGTAAATAAAGAAGCTTGGGTGGTCTAGCCAGAAGTAACCGTCTTCACCCACATGTCTGTCAAATATAGAAAGACAATGAAGAACTTACAACATGTGAGCCCTTATTTACATCTCTTTTCTCCTCATTTCTTCTCTAGTACCAGAAAATGTCCAGGGTCTCTATTTCTCTCTCTCCCTCTCCCCCATTCCCACCTGCTCCTCCTCTCGCTATCTTCCTTTTTTTCCTCTCTCTTCCTTTTCTCTCCCCTTTTCTCCCCTTTCTTCCTTTGCTCCTCCTCCCCGCCCCTCCGCCCCGCCCACGACAGATCTCTCTCATCCCACTGATGACGGTGATGGCTCCACCCCTGGGCTTCCCAGTCCCCTGGCTTCTCCCACCACAGGAAAGTGTTTGATCTGCTGTGGCTCTGGGTACGTTTTCTAGAAGGACCTGAGTAGCCGCTTCAGTTCTTTTTCACAGAGCAGGGAGAAATGAAGGAAAGAAGTTCGCCTGCCACACACACATTAATAATATCATCCCATCCCAGGTAAAAAATATTAGGAAGTTACATTTAAAATCTCACCATATACATATAACCATTTTACACTTTATTTTGAGACTATACTATAAATTACAGTATTGTATTCCACTTTGTAACTTAGCGTTTTGAACTTTTTCCCATGTAATTAAATAATGTCCCCAAACCTGATTTATAGGGGCTGCCAATACTCAGTCTTATGGAGGCCACTTTGTTTAGACAAGTCTGTTGGGTGGGCATTTGGGTTAATGTGGGGCTTTGGTATTTCTCTTCAGTTCCATGCCATAGGGAAGACAGTGGTTCTAAAGAATGGACTTTGCCAGTAGATAGGAACCAGCATAATAAAAGGAGGGCACTTTCATTATGGAGCTAGGTCTCAGCATTTACTGTACACATCTCCCTCTCGCTGGTTTGGCCTCCTGGGGGTCAGAAACTGAAGCTGTAATCAGTGGAAGCCAAGTGTGTGGGCTGCCAACTTGAATCACATTAGGAAGTTCCCAAATCTCCTGGGCTGTATCTTTCTTTAGAACCTGACAGATCCAGGCATAGTGCAAATTAAATAGGATGAGCCAAGCCAAATCTCCCCATCTTTCAAATTTCTGACTGTAGGTCTGGAGGAGCAGGGGGACTTTTAACACTGACCTCTGGTAAAAAAATGATAACACACTTGTCTTAATGGACCTGGAAAACCCCCAATTGCTGGAAACAGTGTAGGGGTTTAGGCAGTATTTTGCACTCTCAATTTTATTAGTTTGGTTCACGCCACCAGATTTTTATGCTCTGTTCCTTAGGAACCATGGAATGCCTATAAACTCTGAGAATTACACTGAACTTTAGGAATTGATCCAGCCTCTGGTTGCTAAAGAGATGAAAAATAGAAAAAGAGGAGCTTGTCAGAAGGCAAGCATCATTTCAGTGCTTGGCATTCTTCATTTGGACATTCACTTCTGCCTTAGCTAATTTATGAGAGAGAAATAATTGTCTTTGGGGTCATCTGCCACGTGTCTGCATATCCCACTGCTGAATACTCACTTTCTGGCTGACATGGGCTTTTGGTGGACAGAGCTCTTTGGGAGTCAGTGCAGATCCGTACGGAAAGCCGTACTCACCATGGAGATGCCTTCAGTGTTGCTTCTTGGGCAGGATCATGTGTTTGGATCACCAGAGAATGTATGCTTTTTGGTGTGTTTTCCAAACATTATGCCATTTGGTTAGGGAAAGGAGGTCATGCATCACCTCCCTGGTTTGCTTGCAAAGGTAGCCACTCTGGCATTACATGAATAAAAGAAATAATGTGAAAAATGTGACCAAACGGGGATGGTGACATTCATACGTGAGCAGGTTGGGCTGTATGTGAGACAGGTGTGAGTGGGACGCTGGAGTCTAATGGCCGTCTCGCCACGAATGTGTCATCATTTCTAGACACTAAACATGGACTAACCAGAGGTGGTGTTAATTGGGAATGACAGCCTGTGTCCTGCCTGTGCGCATGTTTTGTTGAGGTTGACAAAAGTTGACTAAGCCAGGTGCCTTGTGCTGGGAATCGGGCATCGGTTTTGACACTGACCTATCCTTTTCTACTAATGTTAGCTCTTTAATGAGGTCACGCTGCTATCAATTTTTAATATGTAAAAAATTCGTAAATATCTGACCTTTCAGCTGCTGAGGAGGCCTTTGTAATCTTGTCATCATCTGCCCAGGTTTCTGTTTTCCATGTTTTCCTCATATCTTCTTTAATTGCCAGCCTCTTTTCTTTTTCTATTGCTTTTTCTTTTTTTTTTTTTAATAATAATTTAAAAAATCAGTTTTCAGGTTGGAATTATGTATCTTTCCATTGTTTTAAGAGCCACTCTATTGAGTCAGCTGCCTCAAGGGGTGGGACTTCATTCTTCGCTTGTTCATATACTCAGATTGTTCTGTCTAATGTTATGACAACTTTTGAGCCTGTGGAAAGAAACCACAGGGCGTTGTCATGATGCAGTCTTTCCAGACCACTCACCTAGTGAACACAAAAAACACTCTTCTACAGATTTAGTCCAGTCGATACCATGGCACGTCTTTTAACCTTCTGCACTGAAGCCAGTGCTGAGAGCAACCATTTGAATTACTAAATGTGAGATGTAACGTATCTGTAACTAGCTTGCTCTTGGTTCTAGCACATCCGTGGTCTTAGGGAAACAGAGTAGCCTTGTTTAACCATCCTTGGTACTCTCTGAAAATTCCTTCATTTGCCTCTTTATATTTCCCTCCTGTTGGGCAACGCGATGTCAATATTGCAATTAAACTCTACCAGTCCTGACTCAGGTAGGTATCACTGAAGAGTCAAAGAATGGAATTCACAGCTTAGATTTTCCCACCTGTACTTTGGGTATAATACTTAAACGCACAGCACCAGGTACTGGCAAAACTATACATTTAAAATGACTAGAGGAATAAGACACCAGGAGTTCAAATGAGAGCAGGACTCGGAGAGGTGGGATGGGCGATCTCACAAGACAGTTTGGAGTAAGAGAGAAGAAACTGAGGCAAAAACAATAATGGCTTAAAATGTTGACTCTTCTGAGAATATTTCTATTTACTAAGTGGAAAATCTTCAAGAACCAAAGCGTTGACTCTCTAACAATAGAGTATCAGACCAAATGACAGGTGGTGAGGATAAGCTGGGGGCAGGCATCTTAGCACAGGGCCCTAAGTCACTGAATTCGCTGTCCCTGTTAAGAAGTCTCTTTAAACTGAGTTTTGATAGTCAATGCCCCTGGGCTCTAAGGCTTTGAAACAAGGCAATTTCGCAGAAAGAGTAATTAGTGCCTTGCGGTGGTGCTGCCCCTGGGACCCCTGCTTTGGGACCACTTCATAACTGAGGCTGCCTTGTCACAGAGTGCTTCAGGTGATTGTCAGAAACAAATCCTCTCTTAGCATCCCCTTTCCTTCCAGCTGATGGGTTTAATCTGGTGAAATCTGGACGCCTGCTAAGAGGGAGGAGGCAGAGGGAGCTTTGAGTAGTGGAATCTGTACCAGAGTTGAGTTGGAAGTGGGCTAGACCAGAGCGTGCGCAACACAGGCTCCTGACCAGACTCGCAAGGATGTGGCAGGAGACACTGAGAAGTCTCAGTAATGAGCTGGTGACATGGGACATGTCTGATCCCAGATGCCACTGAGTAGTTGCTTTGGGAGATGGCTGATGGTGATACCTGGAAAGTCTGACAGTAGGAAATGAGCAAAAATTCTGGGCAGGTAGGCAGACACCATTCTTACCATTTCTAGATGCTTCCCTGATCTGTTCTTGCCTGCCTTTCCTTACTGTCTCTCACTGCCCTCCCCTCATTCATTGTACTCCAACCATAATGATTTTGGAAGAGGCCAAATTGGTTCCTGCCTCAGGACATTTGAGCTTACAGCACCAGAGGTAGTACCTTCCTGTGTCTGGCTCCTTTTCATCTTCCAGATTTCATCTTTAATATCATCTCCTAAAATCATGCTCCCCTAATCAGTCTACCTAGATTACCCTGTTACTACCCTAGTCACATAAATTATCTTGAATTATCTTATAAATTTGCCTGTTTATTTCTATCTTGCTTCTAAAATATAAATTCCTTTGAGAACAGGGAGTGTATCTGTTCTGTTTGGATGTTTAGTACCTGGCATATAGTAACTGCTGAGTCTAGTTCCTGCATGAACCAATGAATAAGTGGACAAACAGGGGAAGCAAGACAGGAAATGAGAGGTAGGTAAAAAGAAAGCTTTGAGATTTGAGGCTACAATCTCATCACAAAGAATTGAACAGGAAAATAGCTACTGGGACCAAATAAAATGTTAAGCTGAGCTGAGCAGTAAACACTCACTTGATGAAGTGGGTTAAATCATTTCTGGAGATAGGTGGCTTGAGCTAGAAAGCTAAGTCAACATTATAAACAAAATCTTAAACCAGAATGGCAAATCCTGGACTAGCATTGGTACTGCCACACTCATCTCTGCACCCATAGCAGACATCACTAATAGATCACAGAATCTTTACTGCTAATCCAGTGACCACCTACTACTGAAGCAGAAACTCTTTTAGGGCAGGACTTTTGTCTGTTTTGTTCATTGTTGTCTTTCCTGCGTCAAGTACAGTGTCTTTTACCCTTAGATATGTAATAAATATTTATTGAACTAAATATTTGAAGAGTGACTTAACTGGGTTTGGCATATGAGATACATTTGATTTGCCATCCCTGACCTAAAGCAAAAAGATGAGGAATTAAAACTGGATTTAGAAGATTGTCACAAAAAGAGTAACAAATAATTTGATGGTCCCAAGAAGTGTTTCCACGCTGAGAACAGGCAACTGCCTTGCCATCATCCTAAAATACAAAGCCCGGGACTGTTCCTTCAGTTAGCCGTGTATTTCAAGCAACTTGGCTAAAGTCCAGGATGCATCCTCTTTGCACCAATCATATTACTTGGCAAAAATGCTGCAGTAGAGTATCAGGTAATTGTCATATGTTGCAAGGTATCAATTCAACATTTTTTTTTTTTTACTGCCTACTGTATACCTGTGCTATCCTCTATGATGAGATTTTTGAGCTTGAATTTCTACTTCTGATGAGGAAGATTTCTCCAGCATTCATTTCTTAAAGAGTGACTATTAAAAGAGATTTCTCTGGCAGTAATTTTATGTATTAACATACCATTTAACCATCAAAGGGACTATAGCTTGGATCACACATGGGTTTCATATAAAAGAACATGACCTCTTTTTACTTATTCATTTATACAACCAATTTTTTTGAAAACCTACTATGTGTCGGCCCTGTGCTGGGGTTACAGTAATGATCGATAATGTTCAATAATAAACAAAACTAAGTCCTTTTCATGGAGGCAACATTTTAATAAGGAAGATAGGGAATTAATAAATCAAGTATACAGTATAATTTCATATAATGACAAATTATTTGTTTCAGTTAGAGGAGTGAAGACAGAAACTTGATGAGAATGGGTTCAAGAAAGAATGAGATGTTAGGAAATAAAATAACGATGTAAGACTACTTTAAATTAAAATTGAAAATGGGTTTTGTTTTACAGGGATGTTCAAAAAAATTGGTTATAGGTGTTAAGAGTATTGGGACCAAGGATTTTACTAAGGTGAGAAGTGGTTTCAGAGCTGGTGGTGATGATCCACTAGATGGGGAAACTGTGCAGAAGAGAGAGGGGATAATTTTAGGAGCAGTGTCTGGGAGGAGACGTGAGTGGGTGGGGTGTAGTAAACAGACGCACCTCCCCCTCCACAGAGCTTTTATGTTGAGAAGGGTCAGGGCCAGTCTGCGCCTGAGTGCTGACCTGTCCGGCAAGAGATCAGGTGTGCTGTTTTTTGTTCCCGTCTGTGTTTATTCATGCCGGCCTATTCTCAGCCACATTGGGGAAACTGAGGCAGCTCAGTAGCTGGCTCATGAGTGAGCCCTGGGCTAATGAGAAAAATGGGGTCGAATCCTCCAGGACATCTCAGTCTAGTGGATTCCCAGAAAAATACATTCTTCTTCTCATATTAACAGGAGGCTTCTCTCAAAGAGTGACTTGATCATTTAGTGATTTAGTTGTGTCATTTTAAATTCAGATTTTTATTAACCTTTCTTTTTTTTTCCACACCCATTCTTGAGTATATTGCCTTGAATTCACAAACTCCAATTAAGTATGCTTGGCTAATAACTTCACCACGAAAATATCTCAAACTATTCAAGCCTTGAATAAAGTATTCTGCTTTTGACACTCCCCACAAACCTCCTAGGATTTGAAAAACTTGAAGTATGCAGAGGGAAATCAGACTAAATGCTCTCATATATTTTATTAGAAACATATCTCTAAAAACATGAAGACAAGGGGGGAGAAAAAGCAAGTTCAGTTTTTGATCCTGGCACTACAACTTCTCTACACGTAGCTCTTTTCTAAACAGGAAAAATAGAATCAGCTTTGTTCCTTGAGCATATGCTTTTGACATTTTTTTTCCCTTGAAGTCTGTGAATTATTAATAAACTAATTTCTCTTTTTAGTTCAATCTTTGGAGATTTAAAGTGTTCACTCAAATGCACAGGGAAGAGATAGAGCTTGCGTTCCAATCAGCTCCACTCCTCTCCAGAGATGCTGGCCTTGAGGTATCTCTGAGTCTTTGATATCAATCTTTGATTCAGCTGGGAATTTCTGATCATTTCTAGAACTAGTCTGTTAATACCACTTAATGCCCTGTTTAAGCTGGGCCGTTTCTGCTGGCTGATTTTACGCTTTTACTTTGCTCCTGACATATTTTATGTGTGTGTTTATAGCACATCTGTACTTCTCTGTCTTTCTCTAGTTGTACTTTACGGATTATTTCTTGGTGCGTTGTATTAGAAGGCAGGGCTTTTGATAACAGAGGATGTCCAGTAAGTCAGCAGCTGTTGTAATAAACCATGCCTGATCTAAGTACCAGCAAGAGTGCTTCCTCCTTCCTCAGTGCAGCTTACTGAAGAGAGCCTTTGGCTCTGCAGAGAAAATTAGTTTGCAAAACCCAGAGCTGTGAGATGGTGGAGTGGATGAGCTCAGGACTGAGTTCCTTCCCTCCACCTTGCACCGATGAACATGTTACAAGGAGCGTCTGCATGATCAGTCGTCAGAAGTGAGGGAGACATGGTTCCTTCATCAGCTGGGAGTTCACATAATTTAGCTGAAGTCACTTCAAACATTATAATTCTATTTGCCTCCTGTGGCCTCAATGGATGAAAATTATCATTCCTTTTTTTTTTTTTTTTTTTTATGGCAGGGGCAGGCACAGGGAGAAACTGAGACACTGAATTTAATTGACTTGCCTCATAACCCGCGTACTGTACTAAGGGACTGAGCATGCTTTCCCATCTATTTGATAGACCTTAGGGGGATTCAGAGTCTGGATGAGGTCTTCTGCCTCTCTGGTCTATTTATTGATCCAAAGGAAAAAAAAAAAATCTAGCAAACACAGGCCAGGCTGCATGTACCTGTGCACTGCCCCTCTCTCCCCTGAGGGAACTGGCTTCAACATTGAACTCACCCCCGCCTTTATTTTCCTCCTGCCCCCTCCCTTCGTAACCTGCTGTATTACCAGGGCACGGTGATGAAGCGGAGAGTCGCCGGGCGACCACGTTGAAAGGGCTGCTTAGCGGGAGCGCGGGGGAATTGCGATTCCACACCAATAGCAGCCTCTTTCCCAACATTGCCACCTCATGCAGACAGCAAACTTGCTGCTCTCCCGAGGAGGCCTGGATCAGAATCTGAGCCACAGAAGGGGGAAAGGGGGTGGGGGGAAAGGAGGGCAGAAGAAGAAAAGAAAGCTTTTCCTTTTTTCTTTTTAAAGCCAGTTCTATTCTGGGACTTTATTTACTTTTTTGTTTGGCTCCAGGGGTTAAAGGGCTCACAGTAATGGAAACTGGAGGTCGCCGATTTATTGCGCTTCCTCTGGACTCTCTGGGCCTATTTGCTAGCTGGTGAGTATTGGCGTCCGTGGCCTTTCTCACCCAGGACCTCAGCCTCATCCAGCCTAAAATCTCCCTCACTCCAGGACCTGGGAAAACTCAGCTCTGCACTGGCTGTTGCTGGGCTCCACCGATCAGAGGCTCCAGTGATGGTCCATATAAAACAGCCTCTCCTGTTACCAACGTTTGCCCTTTTCTCTAAGGACCACCTGGAAAACTTTAGGATGAAAGGACCTGTTTGTCAAAGAAAAACTTTTTTCATATTTTATAAGATTTTCAGACTTTCCAAATTTCCTTCTAAAGGGTTGGGTTTCCCCTGCTCCCTCCATCAAACTCCTGGACTTTCCTATAAAGAAATATTTCCTCGTTCTACCATTATTCATATTGCAAAAATGTGCATGCATGAGTGTGTCGCATTTCTTTGTAGAGATGGAGTTGATATAATTTACATCTTATCTTTTTCCCGGAAGGAACAAGAATATCTGAGGAATGCTGTGAAGAGTGTCTAATGTGTATTCAATCAGTGAGGGTTCTCCAGAGAAGTAGGACCAGGTTATTGGCTCACGTGACTGCGGGGCTGGCAAGTCTGAAATCTACTGGGCTGGCCAGCAGGCTGGGAACTCAGGCAGGAGTTGATAGTACAGTCTTAAGGCAGAATTTTTTTTTCCCACTCTGGGAAACTTAAGTTTTTCCTGGTAGAGCCTCCAAATAGTGGGATGAGGTCCACCCACATTATGGAGGTTAATCTTCTCTACTTCAAGTCAACTGTCTGTAAATGTGAACCACATCTACCAGACACCTTCACAACAAGACCTAGCTTAATGCTTGAAGATGTCACTGGGCCGTATAGCCTAGCAAAGCTGACACATTAAAATAAAGCATCACGTATACCACCAAGTCCTCCCATTTATGTTTACTCTCTCTCACATTTGTTCACTTTTCTCTATAACTCCACTCACCATCCTAATCCAAGATGCCACCACCACAATGCAGTTGCTTCCTAATCTGTCTCCCTGCTTAAGCTTTTCCCAAACCACTCTTCACCCTGTCCCCAGAACAGTCTTTTCACAGTGTGCACCTGATCCTGTACTTCTCCGCTTAGAGCCACCCTGTTGCACTTGCCTGGATCTAGGATCGGTCACAACTCCTTAACATCACCTAGAAGGTTCTGCTGGCTCTGGCCCCTGCCCACTTCTGCAACCTCCTTCGTGATTTCCACATTCCAGCCACACTGGCCTTTCAGTACCTTGTGTTCATCCGGTTCCCTTCTGCCACAGGGTCTTTGCTAGGGCTCTTCCTTCTGCCTGACAGCCAGTTCCCTCCCACTTGGCCTGAGTAACTCCTCCTTGTGGCCCTCATAGTCACCCTTACTCCCCTTCCCCACCACTCTGATCAGATCGGATCCTTTAAATATATATGATCATAGATAGCCCACACCTCTCCTTTGTAAGACGTATTGCATTGGACAGTTTGCATTCATTTGTACGGTTACATGATTGGTGTCTGTGTCCCCCATGGACGTTGTTCTTTGAGGATGGCAGTGATGACTGACATGCTCCCCACACGTACCTAATGTCCAATGTGGAGCTGATACATGGAGGTACTCAAAAAATATTATCAACTGAATACACATGTAAACTGTCCAAGTTGGGATGGAGGTCATGAGAAGGATGCTGGTTACATCCTGCCCCTTCACTCCACCCGTTTCCCATTCCTCCCGCACGTCTTGAGCACAACCACAGCTCCCTCTGATTACAACCTTACATCACAGTTCAGCACTGAGACTAGAAGTTTTAAAAAAAAATGTCCAGGAAATCAATGGGGTTGACTGCGTTTCCACCCACTTGGCTGATCCACTGAGCTTGTTTGATATCTAGAAACACATACCTAGTGTCTTTAGTCCACCATGCAGTTTCATAGATTTGAAGACAGCCCCGTTGTTTTAAAACCAGGAAACTTAATCTAAATACATAAATTTATGGCTTCTCATTGAAGAGGAAAAGAAAAAAGATCTGTCTGCCCTCCGCCTGCCACCCCATGTGGCAAAAATCAATTTGAGTTGAGCGGCTACTGTCCGTCTAAGAAAGGACAGCACGTGTCCTCGGGTCAGCGCACTGCTGCAGGCCCCCCTCACCTGTTTAAGTTACCCGCCTGGCCCTTGCATACACTGGAGTTTGAGTTCCCGGCTAAAACTAACAGTAAGCTACCTACAGGCTTGCTTTTTCCTCTCCTCCTTCTCCCTGTCTGTTCGGTAAACTCTAAGGAACATGTTCTCGGAGGAAAAATGCAGTGATTTAAAAATTCTTAGAGAGCAGTCTGATAACGCGTCCGTCGATGCTCTCTTCTGTAGGCTGTGCTGACCACAGCAGCGGCAGCCACCCACCATTCACTTCATGCTTTTGATTTGGGTGAGCCAAGGATGAAGCGAGGCTGTGAATTTGCAGACAGTTTCTCTACCAAAACTGAAACAATTGCGGTATCCGCCCGTACATCAGTTGCTCTTGTCTACAGAATGGGAGTAAAAATGCTTAGCAGAATCGACAGCCAGAACGGCACAGTATGAAGGCCATGCACATGAATCTTTTATGGCCTGACTTCTCCCGGGAACTTAAGTAAATTCCCTGAGCTTGTGACCTTCTATTGGATATAATACAAAGGGTCGTTATTTGCTTGATTCTCATGCTTAAACGGGGTAGGGGGTGGGGGGAGAAAGGAAGTCCAGATGAAAGTTAAAAATAGGGCATGTGAATTTAATGCAACTTTCTCTGGGATCATAAGTCTGGTGAAGGGAAGTGAAGAGGGAAGAAAAAAAATAGACACCGTATTAAATGAGCTTCCTGGAAGAATGTTATTTGCACACACAAATGTTTATCCAAAGAACTCTGCAGGCTAATTCCTCATTAACGAAAGTCCTGGAACGTAGGTGGTATCCATCGGAACATCCTCAAAGGAAATTTGAGAGCTAACTCAGAAAAATCTCAGGCTGAGAGACATTTTCCCAGCTCTGCAGGTCTTCCCCAGTTACTCTCCCCCCTTTTTATTAGGCATTTTTTTTCATGCTCTCTAGAACATGCACGTGTAATACCCCCACCTTCCTGGAAGTTAGAATTTTGTTCTGGGTCATATGGCTGAGTTAGAAAATGAATGCTCCAAATCCAGGGGTCCGTAGTACTACACATGGCTCACTGTAATAAACAACGATGGTTTTCTGCAGTTTGGTCTGGGGGAGGGCTGAATCTAAATTTCCAACCCTGCCTCTGGAGCGTTAGTCCAATCAGGGAATTATGTCGCAGGTGGAGACATATCCCTGGGAAAGAAAACATCTGCTTCCATACAAATGTCATCAGCAATAAAGAAAGATAGGGAAACCACGTGATCCAGGAGTTGGACCGTGTTCATATCAGATCTGCTTCTCCGTCATAAAAACAATAAGTTACGCTAGATTATTCTTATACACTCTGTGTAAACCTTTTCGTAGCTTTGCCAGGGTCCAGAAAGAGACACAAGACCCCGGCAAAGGTTTTAGAAAATGATCATCTCTGAATTCTGCCGCAAACTCCAAATGCCGCTTCCTAGTTCAGAAGCAAGAGACTTGGGGGAAAATAAGTTTAAGCTCATAAAAACACTCAAAGGGCATACTGGTCATCAAACAGCTCTGAGCAAACTGCATTTGCAAATGAATCCGAAAACATGTGGATTCAATTTTCCTTGAAATGCCCAGAGGTTAAAAAATTAAGGGGGGAATGTTTGGCAGAAAGAGCCTGGGGTTTGGCTCCGTGCACAAGTTTCTGAAAAATAAATTGATTGTTTTGCCAGAGAGAAAATATTACCTGGTCCCCGTTCTCAATCACATCTCTAACTTAATTATCAGTGGCCCCCTTTCTCATTGTGCCTGCAAAGTGGACTGAAGAGTTGAGCTCATTTGAAAGCAGGCAGGTTTTATTCATTCCCAGCGTGGCCAACCCAGCATCTCAGGACTGTCACGGGTTTCAACTCAGTGACATAGGCAAGAAAGCCATCTGCTAGCAAAACCCTTTCTCCTCTGCCTGTTGCCTCCCATCTGCCTCCACTCCTCAAGTTTTACCCCACTTCTTTCCTTCTGCCAACCCCCCAGGTAATACCTTTTTTATGACCAGCTAAACACAGGCAAATGTGGAACTGCTTTAGAACAAATCCAAACTGTTTTAAAAGATCATGAAAATCGAGTGGGTGGGGTGGGGGGGAACTACATTTGTGAAAAAGCAGTGATTAGCCTTGGAACAATGTGAGGCCAGCGGCACAGAGTCCCATTACGAGATGATGTGTGGTGCCTGTAAGTGGCTGCTCCTGGTCTCGGAGGTAGCAGAGTTGTCACATGATTCTGTTGTTGCCATGGCAATAATCTGTAATTGTGCAGAAAATCCACAGAACTCACGAGCAACTCCTCAGTGGATTGGGCTGAAAGAAAATCAAACCTGTGAAAGCCCAGAATTGATGTGGTTATGAAAGTGCGTGGTTGGCCAAGCTGGTCCAGTTTAAGCTGACCTGATTTTGCAGATTTCCTTCCCCAGGTCCCTGTCTAGCTTTGGTGAACTCCCTTTTTTGTGTATATTTTTCTCGTTTTCATGTTCATCACAGGTGAGAGGTGTAAATCCTAGTCAGCCAGGGAAACGTGTCAGCTCCTTAAAATTCTGAGCACACAGTTGGGAATCTGCAAGCTGGGAATTGTGGCTTCTTCAGCCGCTGGGACCTCTCACCCGTAGCCTAGCCCTGAAGCCCAAGGCCTGATTTGTACCTAGAGGTGAAACAAGATCAGCATGTCCACCAGGCCAGGTGGGTATTTCTCCCCCGGCAAAGGCACCAAGGACACACTGGGCAGGAGACTATTGCCGCAGGGATGTGTTGTTCCTGGGGTAGCTTGGTAACAGAGTACACACACATGGACAGCACACCCATCGGAAGGCGTGCCAAGACTCGCCTCCTTTAAGGCAAGCTAATACAAACCATGCCCCAGATACGGCCGGGAAGCAGAGGGTAGGTAGCATTTCTCCCTCCTGCACGAGATGCTGGGTGACGTTCATGCACGTATCAGCCATCAGCCGCAAGTGGTTGAGGGCATGAGTGAGTGTGGGGGCCCCCGACAGAAAACTGAGCGGGAAGAGGAGCCAGACAAGTCCCTCTCCTGTTCCAAACTGCAGCGGGAATCCCACGGGAATGCAGCTTCCAAGGAGATCCCATGAGAACATGTGGGATGAAGAGGCTCACGCCAGGCCCCAAACGCAGACTCATTAGTAATGACGCTTCGTTTCTTCTCCTGTGTTTATTTAGCCCCTCATGTAGCACAAGTATGATGTGCTTGCCTTCTGCCCGTTTTCCTCCTGGGAGCAGGGAAAAGAATGTGGAGAATGAACAGCAAGCTATACGTTCGGGCGCTTTCTCTTGGATACCCCCTCATTTGAGGTTAATTAATGGCAGGCAACACTTTGCTTCATTTAGGCAGAAAGGAATGTAACAGAGGAGAGTAAAGGGCTCATGGATTCGGAGGAAGTCCTGAGAATCAGGGTAGGAATCAGACAGGAATCTGATACCTTAGGGGTCTGTGTAGCAAGAAGAAATACGAACAATCTGATCCTAGTTTGTTACTAGAATATTTAGCTTCAACTATTTTTCTTTTCTCTCATTTTTCTCAAAAGTCAGGGTCTTGGGGGAAAGAGTCCAAAGGGCCCCATCTGGGTCATGAACCCAGTTCTCTTTTTGGGAGATGGGCGTGAGAGGGAAAGATAGGAAGCTGTGCTCCTTAACTACTTACAGTCTCACCAAGATTCCACCAAGTGGGTGAGAGAGAACTCAAAACAGCATTTCAAGTGCACTTATGGAAGGAAGGAGCTCAGATATGGTGGCGGTCGTGCTGTTGGCTTGGGGGAGGGCAAGTCCAACAGCAAATGTCCAGCAATACGGCTTGAGGTCAAAGTTGAACAGTGGAAGTAACAATCAGCTTCTGTTAGTAAAAGCCTGAGAGGAGACTTGCTGAGGAAAATTAGACCAGAAGGGTGGGTAGATGGAGAGTGAGGGAGGGTCTAGAAAATACTTTGTTTGGCATCTCTTCCTGAAAGGACCCAGAGGAAAGACAACAACCTGATTTGACACCAGCCACGCTAATGGGGCGGGCTTCCTGCTAGTCAAAGCTCTCGGTTAATGTCCACTTCTCAGCATGTCTGATTATGGGTTGAAGTTGACCGATCAGCAAACTAGTCAATTATAAGCCCATCTTCTCCCTGGGGTGCTGCTAATTAAAACAGGAACTATGTTGTAGCTCACACACTCCATGGAGTTCTGTCTTCCAGAAGCTGAATTAGTCACAACCGTTAGCCACTGTCAGTGAGTTTCAGCCTCCTTTTTCCAACCCCATGCCTGTTCGGTGTGGATTCATCTCTGAAAAGCTCTCCCTAGGGATTATCGGTCCTCCCCTTCCCCATCCCTGTGAGGAAGGAGCACATGTGGCGGGAGCTTTGAAATGCAACCTCAAAATGCAGCTCTGTGCAAATCTCAGTGTTTTGGAATGCTCTGACCTTTTGTCCTGCCAAGCATCACTTTTTTTTTTTTTCTTTCTGAAATGACGTCATGAAGGGTATTCCTGCATGCACTTAATTTTTAAGATGAGAGAGAGAAAAGATATGATTTAGTACCCCTCCATTTGCAGGAGAACTGTTCTTCAGGCAGCTGGGACAAACTGCAGCCTTTTTTTTTTTTTTTTTCTGTCTTGATCAATGTAATGGGCCACTTTGGTAATTTCAGCTGTAAATCCACTTCTCCTGTAACAGGATGATGCTTCCGTGTGCAGGAGTGGGGAGAGACAAGACGCTGAGAAACACAGTGGTGACAGGCTAGCAGAACAGGGACTTGCTTCACAACCACCAAGCACATCCCAGGCTCTTCTTGAAGGCCAAGTGCATGGCTTTCCCAACCAGAGAGAGAAACTTTTGTAAACTCCTCAAGGTTCACTTCAAATCTCCATTAGTTTTAAAGTCGATACCCTAGGCTGGAAACAAGATGACACTTGGGCATCTTTCCAGAGAGACTGCCAGTTAGCCTTCAACAGAAGGCTCCCGGCCCATGCTCCTCTTACCGTCCCTTCTCCCTTGAAAGATGCAACTTGAGATTGCTGTGCCTTTTAATACAGACTTTTCCATTCAGCATTTGATGGCTCCATTGGTTTTCTCCTCAAAAAGAAACTTCTCGATTTCTCTGTCAAAATAATTCTCAAAACAACTGTTCTAAGAAAATCACTTTGCACCCAGTTGCAGAGGGGCAGACCAGCCCTTAGTCATTGCACAAAGTCAGTATCATGGAGGAGAATCGAAGGTACCAGAATGTTCCGTGTAACGCAGTCCTTAAGGGCCTCGACTCTGTAGTCAAAAGGACTTTGGTTTCAGTTCTGAAATTATGAATTTGTCTCTTTGGGTCTCAGTTTCCAAATCTGTAAAATGAAAAGAATAATGCTTCCCTGCCTCAAACGGTTACTGGGAGGATGCAATGAAATAATGCACATAAAGCACTGGGCTCGTTATTTATTGTGTAGAAAGTACTCAAGTGGTGGGAATTATTAGCAGTTTGCATCTTTTACGTCTTGGGCAGAACTCTCAAGCATGGGACGAGTCAGAGTGCATGAGGGCCGGGGGTGTCTGGTACTCTTACGACACGGCTGCCGTGCGTTGGCAGTGGTGATCCGCTGTCTCCATCTCACCCAGATCTCTTTGCCATCATGTTCCCACCACTGGTGTGTTGGATAGAGTCGTGCCTTCAGTTCTGCATCTCCAGGCTTCCATAATAGGGTATAGGGAGCTGCTGATGGCTCATAGGGTCTCATTTATCAAGGCTTCTTATCCCACATGGCTTCAGTCACCAGAATGATGACAAAAATGGAGCAGTAAACACACACACAACACACACACGAGAATCATCCTGTTACACATCCACACACAAACACATGCTCTTAAATCTAAACACTCATTGACTTTCCACTTACTATTCCTTGATGGGACATCATGGAAATGGAGAGCATTTTGTATATTCTGCGTGTTGCACATTTAAGTTGAGATGACAAGCTGATACTGGCCAAAGCCCAGGACAGTTCAGAGACAGAGTGATGAGGTCCACCAGTGGGCAGTTTCCTCCAGGCCAGTGTCTTTCTGATGGTCCACACTCCATGCGGGGAACAGGGGCTAGGCTAATGAGGATTTTAAAAGACAGGACAGAGTTGTATGAGGGAAATGGTGGGTGGGGAGCAAGAAATAACATGGCTCACTCTTAACACAGTCTCAGGTTGCTCACTGTCATATACGATAAATCTGCTGAAAATGTTAAGGCAATTAAATAAAGGAAATACGAATGTGGAAAAAAGCTATTGTAATTGGATCTTCCAGAACTCGAGACCCAGGCATGATGTTTTTATAATAGTGTATATAAGAGAGTGTTCTATTAAATAACATAACAACGATTAAGTAATTGTACAACATTGTTTCAAAATATTTTCTGGGTTGGATCTTAAGTCCCAGCATCTCAAACACACAGAGTTCTGGTTTTGAGAATCCGCAGTGTTAGGACAATGAGCTCCAGCCCACAGAACATCTGGCTTCAACCAATGTTCCCAACCTCTTGTCTTTATAAGCAATAAATTTGGAAGGCCAGGTTTGTGTGCTTGGGTCATTTCACTCACTCGATGCACAGATAATTTTGGCCCCTTGTTATGGCTGGTAGTCAGAGGTACCTGACTTCGGTCCCTAAAAGTAAAAGTCATTCTGTCCTTTTCATTTAGTCAGTCAAGTGTTTTTAAATCCTTGGTGCCTGTATAATACTCTGAGATGGGTCTTGATTCAGTCACTGACAAAACATATTTATTGAGAACCAACCATAAGGCAAATTCCCTGCTCTCACATACTTACAATCCAGTAGGGGAGACAGACGTTAGACAAATTGACATTAAAGTGGCTATTTGATGACAGTTGTGACGAATGATGCAGAAGAATGAGGTGCCTTAAGAGGGGATGCCCATCTGGTCTGGAGGGTTGTGGGCTTCTCCAAGAAAAGCAACATTTAAGGCCTTTAAACTAATGGCTTACTTAGTCAAGAGAAAAGGGAAAAGGTGGGAGGGAAGAAGGCATTCCAGAGAAAGACCAGTGGGTATAAAGGCCCAGAGGCAGAAGGGATGAGACACATTGAGAAATTAGAGGAAGGTCAATATGGCAGGTGTGTGGGGAGCTCCATAGGAGATGAGAGTGAGGAGTTAGGCAGGGTCCCTGGTGAGGGCGAAGGTAGCAGGGATCTAGGTCTTGTTCTCAAAGATACCATCTAATAGGGAACCTGCTGTCTCTCAAAAGTGAATCTTGTTGATTAGGCTCTGAAAAAATATTGATCTAATATATAATTGCCTCTTGCAGTTTGTTCCCACTCTTGGCAAAAGCAAGAAAGAAACATGATTCAAAGTCCTTCCCACTGGTGGCGGGTTGGTACAAAGCTCAGTGTGTGTCTGTTATCAATGTTGCCCAAGTGTCAGTTATTCATGCCTGAAAGAATTTGTCAAAGTTCTCCAGAGAATCAGAATATATCTATTATGAGGAATTGGCTTATGTGAATATGGGGGCTGAGAAATCCCAAGGTCTATGGTCAGAAAGCTGGAGATACGGGAGGGCCAATGTGGTGTTCCAGTCCCAGTCTGAAGGCCTGATAACCAGGAGATCCAATGGTATAAATTCCAGACTGAAGACTGGTAGGCTTGATTTTTCATTTTTTGAGGAATCTCCATACTGTTTTCCATAACGGCTGCACCAAAGTGTATTCCCACCAACAGTGTAGGAGGGTTCCCTTTTCTCCACACCCTCTCCAGCATTTCCAGCAATCCCACTCCTGGGCATATATCCAGAGGGAACTTTAATTCAAAAAGATACATACACCCTAGTGTTCGTGTTCACACAGCAGCACTATTTACGATAGCCAAGACGTGGAAACAACCTTCTTTATCTAGTCATCTATTGATGGAATATTTATACAATGGAATACTACTCAGCCATAAAAAAGAATAAAATAATACCACTTGCAGCAACATGAATGGATCTGGAGATTGTCATTCTAAGTGAAGTAAGCCAGAAAGAGAAAGAAAAATACCACATGGTATCACTTATATGTGGAATCTAAAAAAAAGACAAATGAACTTATTTAAGAAACAGAACTCACAGACATAGAAAACAAACCTGTGGTTGCTGCAGGGGAGGAAGTGGGTGGGAACGGATAAATTGGGAGTTCGAGATTTGCAGATACTAATACATATAAAATAGATAACCAATAAGTTTATATTCTATAGCACAGGGAATTATATTCAATATCTTATAGTAACTTATAATGAAAAAGAATATGAAAATGAATGTATGTATGTATATGTATGACTGAACTATTATGCTATAGATAAGAAATTGACAGAACATTGTAAACTGACTATACTTCAATTAAAAAAAAACTGGTAGGCTTAAAACCCAGGAAGTCAATTTTAATTCTAATCTGAAGACTCGAGCACTTAGGCAGGAGTTCCCTCTTACTCAGCCATTTTGTCTTATTCAAGTCTTCAACTGATTGGATGAGGCCCACTGATCTAAGTCCACCAGTGCACATGTTAATCTCACCCACACGCACCGTCACAGCCACACCCAGAGTAATGTTTGACCGAATGTGTGGACTGTCTCTCTCTGTGGCTCAGTCAAACTGACAACGTAAAAATTCACTATCACTCAACTCTAATGATTTTGGGTTTTTTTTTTTTTTTTTTTTTTTTTTGGAATTCCTGTTTTCTTTTTTTTTTTTTTTTTTTCATTGAGTTATAGTCAGTTTACAATGTTGTGTCAATTTCCAGTGTAGAGCACAATTTTTCAGTTATACATGAACATACATATATTCATTGTCACATTCAACCCTAATGATTTTTGCTGCATGCACATAACAGCCATATCCTAATAGTGTTCTTATTTAAAAATAATCTTTTTCTTAAACATTTATTTATAAATGGAACTTCAAATCACTATAACTGGAGGGTCAGTAGAACCCGTTCTCAGTTGAAGGCATACAGAAAAGTAAATAGAATAGTTTGAGAATAGTGTTATTATGTACTTTACAAGTACTTTTTTCTACAGGAGTTCTTAGGCTGTGGCCTGGCCTCCAGTACAGAAAAAAGACAGATTAGCAAGAGGGAGAATAAAAAGACATGTGAGCACCCAATGAAGACTTTTTCTTGACCCTGTTGCTTGGTTTCAAAGAGAATTGAAAAGCAAGCAACTTTCTCACCGTGTAGCACGGCATACATAACAGCATGTCAGTGTGACACGTAAAAACATCCACAAACCACTGGTGGCACGTGGCCCACACTTGGGGATGCAAAGTGATTTCTTAGATAAATGTAAGCCAAAAGTGTGCAGTCTTAATTCATTGAAGGAAAGCAGAGCAGCCTGTGCTGTGGCAGTGAAAATGCACCTCGCTTTTTGGAAATACAGTAGACACTTCGACAAATTAGGTCATTTTTCTTAGAGACAGACATAGACAAAAATCTCAGAATTGCTTTATCTGGAGCAGGACTTGGCCCACGTGGACCTTGAGACTAAGCTGGCCAGCCAGAGAGTGACCTCCAGGAGGACCTTGCCAGAGGGCTGGACAGACAGTGTCACACAATCTGGGATGGGTGTGTGGTGGGTGACCGCTCATAGAGGTCTAGAGCGTCCTGACAGCAAACTCAGGGAGACTGTGGTTGGTATTCAATAGACAGGAGGTCGTAGTATCGCTGATGCTGGTGTCACCATGTTAAACATAGGTGTCAGCTTGGAACTGGCATCCGCAGTCGAGCTGTTGGCAGCAGGGACTGGGAGTCGAAGACACCATTCCTGTTGTGGGAGGACTCATGAGATCCAACTAAGATCCAGGTCCCAGAGGAAGTGGCCTGTTAGGCTGTTAGTTAGAGCCTGAGCCACTAGAGGAATGAGGAGAAAATTCAGTCATGGAATCTGTAAGCATTTGGCCACCAGGAATAAGGTGGGAGTTCTTTTCCCCTTCAAGCAAAAGATCAATGCAGAGGAGAGGCTGACCAGGTATGCGTTTTTATAGAAACAGCTTCACTCGTCTCAGCCAGCGGTTCTCACAGTGCGGTCCCCGGACCAGCAGCAGCTGTGTCATCTGGGGACTGGCTAGAGAGGCCAGTCCTCTGGCCCCAGCCTCTGCCTCTTGTACAGAAACCCTGAGGGTGGGGCTTAGCAGTCTGTGTTTTACTAAGCCTTCCAGGTGATTCTGATGCAGGCTCAAGTTTGAGAACTGCTGGTCCAGAGGCAGGCACGAGTCCAAGTGCGCACGTTTCGGGGACAACAGGGCTGCTCCCCAGGCAGGAACGTGCAGCTGTCAGGATGCCAGTCAGGATGTTGTCCAGCTTCTGTGCTGACTTCTCTTTCCTCGGGCGTGGCTTCTCCTGCTTGAGCAGTGGCTTTCTCTGCCCTGCTTCTGTTTGTGCACACAAATAAACATCACACTTGCAGTGGGTCATTGGAAGATGCTCATTCATCATTGCTGATTTTTTATTTTTTTATTTTTATTTTTATTTTTTAGGTAGAGATTTGGGGGAGGAATTTGAATATATTTCTTAATTCATCTGATGTGGTAGATGATTTTATGAACATCTCATAAGGTTTTTGTTTTGTTTTTTTCTTTGAAAGCAAGGGCTGCGCTGTGGTAGGTACCCCATGGTTAGTGAGGCACTCAGTACGTGCCTTGTGCTGGAGAGAGGGACAGCCTGCAGCTTCCCTTCTCATCCTTAGTGCAGGTTTGGGGTAGTTGGTGAAGAGGGTGATTTTGCAACAAAGACCTGACAGAGGGAGTCAGCACAGAAGGCAGCAGCAACGCAGAAAATGAGTCCAGACAGACCTGGGTTGCATCTTGGCTGTGCTGCATGTTAGCTGTAAGCCTAGGGGAGATCACCCAATCTGCCTGTGCCTCTGTTTACCACTACTAATAGAACGATTTCATAAAATTACTGGGAAGGTTCAGAATGATAATATATGCATGTAAAATGCCGGGCTTCACTTAGTTGCCCAGTAAGTTGATGCAGTAAAATTGTATGCTTCCTTAACTTCTTTCCCACATTTGTTGGGCTCTCCAGCACGGTGGTTTACTGGGTACCATCTGAGAGATCACAGCCAGTGCTGACTGAGTTCTTACCAGTTAGATGAGTTTACAGCGTGTATCCAAAACCTGACTCAAACCAGTGTAAATGATAAGAAACTCTATCATCTCATGTAACAGGAGATGCAGAGAAAGGAGGGATTCCAGGAGTGATGCAGCCAGGGCCCCGGCTCTGTTTTTGTATTATTTTCTTGGTTCTGACCTACTTTGTATTTCATCTTTCTCCTGTAGACTAGCTTCCCTCACGGTCACAAGATGACTGCCAGCAGTAGTTGAGATGACTTGCTTCCTTGCTCACATCCAGCAAGGGAAGGGAAAACTCTCCGTTCCAGCCACTCTTTGGGCCGACGTAGATCTTGTGCTTTCCCTGAGAACAGTCACATGCAGTGATTGACGGTTTTTCTAAAGTCTGGGTTTTTGATCCAGTAACCGGCATCCCGTTTCAATGATCTGTTAGTCAAACCAGAACCATCTCTGAACTTGGGGGCGCAGTACGAGCCTCCCCTGAGTTCCTTAGGCTGAGTTTCGATGGAAGGATGAATAGCTAGATACGAGGGGAAATAAAGGAGAGGCAAATATGTCCACATCCCAGGGACTGCGCTAAGCCTTCTGTACGTGCTTTCTTATTTGATCTTCACAGCCACTCTCCAAGGTCACTCTTTCTATGGATGAGGAAGGAGACATTCAGAGAGGTTATCATTGGCAAGGGTGGCAGAACCCGAATATAGACTGAGGCCCGAGAGGCCCCAGAGCCCTGCTCTTCACCTCTGATGCCCTGTTGGCTCACCTCTCCGGGGTGGTGGCGCGCACCGGCCTCACAGTGCAGGGCATCCGGGGCTCCTGGCCCCAGCCCAGCGAGGTGGACTCGTTTTTACCCCATGCTGAGGGATAATGGGAACACTCTGGAAAGAACTCGAGCTCTGCTCTCAGGTTTCCACAGTTATTTGTCTGTTGTTACCAAACACTAAAGACTTTAAAAATTCACTGTGGTCATATAGGCAGGAAAAATGACCTCATGCTTGCAACCACAAATCCAAAATGCTCTGGAATCTGTAAGACGAGCTGCATTTTAATTAGAAGAGAGAAACTGGAATGAAGACATTTCTTGGATTTTTTTTTTTTTTCCCCAAACCCTGCCCTGGCTTGCCTTCAGGCCAAAATGTGACAAGCGCCCTAATTCTGATAACAAACACACACTTCTCAAATCACTGTTAGTGTTCCTAAAAAGAAAAAAAAAGTCATATTAGTTTCCTCTTACCAGTGAGAGTTCAAGAATGCGTGGCCTTGAAGTGCAGCACATGAGAACCCAGGGAATCATCCTCCATTAAATACTACAAAGTAACAGTGGAGCTCTCGACCCACTTTCTTTTCTGCGTAGAAGGTTTATTTTATTATGTCAGGTCCTCAGAACCTAGAACCAGGCACTATTAAAAAGGCTTGTAGCTTACCCTAAAATCTAGTTGTTGGTTGTCCGTGTATTATTCTCAACCACTGGGTCAAACTTCCTAGCTGATGGTGAAGTTTTCCCAACTGACAGTGGAAAGCAAAAATGCAACATCTGTGAGCTACTATATCCCGTGGTTTGTAAATAGAAACCCTTGGCCTTTGACACAGTAGCTACTTAATCAAAGGGTGGTGGCCGGGAAATGAGAGGAGAGAACTTGACATGTTCCATGTTTACTATAAGGCACACATTTTTCGAAAGCCTTGTCACGTGTTATCTCATTCAGTACTCTCAACAAGCCAGTGTGATTTCTATCGCATTTTATAGATGAGCACACTGAGACCTAGAGAAGTTGATTGACTATGTGTAAGTTAGAATGACTGCAACTAAAACCGGGAGAATATGCAATTGAGAATTAAAGGTTAAAGCAAGGATCTGCAAACTCTGTCTGTAAAGAGCCAGATTATAAATATTTTGCACTCTGTAGGCCGTAAGGTCCCTGTCAGGATCGCCTAACTCTTCCATCATATGAAACATCCACAGAGGAAATGTAAGCAAAAGTAATGGCTGTGTTCCAATAAAAATTATTTATAAAAGCAGGCATTGGGCTAGATTTGGCCTTTGGGTCATAGTTTGTTGAAACCTGGCCTCAAGCAATGCTTCTCAAACTATCTGCGACAATTTTTTCTATAATTTCTGGTATAAAATGAAAGAAAAAGCCGCATAATCAAATTTTTTTATTATTAGATTAAATAGATATAAAATTGCTCCATCAAATTGTGGTAAAGTTTCAGAAACACTCTTTAATTTCTGTATTAACATGGGTCAGTAGCAAATAGGCCATGGAATGACACCATTCTGTGACCGACACTTTGAGTAGCTGTGCCTTAAGGAGTAAGATATTTATTATCTCCCCTAACAGTGACTGCAGAGGTAGGCGGGTTTGACTGCTTAACCATGTTATCAAAAACCCAGAATTTTTCCACCTCTCAGGTTGTGGTCCTCATCATTTCTCTCTCCTCCTGATTCAAGATAGTGTCCACAGTCATCACTGTGTTCTCACACAGCAGTGTCCAAAGCAGGAAGGAAGGAGGGGAAGCGAAGAGAGCTTTCCCCTTGGACTACTGTCTCTTTTATGAGGCAGGTTAAACCTGCCCCAAGCAGCAGTCCACGCCTGTGGCTCCTTGGCTGTGGGTCAATGACTCACTCTATACCAGTCTTTAGCAAAGAGTAACAGGGATCCCATGGTTAGCTTAGCCTAACTGTGATACGTCCCCTCACCCTGGGCCCAGAGCCACCTGATCAAGTTGGGATTTTTGTAAACCATCCTCCAAGGAGGATGTCAGCTTCAGGAATGTGCCTGAGGAAGCCTGGCTGCTTGTTTAAGACCTGGGCTTGTTTGAGACCTCATCTGTTCAACACAAAAACTGTGCTTCATTCTGTCTGACAGGTTTTCCCAGTCAAAGTATTCTCCTATGCTCTGGCTTTATGATCTAAATACATTCAGTCATTTGTGTGGAGCTTTGAAAATTACAATGTGCTTCCATGTCCATTACAGAATCTTAATGTCAGTGCATACATTTTGTGTGTGTGTGTGTGTGTGTGTGTGTGTGTGCATATATATTTTAATTGAAGTACAGTTTACAGTGTGTCAATTTCTGGTGTATAGCACCATGCTTCAGTCACACATGAGCATACATGCATTTATTTTCATATTCTCTTTTCCATAAGTTACTACAACGTATTGAATACAGTTCCATGTGAGTAGTTAACACGTTTACATCAGTATTATGTCAGAGGATGGAAGTTAGGCCCACAGATGATGTTTGAGATCCTACAGCAAAAAGAGGCAACATCGGAACTCTGGCCTCGGGCTTCTGACGCTCTTCAGTGAGTTTGTCCCAAGCTATTTGACCATTTGTTCTGCTCTGATCCATCAGCATCAGGAAAACAACAGCCAGCCAATCTAGGCCAAAGGTCAATTGACTGTGGTGAACTGACTGGCTGGGTCGACAGAAATGACCCATTTTTTTATCCCGTTGATCCAGATGGTCTCATGTAGGGTGACCAACGGTCCTGATTTATTTGGGACTGACCGAGGGATTTCCTGGGATGCAGGATTTCCAGTTTTTAAAACCAGGACAGCCTCAGTTTTCAATTTTAAAACAGGAGAGAACTGGGACAATTTGGTCACTCTGTAGTTTTTGGCCTCTATCTGCTGTCAAAATGGGCTTTTGTGCGTTTTTTGCCAAACTAAATTCACCGGCCCCGAGTTTTTCCCAGCAAGTCAGTGAACAATGTGTCTAGGTTTGTCTTGTGAATGTTTTCCCTGTAATTAAAACATACAAACTAAGAGAACCACAGATACATCTTAGATATTCGTTGCTTCTTCCACAGCTGAAAATTTCCATGGGAAATTTTTAGAAACATTTTTCCTTGACTGTGAACGGAGGCATACAGGAAGACCTTGTAAACTTTCATCTCTGCTGCTTTTCTACCTGCTGGCAAGCCCAGCACAGGTGCATGGCAGCAGGTCTCAGAACCCACCCTTGAGCTGTATGTATATAAAGACATTTCAGCCGCTTCACTTGGTGTCTCCTGCTGGCCTTGGACTGTCTAGTAGGAATCACTAGGGCCCTCTGAAAAACAGATTTAATTTCTTCGGTCCTACACTATGCCTCTCTTGGGAGACAGGGTTGGATGGGGGACGGGGAGTGGGTTTGGGGCCCAGGGACTTACTTTTTACAAAGTCGCCGGGTATTCCTGCCATGCTGCCAGCTTCAGAAGCGACTGGCTGGAAAATGTCATTCAACGTGTCTGAGTGACAACCAAAATTATAATTACACTGTTACAATAGAACCTTACGAAACTGCAAAATTGCTCATCTTTCCCTTTTTTTCCTTTCTCTCTTTTTCTCTCCCTTTCTTCCTCCTCTTCTTCCTTTTCCTCAGTGGGAGCAGGTCATATGAACAGTGGGGACAATTTTAGGAAATGTTCATGGAATGAAACTTGAGGATCTTTGAAATGAACTTAAATATGCCTTCGGAAAATTCAGAAGGCTATTTGCCACTTATTGTCTGTACGGACATGAAGCTTGGACCAAAGCTTGGAGGAAAGGGATCTCTGGGTTTATTCCTAGCAGGGGACATCCCGGGCTGTGTTATTCTGCCACTGTCATTGTCCCTCTGGTCTTCTGCTCCTTGTGCCTTGATGGCGCACATCTCCCTGAGATTCAGTGGACAGAAGGGGCTTTGGTTTACATTGCTCATTAGGCCACCTGGCTGAGCCAGGCCATAGAGATGGCAAATCACAGCCTTGCTTCCTATAATGTGACAGAAGCAAGCCCCATAGCAGTAAAGGCTCTCATTAGGGCCTCTTTAACTGCTCAGACTGATTCTATTTTTTTAAGCCACCAGAATAGTTAATACAACATGTGGGACAACATGATTTCCACTGGGGCACAATCAGAAAGGAAGCTCCTTTCCACACGTTCTTTAATCTCTCTCCTTACATCAACCTGAAGCAGTGTGGAGGTCCCCCGGGGATTCCTGCTCATCAGCCCTGCCTCCTACCAAACGGAGATTTTGCCTAGACAGCCCCAAAGAGTCTCAATTCAAAGGTAAAACAGTTAGTACACATTAATCATCACAAGGATGGTACTAAAAGCATAATCCGCTTAGAACTGGAACAAATTAAACTGAAAGTAGCAATCTAAAAATCAAGCAGGGAAAGACCACACAAATGCAAGGAAGGCGAGAGGACGCTGCTCTGAAATCCCAAATCTCACTGCCAAAGGGGGCCTCCAGCATCCCCCCATCCTTGGTCTTGGCACCAAAGCTGCCCTCTGAAACCCAAACGCTCTCCATGCTGGGACCACGTAGCCTCACAGGTCCCCTCACAAACCTGGAAGCTTTGTGCGTACCTGGAAGCCACAGTTACACAGTCTAATGTCTGACATGTTTTCCACATTTGGAAAGTTGCCCTGAAAGCCTGGAATCGGCCCACTAAGGAATTTTCCAGGAAGACGGGGCCGGGGTGGTGGGGGGGGGCGGAAACCTTCCTTTTCTGCAAAAGGAGGATCTTTGCTCAAATTTCCAAATGCGACCAGCCCTGGGCCAAAGTTTGGTTTAGAGAAAGAATGTCAGCTTCCTTCACACCCCCACCCTAGGGCCCCCTCTTCCTCCTTTTCTCTTTTCTGAGCTTCCACCTGTCAGGTGAGAGTCTGGGAGGAGAAGCCATGTGAGGCAGTAAGTAATGCGGCTGGTGTGCCCTGTAATGGTGGCAGGCGTGTCGGGGGCGGGGGTCGACTAACAGGATAGAGAGAATGTTACGGCCAATGATAGGTGTGCTTGGCATTGGGGTGGGTGGGGTACAAAAGTATCTTTCCTCCTTCTCTCAAGTTGCCTTCCCTGGGCCCCTGGGTGTTCTTTGACCTCCCTCAGTCCCTCCAACCTTTTTTTACACCCTCCCAGGTTCCCAGCCACATCCCTGTATCCTTTGTCATCGAGACAGTCCCCTTTCAGGTCAGTATCTTTTTTTCTTTGAGCCAACAAGGCTGGTTTGCTCTGGATCCTCAAATCCCCTCCTGCCCACGGAATCTCAGGTAGATGTGCACCATGAAGGCATGAGGACTAACAGACCAGAGGGATGATGACAGTGGAAGAATTAACACAGCCTGGCTGTCCCCTGTTAGGAATGAACCCAGAGATCCCTTTTTGCCAAGCTTTCGTTCAATATTCCGTTTGTTCTCAGGGTACAGCGTATACCAACAAGCTCACAAGCGTCTCCCTTGCTCCCTCGTAGTGTGACTGAGGCATTGTTGTGTTAGAAGACCTCCCTCCCACCAAAAGTGAGATAGGGAGAATCTCAGGAAAGGAAGAGACCAGAGAACCCATCCTGCCACCAAAGACACGTGGACCTGCTATTTCTTTGCACATTAAGGAGAATTTGAGAAGAGAAGACAGTGCCTAAAATGAGGAATTTCTAGTGGACTTTTCACGCCCGTGCGGAGACTATTAGAGATAGATGTGTCTTCTTAGAGCTCGTATATCCCTGCTTATGAAATTGGAATCTCTTCCAGATACGATCAGGTTTCTCACTCTGCGAGGAGCCCAATTTATAAGATCAGTTTCTTTAATTTATTTTGAAGCTCATGCTACTGGTTAATTGCTCAAGATTTTAATCTGTGTTTGTCTTCACCGTTTCCCTCTTTCTTCCCCAAGTTTATCACCTCTGGAAACAGATAACATGGTGCTAGGAGGCAGGCCAAGGAGTCTCTGGCCTGAGCTGAGACTCATGCTTTGTACCGTCCCCAGAGTCCTCCCAGGTCAGCGCCGTGTGTCTGCAGGACGTATTAGGGGAGTGTTTGCTTTACCCGCCCATGGCAGAGTTCAGGTCATGTGATTATGAACTTTGCGCCGTTTCCAAAATGGAAAATATTCAGCTTTTGATGAGATTATTAGCTTTCCTCCTGTCCGGGTCCAACAAATGAAAACCAGATTTGCATGTATAAATAACAATCAAGCGCTGAAATGATTTATTTAGTGAAGTTACTGTTTTGGAAACTAAATCGATGTGTCATGTCAGGATCCAATCTGCCCTTCACTCACATGGCAAAGGAAACTTCTCTGAGGTCTATTAGAAAAAAAAAATGTTAGCATCCTATTCATAGTTTACTCCTGCCATGTGAGAATTACAGTGGAATCCAGCTATGAGAATAAAAGCTCAAAATAGTGTTTCTGAGAACATCCTGAGAGTAGCGTGTGCTATTTCTTATTGTATTCAAGACACATGAATAACTCTCCCCAAGAAGGAAAGGAAACAAAGCAAAGGGCAACATATTTTCCCAGTGTGTAAATTTCCTTCCTCCAGTAGAAATAGTCAGAAGATGGATCCTGTGGTCATTACATGTCAGAATGCTCACAAGGTGACAGCTTCAAAGGTGTGTCGGTCTACACGTGTACGTGCTCTTTTTTAGAAAGACAATGGGCATTGAAGATTAATCACTGCATCAAAGCTTTCCAGCTCTGTTGAGACAAGTCTCTGGAAAACTCAAACCAAGATGCAGGACTGTTTTCTGCATAAATTATGTGGAGGATTTGGTGCATGGGGATTGCGTTGTCTAGAATGCTCTGGAGACACTATACAACTGCGTTCTGAGTGGCATGTCAGAGCTGATGACTGCGGTGACTATGGAATCATCCGCAGCTAATTCTAGTCATCCTTTTGGCATCGAACCAAGGCTTATAATTTGAATCAGTTCTGTAAATGCTCAGGGGCCTCACTGTGATGCCACTCAGTGTAAAGGAGGCTTAGATAGTTGATGGTGCCAACCTTGATAGTCCGTTTGAGGTGCAAAGACCAGAGGGCAGGGTGGACTAGTGGGGAGGGCCATGAATTAAACCAAATCCCTGCTCTGTTATTTACCAGATGAATGGCTTTGAGATAAATTTGTTTCATTTCTTTGACCCCTTGTTTCTTCATTTGCAAAATGGGAACAGTAGTATCTAAAGTGCAGGGATATTTAGAAAAGCAGAGACATTGCATGTGAAATTCTTGGTATGCGGTAGGGACTCAGTAAGTGGTACTGTTTATTTATTTACTTATTTTTAATTCTTTACTTACTTATTTACCTACTGTAGCACCCGATGCTTCTCTCTACAGCAGAGACTCTTAACCTGGGGTCTAAAGACATAAGGGACCTACACTCACCCTTCTCCACTGAAATTATATGCAAAGTCTCGTCCCTGTGTGCATTTCCTGAAGACTAGGTATTCGTAACTTTCATAATATCTTCAAAGGGGTCTGTGATCAAAAGAAACATTAAAACCACTACTTTCTGATTCAGCTTCACCTTTGTGTTGATCCCACAGCGTGGAATTTTTTTTTTTTTAAATGTTTGTGATTCTTCCCTTGTTGACTGTATACTGTTTCTGGCTGTTCTCTCTCTAATGTAAAGTTCTGCACGTGTGTGGATATGTGGGTGTTCGCATGGAAGTGCATGCTTGTGGGTTTAGGGAATGCTAATTTTATAATGAACCACAAGTTTACTGAGGGAAAAAAAAAAAAAAACAGAACAATTGTGAGACCGAAGAAGTTGATGACAGATGTGTACACAGGGTGGTACATGGGATGCTGTGCGAAGAACAGGGGAGGAAGCGGAGGGGGGCGTGGGGGAGCACAGAGCCGGGGCAAAGCTGAGAGCCCACTGGGCTTCCTCGTTTTGCTGGGGACTCAGCAGACACAGAACCCCAGTGAGCTTGTGGGAGGGTCAGCACTAGGAGTGTGTGACCAGGGGGTGCCGGGCATGGAGAGGGTACGGGGGAGTGAGCAGGAAAGAGTGTGTGCCGTCATCAGAGGAGATACCGTGATGTGCTCTGGAAGAGAGAAATGTATGTCCGAGGTAAAGGCACATCATATAAATTAGGTGAAATAAGTTACATTCTAGTGGG
Source organism: Camelus bactrianus (assembly GCF_048773025.1). NCBI lineage: Eukaryota > Metazoa > Chordata > Mammalia > Artiodactyla > Camelidae > Camelus > Camelus bactrianus. The sequence continues at coordinate 114,248,262 of NC_133541.1, forward strand.
CAAAAGACACAGAGATTTAGGCAGAAGCAGAGAAGAAATTCATAGACCTGCTGCTGCTTAGTTTAGCTGGCTTCCCTTGGCCCAGATGCCAGTGGTTTACCTCACCCCAGGGCATGCTTTGTTTGGTGGTATTCATGCATGCGCGCGCACACACACACAGTCATACATATGTGTGTCCATGTATTACTCAAGCTTTTGGTCAAACTCCTTGAGCTTCTCCCCTGCAGGATATAGCCACGCGCGCGTGTGTGTGTGTGTGTGTACATAGATAAATATAGCAGCAAACATGCCTTAATGTTTACTATTTGGTAGGCCCCGTGCTAAGAGTTTTAAAGCTCATTCCTATTTAATCCTTAAAGCAACCCTATGAGATAGGCATTATTATTGCTTTCCATTTTACAGATGAAGAAACCGAGGGTGAAGCGATGTCTGCAGGATCACACACATTCAATTGTTTAGCTGGGACATCAACTGAAACAGTTTGATGCCAGGGACTGCATTATAAATCATACTTCTAGGGCAGATGGCATCAATTTACAAAATGTTAGGGTAATAATTTAAGCAGAAGAAGAAGACCCAGGGACTCGGGTTTGAGGCTGATTCTGAGTCTCACAGAACCATTTCATAATACACCCTGATGTGGATGTGTGACATCGTAACCTTGTACTGTGCTCTGCCGTGTTTTATTACTTCTCTGTACACCAGGCAATAGAACTCCAAACAGAGAGGAGAGGTCAACTTAAGAAAGGAGCATAAAACTGTTGAGGGCCCTTTTATTTTTTTCGACACCAGTCCCACAGGTCTGAGAAAGTCAAGGACTTGATATTTACCATTCATTGGCTCAACACTCAGAAGCCACAAAAACATAAGAAAACGAAGTTCACCACCTCCCAGCAGTCCCAGTCATACAGAAGGGACACGTTGGAGCTGGTCTTTGATGGCTGCTGGTTAGTTCCTCATGAGCAGTGTCAGGCTAGGGACCAGCAGGGAGACAGGGTCCCTTCTGTCACGAGCCTGGAGGGTATCCTGACCTTCACGGGTGTCTTGTGTATTGCGTGTGTCTGAAGATGAGAATTTTGGTGAAGTTTCTCAGAGGCCAGGGAGGCTTTCAAGTGCCCAGCAATTCGTCAAGCACTGCTCACTCTCCTGCCTCAGCTGTTGGCATCACTTTCTTCTCTCCAACCCCTGCGGCTTGCTCCTTCCTCCATGTAGCTTCTCTGTCTCTGTCTCTGTTGTGAGAACTGCATTGGAACCACGTTAGGTGAGAGACTGAATGGCACCAACCTGGGAATACGCAGCCAGATTTCTGGTGTCTGTGCAAAGCTCCTGAGGTATTTGGGGCTCACCTGGAGAAACAGGGACATTGTCACACATTGATTTGGATGGACGGTATTCATAGGCATGCAAATTTCTCTTCACTTCTCTGCTGAGGTTTTAGATATACTCTGAGGAGATCATCAGATTCAGAGAAAAATCTGTGACGGATTAAATGCATAGTAGATGAATGTATTTTGTTGAGTGTATTTGGCTTCTTTGTTTCTGTGTGTTTTTTTCTTTTTCTTTTTCTTTTTTCTTTTTCGGCCAACATGTATTCTCCACCATTCCTAGACATAGAAGCTTTTGAAAATTACTCATGCTTGTCATTTTCTTTCCTGTAGTCCCAGCTCCTGAAACAATGCCTATCATGTAGTTGGTACCCCATAAAGATTTGTTGAAGAAATGAATAGACGGTGTGATGTGAATCTGAATCCCTAACTAGATGGCCTTATTCATCTTTGAGTCCCTAGTTCCTAACACAGTGCATGGTTGTGGTCAATCTAAACAACAAATGTGAGTGACTCCTGCAATTTCTGGGTAGCTGGGCTGTGATGTGCCATCAGGCATAAAGACAAACAGCCCAAGGCTAGGTTTTCCTTTAGGGACCCCACCAGGGCAACAGATGCAGGGCAGGAGCTGGGGAGAAGCAGGCATCCCTGCTCTGCAGGGTCTCGGTGTTACTTTGGCTGACAGTACTGATCCTTGGTTCGTCAGGATCTCCTTGCTAGGCTCCCTACCCCCAACTTGACCTCTGCTGTACGGTGCAACCCTATTCATGTACCCACTTCCTCCTTCCATCCTAGGAAAGATTTCCATGTTAACAGGCCTTAACCAACATAACACTTTCGTCCAAAGGAGAAGCCCTAATAGTGGGCACTTCAGAGAACAGAACAAGCCAACAGGAGAGAGATGTGGAGGCAGGTGGTTATTTTCCGTCTTACTCAGATTCTATCATTTTGGCACCATCTTGCTCTACCTCCACAAAAAAAGGAGTCGTTTCCTTAGTTACTATAGTGATATTTCCTTTATTGGAGGGAAAAGGAGACTCTCAGGGAAAGAACCGAATCAGCCTAATTGAAAGAAATGAGACTCTTAAAGAACCCTTAAGAGCTTCCCTCACTTCCCCACCACCACCATTGCCAACCAGCATTCTTAGTAACCACTTTAGAAGAGTTCCACCTCCCTTATAATATTTTATTAGGAAAAGCAATCCCACCTGGAAAAAAAAAAAAAAGGCATTGCAACTAGCATACTTGAAGGCTGTATTTTTTATGGATTTAAAAAAAACATTTTTAGCAGAAGTTTTGTCAAATTTATGTTTATGTGGTATCAGCCCTTGGATGAAATGTGACAATGTATGCACAGTATAAATGAGTGTAGTTCTGCATGTACAGGATAGCAATGAATGATGTGTGAAATGTATTGCATGTATTTTTCCTTTGTATAATAGTTATATCTAGAGTATTACCAGTTTCTTCATGTGTACGTGACGCCGATGTCCTCTTATATGTCTCTGAAAGGAGCTCTGGACCAAGGGTCAGGATCTCGTGAGGTTTAATCCTGGCTGTGGACTCTATCTTTCCTTGAGGCCTTGGGCAAATCAGTTAAGGTTTTTAAACCTCAGTTTCCTAGTTTTTAAAAGGCTATTATTATAGTTTATAGAATAAAAGCCCTGGAGCTTGACAGTTGGGGATTCCAGCTAGACTCTTACAAGTGCCGTGGTCTTGTGAAACTCATTTCACCTCCCTGATCCCTTTATGAAGTAGAGGTAGTTCGCAAGTTTACACAGTAAGATATGGACTCTTGCTTCAGGGTTGGCTGTAATGGGATATGGCAGGTAAAAACTGCCATTGTAATAATGCAGGGGAAAAAAAGGCTAAATTACAAAAATCAACTTTTGAGAACAAAAGACAGCTATAGAAGCAACTAGATAAACTAAAATTCTAGAGATGTATAGGAAATGTAATGGTCCTTGGCAGTTTTCTTAACTGCCAAGGCATTTGCAAATTCTAAGATTGGCCTGAGGATTGGATTTAGGTCAAATTGAGGGATTTTATGGAGGAAAGATAAATTAGCAGAGGTTTCAGCAATCAAGAGCAGGCATGATAAACTGGAAAATAGAGGAGCCCCAAACACAGGGGAAACTTGCTGAGTTCTAGGAGGATGTGGGAGATGCGGGCGGGTAGGGGCGCTGGATGAAACAGCAGAAGTGAAAAGTCCCACAGTTTTGCAGTGCTTAGAGTGTGACCAATTGTCTTAGTCTGTCTGGGACTCGGGGGTTTCCTAGAATGTGGACCTTTAAGTTTTAAAACAAGTAGAATTCTAGGCAAACCTGAATGAATTGGGCACCCTAGGTGTTTAGGAGAAAAAGTCCCACTATGGGGGTGCGGGGAGCCTACAAAAAGTACACAGCTAATCTCTTCCTCAAGACATTTGCCAAATATGTAGCTTCTGTAAGGTGTGCAGCTCAAGAATTAAATTTGAAATATGCAGGTTTACACTCTCAAGAGTTGAGGAGATTGAGACATTAAGGTTCCCAAACAAAAGCCAGGGAGGGCCATGCCTGAGGAACCAAAGATGGGATAAATCTTACTAAAAATGCAACCCAATCAAAATCCAGTCAATTCCTGATGGGAGTATAGTGATCAACTCCTCCACCATCTCTAACAGGAAGGAAGAACCCCTACTGGTAGAAAATATCCTATGAAGATTCTGTGGTTCTTTTATCTCAATGTTCAGCATAGAGTAAAAATTACTAGACACAAAAGAGACAGGAAAATTTGAGCAATAATCAAGGGGAAAAAAAGACTAATAGAAACAGATCTGCAGATAAAGTGTTGGAATTTGCAAATAAGGAGTTTAAAATGACTATGATTTTATACTAAAGAAAATCAAGGGGAAGTTGACAAGATGGATGAAAAAAAATGAAAAATTTTAGAGTTTCTATGAAGAATTGTAGCATGTAAAAGGAATCAAATGGACATTCCAGAACTGCAAAACAATATTCAAACAGGAGTCTGGGTATAGCAGATGGCATAATTAGTAAACTCAAAAACTGGTTAATGGGTGATCTCTAAATTGAAACATAAAGAGAAAAAATAATGGAAAGAATAAGAGCCATGTGGGAAAAAACAAACAAAATATAATACATGTAGTTAGAATTCCAGAAGGAAAGAATAAAGTGAGGCAGAAGCAAACATTTTAGTGGAAAATAGTCAAGAATTTTCAAAATTGGTAATAACTATTAACTCACAGATTCAAGAAGCTTGATGCACTTTAAGAAGATCAAAGCAAAGCATACTACATAGGTACATCTTATCTAAACTGTCAAAAATCAAAGGACAGAGGAAAAAAATCTTACAGCCAGAAGAAAAAGACCTTTTACCTTCAACAAAGAAACAATAACTTTCTACTAGGTATTGTTGGAGCCAAAAGACAATGGGGTTGCATCAATAAAGTGATGAAAGGAAAAAAATTGCCAATCTATATTTCTATACGCAGTAAAAATACTCTTCTATAATGAATGATGAAAAAGATGTTTTTAGACAAACAAAATAGGAGAGAATTCATTCAAGCAAGGAAGCATTCCAAGAAATACTGGAGGAAATGCTTCAGACTGGAGAAAAATGAGCCCTAGTGGAAGCAGGAACAAATCAAGACCACCATAAATAGTAAATAGGGTTCCTTCTGGATATGTGCCCAGGAGCGGGATTCCTGGGTCATATGGTAAGTCTATTCCTAGTCTTTTGAGGAATCTCCATACTGTATCCCAATGTTCATAGCAGCACTATTTACAATAGCCAAGACATGGAAACAGCCTAAATGTCCATCAACAGATGACTGGATAAAGAAAAGGTGGTATATTTATATGATGGAATACTATTCAGCCATAAAAACTGACAACATATGGCCATTTGCAGCAACATGGATGCTCCTGGAGAATGTCATTCTAAGTGAAGTAAGCCAGAAAGAGAAAGAAAAATACCATATGAGATCTGAAAAAAAACCACAAATAAAACATAAATACAAAACAGAAAACAGACTCATAAACGTAGAATACAAACTTGTGGTTGCCTAGGAGGCGGAGGGTGGGAAGAGATAGACTGGGATTTCAAAATTGTATAATAGATAAAACAAGATTATACTGTATAGCACAGGGAAATATATACAAGATCTTGTGGTAGCTCACAGCAAAAAAGAATGTGACAATGAATATATATATGTTCATGTATAACTGAAAAATTGTGCTCTACACTGGAATTTGACACAACATTGGAAAATGATTATAAATCAATAAAAAATGTTAAACAAAACAAAAACAACAACCAAAAAACCAGTAAATAGATGAATAAATAGAAACAGATACTATCCTATTTAAAGCAACAATAAAACTGCCTTGCAGAATTTATGACTTCATAGAAGTAAAAGAATATGACAATTGCACAAAGCATGAAAGCAAAAAAAAAAAAGTAATGAAACTAATGTTTCTTTTGTTATTTAGGAAGTGGAAAAAGTACTAACTTAGCAATAGACTCTTAAATTCAGGGTTACATACTGAAATCTTTAGAACTATTACTAAAAATAATAGAATATGTAACTAAAAAGCTAATAGAGGAGAAAATACTGAATATAAACATACTTAAGGGATCCAAAAGAAGGCAGGAAAGTGGATTCTAAGAAGAAAATATTTTCACAACTTAACGTCTCAGAAATTGGGTTGTGTCTTGTTAGTCATAGTGCATACCTGAGGATTGCTTTTTGTAGCAGCTGAGGAAGTGGGTCTCCAAGGGCAGCAGTGGGCGAGTGAACAGGGAAGGAGAGAATGTCAATGCAAAGTGGTGTTGTTGAAGGACCAGAGCTGCAGGTGACTAGTGATTCATGCTGGACTTCCTGTGGAGACTCGTGTAAAATGTTGCTCAGAATCACCTGCCTGAGGACATTGTTGACTGTTGGTTGTGGGTTGCCCCACGGCAACAGAGGTGACCTTGGCACATCTTTTGTTGCAGGTGTGCAGGTATCAAAGCTGGTATTCCACACTGCAGAGTCAGAGAATTTCTGGGGCCTAAAACAAGGTAGAAATGGGCCAAAGATGCCACAGAACTGTTGCATGTGAAGCAGTGTGGTTTATGGTGTAATTGCAGTTCATCCGTTTTCTTTTCTTTTTTCTTTTCTTTTTTCTTTCCTTTCCTTTTCTTCCCTTTCCTTTTCTTCCCTTTTCTTTTCTTTTCTTTTCTTTTCTTCTCTTTTCTTTTCTCCTTTCCTTTCCTCTTTCCTTTCCTTTTCTTTTTCTTTTTCTCTTTCTTTCTCTCTCTCTCTCCCTCCCTTCTTTTCTCCTACAGTAATGGTATATCTTACAACTGATGGCATCTTAGTTTTAATGGAACAAGACAGGCTTGGGTTCTATTGGTAGGTAGATAGACTGACCTTGTGAAGATGAATTTTGATGGTGAGATTTGAATAAGCAATATTTGTAAAGCTAAATTAAGCCATTGGTGTCAACAAGGCCGAGGTTGTAATCCTTATATCTCTTGCCCTCATTGGAACTGTCCAGGTAAGTTTCCACATATAAGAATTTATCTACTGTAGAAAGTGTTTTACCTGTCAAGAACAAGTAGAATGGTCATCTGTCATATAAACTGGTATACAGGAAGCTTTCATTTTTGTTCCTAAACAGTTGAATCCTTTTTTTTTTCCCCAAAGTCTTTCCCAGAACCCTATTTATCTGTTTTGTAATATGTAAAAATGGAGATGTACTGATTGGCGCAGGGTTTGGGAGTTCCAAGAATTCACAGCCGCATGACTTCTTATCCTCTCTCTGGGGCTTCTGAGGTTTTCATGTGGAACCTTAGAGTTCCAGCAACAGGATTAGGAACCAGTGATTTACAGCAGGTTGTTCCCCACAACCCTCAAGGCATGTATTTAGTGTCCGTTCACTCTTAGCCACAATTCTAACAGTTTTGGTTATTCGGTTTCCTAGCTTATAACAGATTTATAAGCAATAAATTACAGGGAAGGAAAGCTATTCCAGACTGGCATGGTGATCTTCACACAAAACAGAAGCTGGAAATTATGATTGATAACTGCAAAATTATAGAAAGCAGCTTTTTAAAAAGGACAGTATTCAGAAATACTTAGCATGTGGACAACCATCCAGTCTACACCAGTGGTTTGTGGAGGGTTGCAGCACCATGGGAACGTGGAGATGTTTAGTGTTGTAAGAGCACTAGCACACCCTCTGTTTGGTGTAATTCTTAAGGTACTGAGATGTATAAAATAATTTATAATAATTCTCATCAAAAGCAGTTTAAATCAAATAGACTTGATATATAATGTGTCAGGTTTCAATCAGGTGGAACATTTATGTGAAGACAGTATTTTATTTCTCAGAGTTATTGAATAAATAAGACATCACCGTGTGTATTGGTATTCTTGTATCTCTGAGTCGTAGAAAACCCAACTATAACTGGGATGGGGAGTAGTTAAAAGTCAAGGACCTTCAGGTGGGGTTTGATCCAGTAGCTTACTCATGTTCTCAAGGACCTAATTTCTTCTCTTCTCCATTTTGCTTTCCATGTTCCGTGTAGGTCTGCCATTTCATGGCCATAAGATGGCTGGTGGCTTCCTCATTCATGTCCAGCAGGAGTGGGGCAGGGGGCAGTGAAGGGGGACAGAAAGAGAGATGAATTAGTTCTCCTTCCTCGGTCATTAACGAAGAGTCCTCAGTCTGACTGGAACAACACAGTTCACGTGCCCTTCTCTGATACAATAACTGTAGTAATAGGAGTGAGGTAGGCATTGATTTAGGCCAAACAGGGTCTGCCCTCTTAAGCTACAGATGGTGTCAATCCCTGTGGGCCCTGTGGTGACATACAGGGAAAAATAAATGTCTGAGGTTGTAACAGACCATATCCACATCACTGATTCTCAGGGAAAGTATTGATCAACTGGATTCTAAGCTCAGTGAAGTCAGGAGTCATCTCTGTCTTGCCTATAGGTATAATCCCAGCATGAGTTACTAGGCCCATCATCCTGGGAGCTTAATAAGTCCTTTTTTATTTATATCTAAACGATTGGATTTTGTTTTTTTCTGTTTGGAGAAATACACAAGAGTTTAATTTCAGTTTGGGGCTTCTTGATGCCCTGTGGTTTCAGCTGCTGAGGAGCTAATTCTGGCCTAACAAGAAGCCGAAAGCAACAGGATCAGTATCGTCAAACAGGAAACATTTTCTCCAAGATATTCAGCATTATTTACAAAACAAAAGAGGATAAAATCATTTGAAATAAGGCGAGATGAGGTCAATCATTTATTTCTCTGATTTGGATATCAAAAGGAAAAGAGAGGAGGAGAAACAGAAGGGCAGGAGAAGGAAAGAGCCAAAAGAAGAAGAAAAATAAAGGGAAGGAAGCAAAAAAGAAAGAAGAGAGAGAAAAAAAAGGAAGAGAGAGAGCAAAGAAGGAAAGAAGGCAGGCAGGCAGCGGGGTGGGGTGGGAGCTGTAAGGAGACTGGCTCCAGGGCAAAGCCACTTTGAGATGATGGTTAGTCTATGACATGAATTTGCTGAGTGTGTGTGTGTGTATTTTTGTTTTCCTGTTGGAGTAAACAAGCCTGGTTTAAGGCTTTAAAACTGACCAAGCAGCTATGAGAATGTAGATGGCAAGTTATAAATCACACAGTCACTTGGGTGTGGATTAAAGTCCTGAGCCAAATACCTGAGTGTCCACTTCATAACAGGAATAATAAGGCTATTTGGAAACATGACCCAGACCCCAAGCTATAGTTTTGTTTTTTTTTCCAAGAGGATTGTCTGACATGTTTATATGCACATATTGGAATTGTATCCAAAGTGGAGAAAAAAATCCAATTGACTTTCTGACTTTATAGTCTGTCATTGACTTTTAAGGTATTTTGTGAAATGAAGTAATAACTTCAAGATCAAGGGCATTTTCCTTTGGGTCTTCATCAATTATTTCACTTTCTCTTGGCAATGGCCTCCACCCACTTCTTCTGAAATATCAACCACCGGGCTGACGTTGCACTGGAAAAACTTACTCTCTGCCTTCCTGAATGCGTGTTTCATGCATTAAATTGTTTTAATCACTTCAACTTTTACTAGACTTTGGCAATTGGTACATTGCTGAATTGTGTGTTCCCAATTTAATGCCTTTAGAATGTATTTAAGTAAGTTCCAATGCTTTTAGTCATTGCTATTCAAATGAGAGAACCATATTTCAAGGAACAGAGCCCAGGGAGAGAGATGAGGTGAGTAATGGGTAATCAGTGAAAACCATCTATCAAGGCACATTGGGGACTGAAACAGATGGTGGAGGAATGCCCCCGAGTCCATTCCCCTTGGCCGTGGAGGGCCTCCCAGTTTTATTTCCAGCAAACATACACTTTGGCCAGCTTCCCCTCGTAGCTTCTGGCTGATCTTTCCTATTTTAAGATCTTGGTGAAGCAGGAAACTCACTTGTTTCTCAGACCTAAACTCAGGAAAAAGTCAGCCCCATGGGGAAGATAAAGGTCAAACTTAGGAGCCCCGAGCAGGTGCTGACGTTTGTGGAGGGAGGGTTGGCCCAGCCCCCATCCTTTGTACTGGTTTCTGATGAGTGTTATAGGAATTGGACAAAGGGACGGTGGAGCTGAGAGCAGACAGTCAAAGGAGATGAAGCTTGTCATCTTTCCACTTTCATTACTCATCCTGCAGGTGCGCAGGACATTTTGTGGCCCTATGAATGCCCAGGTTTCAGTGCTGGACTTGTCTCTTTCTTTGAGAAATGTACCCAGCTTCTGAGCTTCCTAGTCGTCATACAGGAAGGGGACAGGTTGATCCCAGCTTCTCAAGAACGATGTGTGGCTTACATAAGACCATGATGTGCTTCCCATTCCACATTCTCCCTCCCTTGGTCTTTCTCGCAGAATCAGGGGAGCTAACCGTGAGCCAAAAGGCAGGGAGGGCTCCATCACAACTGGGTGTCTAGGACTTAAAATTGGAAAAGTAACCCTTCTGGCAATTCAGCAGCGTGTACCATAGATCAATGTGGACCATCCAGAGCAATCCTATCTCTATGAATTTATCCTAAGGAAGTATTCACCTGAGTATGCAGGATACACTCATAAGAATCCACATCACACCATTTTTTTTTAATGCCAAATGATTACAGAGCACCTAGATGACCATTAAAAGTGTACTGGTTAAATATGATACATCCACAGAATGAAATAGGAGTCAGCCTCTAAAAAAGGTGTGCTCTTTTATCGATACTAACATTTGTCCATGTCACGTGGTGAAATAAAAAGTGAGTCCACAAATCAGCACGTATAGTGTGACCGCCTATGTGAGTATCTGTATCCACAGCTGTACCTGTAGTTCTTAGCTGTGCAAAATCAGACGGCCACCGAGAGATGCCTGGAAGGGTGTTAAGTAGGATTTTAATATTATTTTATCTTTGAGTAGTGGCTTCTGAGTAAATTCTACCTTTTTTTTTTTCTACTTTTCTACCTTATGTGGTTTTTTTTTTTTTAAATGAGTCTATGCCATGTTTATCTAAAACACTAAAACTATCTGTTCCTTGAAAATTTTTGTACCAGTCTGAAACCCGGAGCACTGATATTTCTGTCTCACTCTGCAGTGAACTGCGCCTCATCTGGTCTCTGGTGCTGTAACTACTTAGGTAGCTGATTACTTTCCCACTAGACTGAAATCTCCTCCAAAAGCAGGATTTTGTCTTTGCCCCCGGCCCCAGAGCCACATACTATTGTAATAATTGATACACAGTGAAAGGTTTCAATTTTTGAGTGTAGAGCTCTGGTGATCTGGAAGCTATTCTAGATTCTGGCATGATCTGGCAGAGGGGCCATGATCAGCGCTGTCTTCCTGAGCTGGCTCATCCTGAAACAAAACTAGAATGATCTCAGAGGCTCCTTCTGTTCCTCACCTTGTTATTCTGAAACTGAATTCTCTCACCCTCACAAATCAAATTAAATCAGAGAAGATAACATACACGAATCAGCTGTATAGATTCCAAAATGCTATCAAAATATAATGTGGGGTTAAAAATTTTTAAAAAAAGTAGGGTTCCTACTTCAAAATGACACCTGCACCCCAGTGTTCATAGCAGCACTATTTACAATAGCCAAGACATGGAAACAGCCTAAATGTCCATCAACAGATGACTGGATAAAGAAGTGGTATATTTATACAATGGAATATTATTCAGCCATAAAAACTGACAACATAACGCCATTTGCAGCAATATGGATGCTCCTGGAGAATGTCATTCTAAGTGAAGTAAGCCAGAAAGAGAAAGAAAAATACCATATGAGATAGCTCATATGTGGAATCTAAAAAAAAAGGACATAAATACAAAACAGAAACAGACTCATAGAATACAAACTTGTGGTTGCCTAGGGTGCGGTGGGGTGGGAAGGGATAGACTGGGATTTCAAAATGTAGACTAGATAAACAAGATTATACTGTATAGCACAGGGAAATATATACGAGATCTTATGGTAGCTCACAGTGAAAAAATATGTGACCATGAATATATGTATGTTCATGTATAACTGCTCTACACCAGAATTTGACACAACATTGTAAAATGACTATAACTCAATAAAAAAAATGTTAAAAAAATTTTTAAAAAAGCCCCAATACCAACAATGATAATAGTGACCCGTTGTGTATTGATGCTAACATAGAGAAAGCATAGTCTAGCAGGATCTAAACAATTTCCTGCTGTCCTTCCTTGCTCCCTCCCCTCCCCTCTGGGCTTTAATTCCTTGTGGAGTTAACACTGATACTCAGTTTGGCGATTAAAGCAGGACCTGACCTGGATTTGCTCCACATTGCCCATGCCCTAGATTGAAATGTTAAAGGACTTGGAATAAAAAAAGTTGCATTTTCCGTAAGAGCCTCACGGTGACTGGGGAATTAATGTCAGCCAGGCAGTGATTTCCCAGTGGCTGGGTTTGTAGCAAAAGTCTTCAACTTTTATGTGTGGCCTGTTTGAAGTTGAAAATTGTTGTTAGACTCTCCAAAGTTGTTTGAGGTGTCACTCATCCTCCCCTTTTGTGTTGGGGCGAGGATGTGAGGCACAGCGGCTGCGAACAGTTCTGTGACTACCACCCCGAAGGCAGGTCTCTGCCTGGGCCCAATTGAGCCCGTCTCCCAGGGAATTCAAAGCTTTCAGTGCAGTGCAGCTCTGCATCCACCTGCAGCCTTGTCACCCACTGCTCCCTTGCAGGAACTCTCCACTCCAGGAAGAGGGAGGATCTCATGGCTCCACGAATGTGCCATGCGAATGCACGTCTCTGGCGTTTTTATTCATCATACAGTTTGCTCTCCTAGGATATTGTTTTTTTCAGGGAGGCAGCAGCACAGGGTGGTGAGAATGATAGCAGAGCAGCAGTAATAGTTCTGGCAGCTAATGTCTTATTCAGCACTGCTTACAGGGCAGACACTTTACATGAGACAATCTCTATTGATTGGCTCACCAACCCCATTGGGTAGATACAGCTGTTCCCATTTTGTGGATGAGGCAGTCGAGGCCCAGCAAGCTTAAATGAATTAACCATGGCCACACAGCTGGTCAGCTGGGATATATATCCTTGAGGCTGACTCAAAGAGCACGTGCTCTTTGTCACTGTCAACAGCCAGGAAAGCATAGTCTTAGGAACAGAGAGACTTGCCTTCCAGTCTTGCCTCTGGTGCTTACTGACCGTGTGACCTCGATCAGATGTCTCCTTCATCTATAAAATGGGGTAATACTGTTTCCCTTGCAGGGATGCTGGGGGAATCAGAGTTAATACATATCAGTTGCCCAGCCAATGAGTTGTAGCCACTGTCATTGACCTTTGTTCATTTTCACTCCAGTCATTTTTCTCGATCATTTCCTTTGCCTCCTCAAAGCCGTTCCTGGCTACCTGAGTCCTGGGCGATGACTCCTTCCTCCTGACCTTGTATTACTCAGTAGAGGTTGTATGTTCCTCCTCAGGGCAGGCTAAAGAGGGCTCTGAGGGGTCCAAAAGTCTAAAGCAAGGCATCCCTCTGCTGGTAAGCCTGGAAGAACCACACATCCTAAGATTGGTGGGCCTGAGAAGAACTGGGAGACACAGCCACGTCGTGGGCACAATGCGATGGCCGGTCAGTGACATGGTGACACACGGGTTGGTAAAAGAATTTACCAGAGATAAAGTATGAGGATAGAAAAGGACTTTATTAGGTCTTGCTGCCATAGACCACAGCAGGCACACAGACGAGAAGTGTCTGTGTGAGCACTGAGGGCCGGTTGTTGGGGTGTTTTATAAGGTCGGGTCACAAGGTGCCTGATTGGCTTGTGCACGAGTCTCTGCTTGGTTGTAGGTGAGGTAAGGAGTTTAGGGTCTGTGAAGGGTGGTGGGGTTTTGACTCTGATAAGCTGGGCTGAAACAAGCCAGCCTGAGCTGTTGTGACTGTAGGCGTTACCTGGGGCTATTAGTTTGTCCGGGGGCAAACACACCCAGTAAGGTTGTACTTTATCTGTTGAGGGATCGCAGGCAGACATCTGAGAGTCCAGGAATGGGGGTAATTGGACTTTGAAGGACGTCAGTTGGCCCAACACACCCCACACAGACATCTACCAGTGTGGAGTTGGGTAGCAATTCAGTCCATGTGCTTTGAAGTCAGGTTTCAACTCGAGCACTTTCAATGCTCTGGGTGAAGCAAAGAGCTGTTACTCTTAAGACAGTGTACCCAGTGCCCATTCCAGCGCCCTGCTAGTTTGGCATTGTTATTATAGAGGCCAGGAAACTAAGAATGGCATTTCCCAGACTCTGCTGCAGTCAGAGCATCCAAGCAAGACGTGGAGGCAGTCCTGAGCAATGGGAGGGGCGGCCGTGGACAGGGAGAGATCTGCTTTGTGAAGGAGGCTTCCGTCCCACTCATACAGCTGTGGTGCCATTTCCAGATTTCCAGTGTCTAGTCCCTAGAGTCAGGTATGCTGTTGATGGGCAGTGGAGGCTGTGGTGCGAGTGAGCCTTTCTCCTGGATGTGTTCATGCTTGGCTAGAGTACCCAAGCTCCGTCCCCTGGCCCTCTAGGAGTTTTTGTAAGTGACATCCTATCTTTTAGTAAACCGTTCCTGCTTGAACCAGTCATAATGACTTCTGTGTTCTGCAACCAGGAATCTTGACTGATACCCTGGAAGTGTGACCATAGACTAATTCTTTAACTTCTTTGAGCCCCAGTTTCCTTTTCTGTAAAAATGGTCTCTCACAAAAGGATTGCCTTAAATAATGCATGTAAAATACTTAGCAGTTTATGGTATAAATGAACTCTCATAGAGGACACGCGAGTAAACAGGAAATGAGGGTTAGGTGTGATACATAGCCAGCGATGGTAATACTCATACAGAACTTTACAATCCAAAGGGGGAACACCAAACACAGACTGTCTGGTCGGGAAAGGCTTTTTGGAAGAAACAGAGCAGAACAAAACAACAAAGCGGTGCTAGGTTGAGATCTCACACATGACTCCAAGACAGCCATGTGCCGGGGGTGTGGGAAAGGGGGAATGGTGGTAATCGGGCCTTTTCCGAGAAGGAGGAACAGGGTATTGTGATGGCCCGTTAGGCAGGAGAGAGCAGGCCTTGCTTGAGGAACTGAGAGAAGCTTATTGTGACTCTAGTGGAAAGTGTAAGAAGGGATTAGGGTGTAAGGACGAGTAGGTCGACCAGATAGTGCACAGTCTAGAAAGCAGCCTGGAGGGGTTTAGAATTCATTGGCCTTTCCCCAACATGTTACATGAAAACCACTGGTTTGTGGTGTGCCTAATTTTGCTCCCTCAAGCCATCCTTTTGCAAGTATCCATAAACTCAGTCCACCTAGACTGCAAATTTCTAGAGGATGGAGAATGAATTTCAGACCTCTCAAGGGCACTGTCTTGCCTCCGTAGTTTCTCCACAAATATTTATCAGTTGTACTTGGCGTTAAGTACAGTTTAATGGAGCATGTACTTTTGTCTGGCGTGCTTTTTATGAATTAGCAAATAGCTCTCTGCTTGGGTCAGGACCTTTGGGCCCCACCCAACACTTGTATGGAAAGTTTGTTCCCTTGAGCTAGCATGTATTTGGTGTGGTGAGAACTGTTTACGGAGTGAAAGACTTACTTAGGGACAGGATCCCTCTCTCTCTTGACCTTGTTTGTCTTTTTTCTTACCTCCCGTGACATTATTTATTGCCTAACCACTTGAGGTTTGTTTTTTTTTTTTTTTTTTTAAACTGAGAAATCATGCCCTCAGGTTGAAAGGGTTATGTATGTGCAGATTTTTTTTGTTTTTGTTTTGTAAGATGGTATTTCAACATTGCAAAGAACACTCTTCAGCCTAGTTGGGCATTTCTGATTGCAGGGTGAAGGGCCGGTCTGGAGTCACCCTGGCTATTGCTCTGTGGATTTTGGAAAATATCTTGAAAGGACTGTGTAGTTTCCCAAGGAAGAATTTAGACTGAAATTAAGAGGAATTTGGTGAATGCTCAGCAGGAATCTAACAAACGTTGCCATTTTTTCAGGCTCATCAGGAAACAAAAACCCTTTGGTTTCCGGTAGCGTGCTAGAGCCGGCTTATAGCGACTTGTAGAAACCAGTGACTAAGTATTAAGAAGTTTTTCAAGCCTGTAGTCAAACCCCTGTTAGCTTGAAATCATCTGTAGTGGGAATATTTACACCATGGAAATTGGTAAATGTCACAGATTCAGGCTGCTTCTTTCCCTTCCCCTCAGAGCTGGTTTATCCGCACCTCACAGAGCCTACCCACCTAGAGGAGTGGTATTTTATAAGTCCAGATAAAAAAAAAAACCCTGTGCTTGGAAGCACTGGGAGAAAACGCATGGTTTAACATCCTTGTGGGCAAACGCCATGTGTGTTTTCTTGGAGAACATGTCCCATGGCAGTGGGCAGCACGGGGCCAGCACACAGTATGTGCTCAGTGGTGCCTGTCAAATGGATGATGTACTGGGGGGTTGACAGCTCCCTCTGCAGCGGCATCAGGTCAGACCGGATCGGACTCCTGCAGGCATCCTCCCTGAGCCGCACATTTCTCTACAGCCGCTCAGAAAGCTGGGCTGTCACTCTCATAGAATAATGGTGTCATTTTACTTTTTAAAGACAATGGTAGCTCTGTCAGAATAGTCAGCGACCACAGTAGACTTTAAGCTCTCAGGGACAGAATTTGTCTGATTCGTTGCTTTTAACTAGCACGGACTCAATAAATAGATTTTTTCAACGAGTGGAAAAAAAATAAATGTGGATAATCTTGCACGAGAGCACAACACTTCATGGTTTTAAAATGTCTTATGGATGTTGATTTGTTGATACCATAGTAACCCTGTGGGTAGGTGAAACAGGGGAGTTATCCTCAGCAGCTAAAACAGCACCAGGCAAGCTGAGGCCACTGAGTATGTGTTGATGTACTCATTAGCTGATCCTCCCATTTCACAGATGAAGAAACAAGCTTGTAGAACTTAACTAACACAGTTCAGTTTTAGTTTGTATGGTTTCTGTTTACACTATGTCTCTTCTATTAGTAGTCCCTTGATTTTACAAAATGCTTTATTTTATATCCTTTCACTTACCGCTGTAACAGCTCTACCAGATTGGCAGGTATTTTTATTCACATTTTAAGGGATCGTAAGACTATGGCACAGAAAGATTTAGTAACATGCTTGAGGATACACAGGGACTCGAGCGTAAAGCTAGTATTAAATCTATGTTGTCTAAGGGTTCTGAAGTTAAACTGTATATTGTACACAATTGTATTTTACTTACCTGTTCATTCCTTCAGAGGGAGAGAGATGATCAAAACAGGCTAACTAAAAGCCTTGTACCCTAGCACATTCAGGAATACCTCCCAGATCTCATCATGAATCCCTGAAGCTTATTTCCTTGACTGGAAGACCTTAAAACCTGCTGGTGGTTAGAATCTGTGCTTTGCCACTTAAGTATACTGAAGACTCAAGTTGAAGTTTCAAATATAAAATTACAGGAAATTACCTACTTTCTCTTTTGTGAATGGAATTTTGATTCTTTTTTGTTTTTTAATCATCTGAGAAAGTGCTGGTTTTCCCTGAATATGGAAATTCCATGATTTTTCTTTCCCTCGGACTCTAACATTTCAGAATGGCCACAAGACTCCGGTAGGAATTAGGAAAGGGATACAGAATTCAGCATGATGACTTTTAAATTTATGTTGTAAAATCCAGTGTTATTCCCAGCACAGCGCCTCATTTCCGATGGGAAGTGTGCTGCCAACGTCCCACTTTTGCTCCGGACGATATCACCACTCGTTTTATTAAAGCCACCAGATACTCATGGAAACATGTATGGTGTTTTCTAACGGGAGGGAAAAGAAGTTTGGAAGTGGGAGCTGGTTCACATTTCTTAAACATGTTTTTTCATTCTTGCCTTTCCCTTTTGACCTTCCTGAGGATGCATGTGGGTGTTAAATTGTTACCAAAGGGAGGGGCCGTTGTAACTACAACGGGATCCACACACACAAAGACACACTTTCCCACACACAGGACTTGGCTCTGTTACGCGTTAATGGAATGCTGAATGGAAAAGATGCAGGGTGTTTTTGATCTGCAGAGAAATCCAGCCAGTAGAGCGTCCATAATTTTCTTTTTTAAAACAGCCAGATTAACATTTGGGTTGGAAGGCAGCGTGTGTGGAGGAGGGAGTGTGACTGCCAAATAGTTTTCCTCTCTTTTAAAAATTATAAACATAATAGATGCTGTTTATAAACATCTCACTAATAAAGAGGGATGTAAAGTGAAAAGTCAAACTCTCTCCTTTTCTCCTATCTCGCCTCACTCGCAAGAGTAACCGTTATATGGCTTGACAGTTGTCTGTGTAGAATTTCTTCTGCTAATTCAAAAACCACCGATTTGAGATTCTACGATCTGTGTTAGTCATCTCGTTTGAGGGTGAGAGCATGGTACAAAAAAAATGTATCTTAAGTACATATTATCCTACATCTCGATTTGTTCATTTAAAAGTATATTCTGGGTACATTTCTTTCAGGGTAGACTTCCAGACTTAGGTCATTCTTTTTAAGGGCTGTATAGTGTTTCATTATATTGGCTGTGCCTTATTATTGTTATTACCCTTTTATCGATCCTCTATGGATGAGCATTTGGATTGCTTCCAATATCCAGTGTTACTCACCGTGTCACCTTGAATCTTTGCCTTTACACATTAGAGTTGTGTTTCTCTAAGACTGAATCCTGGGAGCATAATTTTTAGGGGCAGCAGATTATTAAGATTTGTAGTCCCAGGGGAAAATATCTTTATTAAGAAAAAAGAGAATTTTCATTGAGCAGCACACAGCAAGACTTGGTTGCGTGTAAGACGAGGCTCGTTCCCAGGGTTTGTTCCTGTTAGGGTGCTGTCAATACTGGCCACTCATTAGAGTGACTTGACGGAGAGAAGCTTTGTGAAACAGACCGACGCCTAGATGCCACCCTGACAAATTACATCAGCATCTCTGGTGTTAGAGTCCAGGTATCGGTGTTTATTTTTTAAAGCTTCTTAAGCCAGATTGAGAGCCACTGCTCTACTGAAAGTACCTCCCATATAGCAGTGAATGTGCCATTTTTATTGTTGTTCCCTGCCTATCTAAGTACATATATGTATTCTTTTATGCTCAAACACATACAAGCATGTATGTCTTATGTAGCTGGCATAATACGAGTTTCCTCCCTTTGGCTTGGCTGTTGGGCACATTTGGCCTCAATTGCTCAGTTAGCCCAGAAATATAGGATGTGTCATGTATAGCCCTGCATGCAAATAAGAATCAGGAGGACAATCAAAGAGACAAATGGAAACCTTAATGGGGGAATGGTGAGAAGTCCTAGACGTGATTAAAGAGAAGATAAAAGGGCCATTAAGCAACTGTGCAGAGTAATTTTTAGACTGAAAAATTATAGACAGTCCATATAAACAGAATCCTTACAGGGCATTAACTACCAAGGTAAATGACCCTTTGTCTTCTGCTCGTGTATTTCTTCCACTTGCAGAGTTTGGTTGGCAGATGGTGGCAGGAGGCAGGGTATGTGAGTAAGTGTGTGTAGAGGGGGGGTTGTACTGGACAGGCGCTGTAACTGGAGAATGCTCTGCATTTATAGCATACTTTACAGTATATGAGTTGCCTTCACGTACATTATTTTATGTGGCCCTCCCATCAACCCTGGAGAGAAGCTGATAATCCATACATTATACAGAGGAGGAAACTGAGGCTTAGAGAGAAGGGATGAGACCAAGATGATAGCGCTAACACGTGGGAAAACGGAAGAACATTTTACTTCTCATTTGCATCTTGGTTGAACTAGCACCTAGGATTTGTGATCATTGCTTTGCGTTCTTTATGACAATATACAGGTGTCAGCAGGGGTAGATAGTGGAGTGGTGTAGACTGGGGCAGTTAGGAAAGAACATGCACCGTCTAAAGGCATTCAGATTTAAAATTTTGAAAATATGCTGTGAGAAGAAATAATCTTGGGCCAGATTCAACAGACAGGCTTTCAATTTGTGACCATAATTTTAGAAGATCTAGGATTTGCGTAATAGAAAACTAGAGGAAAAATCTGTCTTAGGAGTTGACAGCAACATTTCCTAAACACTTAAGTAAGAAAGATAATGGAAGCAGGTTTGAAACATAGATTAATGTAGTCTGAAATTAGATGCCTTCTAGAACCATTTTCTTTTTGTATTTAAAAAAAAAAAAATGTATATTACCAGCAACGTGGATGGACCTCGAGATCATCATTCTAAGTGAAGTAAGCCAGAAGGAGAAAGAAAAATACCATATGATATCATTCATATGTGGAATCTAAAAAAAAGAAAAAAGAGGACACTAATGAACTCATCTACAAAGCAGAAACAGACTCAGAGACATAGTAAACAATCTTATAATTACTGAGGGTAAGAGGGTGGGAAGGGATAAATTTGGGAGTTTGAGATTTGCAAATGTTAGCCATTACATATAAAAATAGATTTAAAAAATTTCTTCTGTATAGCAAAGGGAACTACTATATTCAGTATCTTGTAATAACCTTTAATGAAAAAGAATATGAAAACAAATATGTGTGTGTGTGTATACACACACAACTGGGACATTGTGCTGTACACCAAAAATTGACACATTGTAACTGGCTGTACTTCAAAAAAACAAAACTATCATCACTAAAGAAAAAAAGTATATTAAAGCATTTATTTGTAATGCCACTTCCTTCCAATCTCCTCTTTGTTCGAAGACCTTGACATTGCTAAGCATGGTTCTGTCAAGACCGGTAATTTTCAGGAACATAACTTCCATGGTGGTCCAGGGATTTGCTCTTTGCTGCCTGGAGAGGGAACACATTATGACCCAATCCCTCAGGAGTTTGGATTGTTTTCCCAATTAGTGAGTAATCATCTCTCTGAGAGTGCATAAAGCAGCGTGTCAGGGTGAGGACCAGAAATTGGGGGAAGTTTGGGACCGAGAGGCTGGGAACAGACCGAGGTTGGAAATAACTGGAGAACCAAACGAAGGCAAACCCACAAGCAAGGCAGAGAACGAGGGAGCCCAGTGGGCACAGCCCAGACCCAAGCCTGAACGCTGAGGCGGGATTATTTTAACCTTACACAACAAGGAAGCACTTTGTGTGTTTTTTCCCTTAGCATTGTCTCCTCTTGATTTTCTCAACCATCCTGTGAATTCAGTGGGGAGGGTGGTATCGGCAGCAGCAGAAAATGGTTCGATAACTGCGCCAGGGTCAGGGTACAACATAGATAGCTCAGCTGGGACCAGAACTCAGGACTCTCTGTACAGAAATCCTCATCTCTGCATCTCATACTTCCTATTTCAGAAACTGGCCTTATGGTGGTGTCTATCTGGCAGCTGACTGTTTAGTAAATAAGAGGGTCTGTCTTCAGACTCACATTTGGGGCATGAAGGGGAAGGGAACTGCTTCAGTTCAGCAGGTGAAAAGGAAAATGACGGATGAGCTGCCATGTTCCATGTGAAAAGAGAAATTTCTTTCTCCCCAGACGGCTAGGGAAGGGAGGAGGGGAGGCTCACAACACGGGTGTGGGTGTGGACGTGGATCCCATGTTATGTTGTTAAGCAAAGCTGTTTGTAATCTTTGAGGCTGTTTCAGGCATGAGATCCATGCCAGAATGCTAGAGGCAAATAAACATTGTAATGATTTTTTTTTTTTAAACAGCAAATTCTGGGAACTATAGACAGGAACTTAATTTTAACTACACTCAACCAAAATTCTAGGACAGGCTGTTGACTAGGGAAGGTTTGGAGCCTGAGCAAGGAATGTGGCAAATGCTAAGGACAAAACTCGGAAGAGTGAAGCAGGCAAGACTAACATATTTCCTTTTTTTTTTTTTTAAAGTGTTACCATATTGAGAGATCACTGGATATACATCAAGTTGTCTGAACTTTAGTAAAGCTTTTTGTCAGAATTTCCTCTTGGAAAATTTGGTGGACTGGGTACTAAATACTCATTTTAATACATTTTACACTTGTTGAATAATAAGTGGTCTTTGATGACTCAGTGGCCAATGAAATTGAATTCCATCTCACATTGGGCTTTGGACCACTCACTACACCTACACCAGTCGTGAAGCTCCGTGTGTGTGGTCACTTAAGACCGTCACTCCGGTATTATTCAAGTGAAAATGATCTTGGTCAACCTAGAGAGGGGTCTCCGTTGGCATGCCGCTTGACTCTGCCATTGACTCAGCCCCAGTGACATTTCTAGCAAGTATTGACATAAACATGTGCTTCTGAAATTCTCAGATGAGGAAAAACCTAAGGGGGGACAAATGAGGACAGTGTTACAGAGAATTGATTTATCAGAAATTACTCCTAAGAATTTTAAATAAGAAAACAAATGAAAAAAGAAAAAGAAATAGACAAGGTCTGGGGGGCAGTGGAGGAGCTGGAACTTGCCGTGCGTTTTCCCGTGTGTAGTAAAGGAAGGTGAGTGCTGTGGAGCTTTTGAATCACCCAGCCGTCCCTAGCTAGCCCCAGATGTCTTGAAGCAGAAAGCTCAGCAGAGACTTTCCACTTAAGAGCAGCAGCGTGACTTTGAAAAAAGAGCACAGATATTTGGGGAGAAAGCAGAAGAGTGGTGAAAAGAATTGCAGACAGAGGAGAATATAAGAAGTCAGAAAGGAGCAGAGGTTTTAGCAGCTGTCCTGAGTCAGACGTTTTTGCAAAGGGGAAGATTAACTGCACAGAACTTTTCAGAAGCATTTTATGCACTATCTCCTTTAGAGAAACTCAGAGGAAGAATTTTACATTATTTCTCAAGATTTTTGGCGTTTAAGGCTCTACCTTCGAATGTCAAACAGAACACCCTGGGCGATGGCGGGGAGGGTCTTAGTTTCATCTAGTCTATGTGATTATGGCAGGAAACAAAACTGACTTTCACGGTGATATCGCGATGGAAGAACCTGAGGATCTCATCCTGCATCCTTGTTTCTCATCTTCTGGAAAATCTTCATACTTTCCATAACTTTAGCTACCAGGAAGCGTATCTGTGACTATTGATTCTGTTGCTCTGTTCCAAGCCTCTCTCCTGTGTTCCAGCTTGGAATTCTAACTGACAACTGGGTACTTTGAAATTCACAACCTCTTCAAGCTCAGCTTGTGCAATAAGGAAAACAATGACTCTTCACATACTCAGAGGGGAAGCCTGTGCAAAAAGAAGCACTCAGTTTTCTTAACTGCAAAGTGAGAAGCCTCAGTAATGAGATCTCTAAGCCTCTTTTCAACTCTAACATTTTATGGGGGGAAAAAAATGGGATAGCCTTGTTCGTCATGTTCTAAAAAAGGCCAGGGTAAAAATTACCAAGAGACAGATTTAGATGTCGGATTAAGTGTAGAGCTTTTTCAGTAGAGCTACCTCTTAAGATAGTGAGCCTCCCATCTTATGAGGTAATTAATTCAGACCAACTGTGGCAATACCATGGGATGGATTTCTCCCTGCAGAGATTATACTGAAGACTTCTGATGCCCATTTTGACTCTCTCTATAATATATATATGCTTAAATTATATATATATATATGTAAAATGTACAGATACATAAAATATATGCTTTAAATTATATATAATTCAAGGTTTTTATTTTACACAGTTATGGGCCCATCCCACCTGGATGGTTCATTTTATAAATTCCTGTTCCTCTTGTTAATTTTTCTTTTCTTTCTGCAATTAAAAATTATGTATAGTATATACTCCATCACATGTGAGACCTCCTAGGCCCCTTCATTTCTCAGTCTTTTTACAATTCTACACAACAAAGTCCTTCCTTTTATTAACTATACCCCCTTCAAAAGGGACATGATGGAGTTGATAATGCAGTTTCTGCTGTAGCCATCTTTGGCCCTGTGAAAAGTAAGAGCATGATGCTAACCAGTCCAAGCCTGTCCCAAGTAACCTTGGTCGCAGGGTCTCATTAATCACCATATATTTTCCATAGCAAGAAAATTGCACATTCAATAAAAAGCAACTGCTCTTAGCAAGAGTGAAACCCCAGGAGATGGAGCAGGAGAGCATTATTTTTTATAGAAGCTAGAAGACCTAAGTTCTAGTAGAAGCAAATACAGTGGAAAAGCATAGTGTGAAAAAAATGATGCCTTCCTTAGAAAGGGCTCCTGAGGGTAACTGGGCATTTTGGCAGTGAGAGAGCTTGTCCTTTCCATGCCTGTCAAGGCAAGAGGAAACAGTGATGGTCCGAGCTCTGGTGATTGGTCCAGTTTGTCACGTGGCAGTGCCTTCCTCTATTAGTGAAATGGAAGGTAATAATCGTTACAATAACAATTGATAGCATTTATTAAGTGCCTACTGTGTGCTCTACTGTATTAAGCTTCATGCAAGCTTTCTCTCACTTAATCCTCGCCGTAACTCTCTCATGTAGCTCTTACTGCCGTCACCATGTCTTAAGTTGAGTGAACCAAGGCTTCGTGGTTTGTCCACTATCACAGCTAGCAGATCTCTTGACTCCAGGGCCCACATTTTCAGCCAGTCAGTTGTACCGTCTTCCAAGTTCTGTGCTCCAGTTTATCGCCTACAATGAGGTAGTCATTAGAGGAAAATCATGATTAAAGGTCATCATCTCTCTTTGAAATTTATCTGGAGGTTTTTAAGACTTCACCTCAAAACTCAAAAACTCATGAAAGGGATTGAAGACTGTCCTCAGTGGGTCAGAAACAGTATGGTTGTAAAATATGGTCCCTGTCCTAAGAAATGTATTTAGAATCTTGCTTAGGTCTTGCTGCTTATGCAGTGTGATTCGAAATCATTTTCCGTGGTCCAGATCCTAAGAATTCAGAAGTAATGGAGTTCCAGTTGAGCTTTACTAGGGAATTCGTTGTAGAAGGTCCTACATGGGCCTGTATCGGAATGCATCCTTCCTAGACATTGAGTGGGTAGACACTGGACAGATGCATTGATGGCTGTACCTTAGGTAATGGGAGGGAAGGTTGTACGTCAGGCTGACCCCAAAGTTTGGACAGGATTTGGGTAGGTGTGGAAACGAGAGTGAGGCTTGGAGTTGACTCACCTGTGTCTTACTTGGATTTGAATCTCAGTTTGGCTACTTCCTAGCTGTGTGATTTGGGGCAAGTTATTGATTCTGCTAAGCATGCAGTTTCTCATCCTTAAGTTCATGATGCTAATTTCCATTCTGTTGAGAGACTAAAATGAGGAAAATGAGGTCGTGTTCTGCCCTAGATCTTCTCGTGACTGACTCCTCGTCATGTGGGTCTTAGATTCATATGTCAGCTCCTCAGAAGGGACTTTCCTGACCTCCACGTGTGAGCTGTTCACTCTGGTCATCCCTCTCCCTGCTCCACTGCCCTGTTTTGTGTTTTTCGGATATTTGTCACTCTGTACCAAACATATTTATATATTTGCTTATGTGCTTGTTGGCGTGTCTGACTGAATAGAATGCATGCTGTTTGAGGTTGAGGAGTTTGTCTTTTTGTTCACATCTATATCATGTGCTTAGAACAGTGACTACCACGGCATAGATACCCAGTAAATGTCGGTCTAATGCATGACTGAGTGGATGAAAACTGGTAACCATCGGGGTGTTTGTTAAAGATACAGATGCCCTGGCCCCAATCCTGGAGACTGATTTAGACGATCATTTGGGGAGATTCCAGGAAATGAGAATTTTATAAAGTTCTCCATGTGATTCTGACACGCAACTCATTTGCAGAAAAATGATGTTAGAAAAACTGGCTTTGCTCTCAAGCAACTTTTAGTCTTAAGGGGCAGGCAAATGTCTCTGCTTAGAGAAGGAAAGACAAACATCTCCACCAGTTTGATCACTGTAGGCTCAAACTTAGGCTCCTCTGGCCTTCCTGAAAAAAAAAAAAAAAAAAAAAGATATTCAAGAAAAGAGGAGACAGAGGAAATGGAGGAAAAAGCAAAGACAGAGCAGGAAGAATAAGAATACAATAAAATGCCCCTTGGCAACGGTCTCTTAGAACAATGATAAAGAAATAAGAAGGAAACTGCAGAAGAAACAGATGTAGCTGCCACAAGTTAAATACACATCTGTTAAGAATGCTCTTCTCATATGCAGGGTCAGAAAAATATGTACAAATGTAGCACCTCGCTGATTGACAGAAAACCTCAGTTCTGGCACCAGGAATCTTGTTTTCTTGACAGCACTTTGTTTTAAAGCTGGAGGCAGAGAAATGTCTTATGCATGTCCTTAAACTGGAAGGCCTTTTGTTCAGGATACTTATACCATTTGCAGATAATGATGTGCGTAGCAGTTTCAGCTGTCTGCATATGCATTTTTATGTTTTTTTATGACAGCTCTGCGTACTGAACTAAAAGGCCATTTAGAACTGTCAGGCACTGACAAGCATTACCCTTTACATTTACAATTCTGTTAGCGTGCGTTGTCAGGTGGGCTCACCAGACTGCAGAAATGTGATTTCCTTTGAAACCTATGTATGACTTTAATTTAATACAGCAGCCTGGGGAAAAAAAAAAAAAAAGACAGAGTGTAGGCCCAAGAGGGCTTTATTAAGTATTCTTTTTCCATTAATCTCCTACTTTTTTGGTTTTTATAAGACCCTTCCTTTCTTCTTCGTCTTCTTTCTTCCTCTTTCTCATCCTCCTCTTTCTGCATTGTTTCCTCGTTTCTTCCTTCTTTTCTCTGGACCCTTTCACGTCACATAGAAGGAGAGCCAGTCTAGGGAAATGACTTGACCTGTCTGAGCCAAGCCAGACCATCTCTTCCTTCCTATATGGCCTGAGGTTAATTTTCAGTCAAGCCCATTTTTAAAAGATGTTTGGCTCCGTGTAGGGCTGGGTGAATATTCAGGACCTGGATAGTGGGAGCATGGGAAGAATCTGCTTAATCCCACTAATGACTTAACATTCCCCATTATCACTGCCACGTGTCTTTGGGAGTCTGTCCCCCCACCTCCCCCAAGAAAGAACACATTTATTTCAACGGCATGGAGAGTCCGTCCTATAAAAGACGCTGACGTGTACACTCTAAGAGGCACGAAAGCAATGTGAAACCATGATTTTGCGCTGCAGAATTTCATAGTCCACCTGGGGTAGCCAGCCGTGTGTGCGTCAAACAGAGAAGTTTCAACGGAAACTAGATTGAACTGAAGTGAAATGCCCACATGTATGTGCTAACCTGAAACAGATTCACACAAAAGCGACAGAGTGTGAGCTTCAGCAAGCCCATCTCACGTGCCTGACCTGTGTGCTTTCTGCAGGTGGTTTGGGAGCGGATGGGAGTTCTAGGTGCAGAGGAGCAGCTGAGTTGTTAACAGGGGGCAGTTTTGTATGAATATACCTGATAAATCGCTTAAAGAGATCACAGGATAGGAAGCACCTGAAATCTCTCATCTCCTTTTTCGTAATCTAACTTTGCATAAAGAGTTCTACGTATTGTATGTACTTCAAGTCCCATAACTCTGGACCTGCCTCTGGTTCTAATGGCAAGTACTGATCTGGTTTGGGCAATCAAGGTAGGTTTCTTTGTTGTTGTGTGTTTTGTTTTTTTTTTTTTAAGTCTTGTCTTCACCTAACCCATTTTTGGCTAGTTAGAAGTAGGCTATGATCAATGAACAGAGAGAGCTTCAGTAAAATACTGGTCTGCAGAGAAAATTTTGAAGACCAATGCTTTTGACAACGGACAGAGTATTTTTTGCTTTCTAAAACTGAGATATCCACGAAGCACAACCTCCATGGCTTGATAAATGTTACTGTGCTTAAAACCATGGAATCATACCCAAATCAGCACGTAGAACACATCCAGCGCTCCAGAGGTTTCCTGACTTCTGAGGATAAAATTCATAATCCCCTCTACCAAGTTTTTCAGAAAGGCAGGGCAGGCCATATTGGGAACGCTGAGTTTGGTATCAGAAGGTCATATTTTGTGTTGACCTACTAATGCTATGACTGTTCATCGCTTCTCCGCCTTTTGGCTAAGATCAAGTGTATGGTATGACTGTTCAGAAAGAGAATTCAGCCCAATGGGGTGGGCAGTTACTTCCCTTCTTTTCTTCACCCGGAGGCTCGGGAACACCTTAGCACCCTGATGGCCATGTCCAGCACTACACGTGGGTGGCAAAAATGGTATCTGATATCTAGATGGTGACTTGGAATTTCAGTGATGCCCGCAGGTCCCCCGTTCAGGTCATGTGACTGTTGGCCAGGCATTGCCCTTTGCCTTAGGTTCTTTGGAGAGTCCCGTTTGCCACGGTCTGTGACGAGTGTCGCGTCCAGTTCCAGCACTTCTCTTTCAGTCTGCTAATCAGTAGCTTTCATCTCTGGCAAAAGAGGTGGAATGAGGCCCATGGGCTCCTGATGAAGGAGGAGGAGAGAAGAGGGCTCTAACAGGGAAGCAGAGTGGGTGAGGGATGGTGAGTGCAGGTCAGAAGACTCTGGCTCTGCCATATGGTGAGCCAGGCTGGTGGAAGCCCCTCCTGGAGGAGAAAAGGTAAAAAAGAACACACAATCCGTACAGTGCACTCCCCCCCTCCACTCCTCCTCTTCTGTCTCCTCTGTGTCACTAACCTTGGATGCCCTGCGGGAACCAATTACAGTATTCTAATGAGTGCGGTTTCCAATAACTGCATTTGGTGGGTGTGTTACTTCCTCATCCACTTGCTCATGGCTACCACCTTACCTCAGATCACCTTTCCCAGCAATGAGGCCACATACCTGATGCTTACTAGCTGGCTGGGCATCTCCCTGCAGCGTCACCAGGGATGGGGGACCACAGGACAGCCGTGGGATACTCGTGTTTGCAGAATGCAAAGGACTGTGGGCCGTGCCAGCAAGGGAATAAGCCTGTCAGGTTGGCGGCTCCAGACAGACATGGTTCACCTCTTTGAAACAGTCTTTGAAGACTAAATTGAAGAGCCACTTTTTAAAAAAGTTCCCGTGACCTAGATATGATCATAAGAAGGGTAAAGTGTAGCGGTTAAGAGCATGGAGACAGGAGTTAGGAAGACTTACTAATGTCTCTATTACTTCCAGGCTGCATGACTTCCAGCAAGTTACTTAATTCCTAAAATGAGCCTCAGTTTCGCCGTCTATAAAATGGGAATAATAATAGCCCCTGCCTTGGAGAGTGATGTATATGTCTAAGGACTAGTGACTATGCAGAGCTCTCAGCGTTTTGTCTTGGCTCAGTGACTAAAGTGGAGCTATTACTATTCTCATACAACTTGGTCTAATAAAGACGGAGAAGAATATAAAGAACGTGAATTCTTGTCACTCACTGGCAACGCCGCATCCCTCCTTCTGGCTCTATCCTTGTCTCCGCCTGGGGCCAGTCCCTGGGCTCTCTTCAGCACTTCGGTGTCCACCTCTGTTCGATGCCACCAGGACAAACCTGGGGTAAATCTCCATGTACTTGGAGGTAAACTCGCTCAGACATAGCGAGTGAGAACGACACACCTTTATTCATGACGTTCGTGTATATGCACATGTGTGGGTGAGAAAAAGCATAAAAAGGCGTTGACCATGGTCTTCCCCAGGCGAGGAGTGGGAATGACGGGTGGAGCAGGACGGGGGATGACTTCACCTTTTGCCCTGGAACCTCCTAGATCATCCAGATCTTTTCAAACCAGAATGTATTCAGGCATTACTTGTGCAATTAAAAACAGAGACAGCAAATATGTGTTCAGGTTCGAAGTTCACAGCTGGGTGGTGTTGCTGTTTGGGGTCCTACTGGTTCCCCGTACCCTGCAAAGCCTCCCCACTGAGCCACTCCACACCCTTACAAAGCAAAACCGCCAACCCTTGTATGTCAATTTTATCTCAATTTTTAAAAATTATCTGTTAAAACAAACAAACAAACAAACAAACAAAAAAACGGCTGCCCTTGACCACTCTGCTGCTTGTTGTAAGTCCTTCTTTCTTGCAACTACACACTAGACGGTCACGCAAGCTTCTGACCCTAGTGCGGGTTTGGCAGTTTTATCATCCTTTAAAGTGCTTTCTAAAAAAGTGACAGAGATTGAATGAGAGAGAAAGATTGTCTCCACGTTGTAAAAATCCAGATTTAGACAACAGATAATTTGGAAAATGACTGTGTCTTTGTGTGGGTGGAGAATTCTTTAACTAATAACCATTCCTTTAACTATTCGGCTTCCTTATCTGCGGACATGTCTGCTTCCTGCTCATGAGACACAGGAGGGAGACGGGGAGGCAGTGTTGGTCAGCTCTGGCAATTCAAGATGAATACTGAATGCAGATAAACATCCCCCCCACCCCTGTGCCAAGCCAGGTCAGTGAGAACTAGGAATGGCTCTGCAGAGATCTGATGGGAACTCCCTGCGCATCGTGCTTTTCGTAGTTTGTGGTTCTACGTTCAGAGTCAGGGGAGAGCTCAGCATGTCTCAGGGAGTTTGTGTTCTGTCTGGCCCGCTGAGTGTGGGAGGGACCACAGCCTCATCCAGTGCTTGTTGTGTGTGGGGGAACCAAGACCAAATCCACAGAGCCTCAGTGAGCCTCAGTGAGTGAGGGGGAGATGGCAGACCCACTGAGAGTGAAGCAGGGGCTCTCCTCCCCCTTCCCACCTTCCAGTGAATCTGTCGTCCTAACCTAGCAACTTTGCACAGGCTGTTCCTTACGCCTCCAATACTCTTCCCCCAATTCATTGCCTTATGCTCCTGCCAGCCCTTTGGGTTTCGACTCCTAACCCTTCTGCTTAGCCTTGACCTATCCATCATAAGTTGCTCCCTTATTTTTTTCTTATAAACCCAAGTTATTTCCCTTCGTAGTACTTAATCAATCCCAATTTGTTATCACATATGAAGTTAACAGTTGAATTTGTTTAATGTCTGTCTTCCCAAGATTATAAAGCTCTTTGTAGGATTCCGAGTTGTTTTATCTCCCTGTTCAGTGCTTAGCAGTGTCCAGAGTATAGTAGATGCTCAATAAATTTTTGTTGGATGAAATGATAAATTAACTGAATAATTGAATTAATCAGTTACTATAAGGTGTCTTATTACAAATGCTTCTAAGCCTTTGTTTCTTCTGCTCTGTCTCCCAGAAAGTTCTTCTTCTTCATTTATCCACATCTCCCTCAGCCTCAAAACACGATAACAATGATTTGAAACACCTTCTTGACCCTGTAATCTAAGTTTATATCTGTAAATTTATTCGATCTTTATAAGTCTGCGGTTATTATCAAATATCAAAGGACAGACACTCAGAGACCCTCCAGGAACACAGCGATTCAGCAGTCTGCCTGTGAGAGCCCCAGGTTTGCCGGGGAACTGAAGCCATGAGGACAGGGACCTGGCTCTTTGTGGCTTGCACGCAGTCTCCCTAGCGTGTCTGTATTATAAGCTGAAGGGTGATGGCTGTGGCTTCCTTGCTCTTGTGATCCTCTCCAGCACTCTTGAGACGGCTGGATCCTGCTTAGGAGGGAAGAGCAGAGAGAGATTTGTTATTGCTTTCTGATGCTTTCAGTTACTTGGTCCTTGGGGGGTTAGAGGTGGGTGAGAAGGATGGGATATATGGTAGCCCCAGCCTATTAAGATGCAAGGTGGGTGATGGAGAAAGTAGGATGGTTTCTGAGGCGGTAAAAGTGATAATTTCCACCTCCCATTCATGCACCCCACCTCCATCGTCACCACAAGTACAGAGGTGAAAGGGAGCAGTGCCCTCAGAAGCCAGTCTGCTGTGCACAAGCAGCCCTGGCCGAGAAGCTCAGCAGCGACAGTGAGAGCCTCAGTTTCTTTACCTCTGAAATGGACATAAGAATAGCTCACATCCCACAAAGTTTGCAAGGATTCAATGAAATAACGTGTATGAGACCTTCAGATAGCGCCTGGTATAAAATCACATTTTCAGCTGGCATATTGTTTATTTGCTGAATGTCTGAAGTCAAGCATCAGTCTAAATTCAAACCCAGATCTTTCTGATTCCTAACTGGGTTCTTTTCAAATCACTATTTGCCTGCACTGTGAACAGAGAGGGGGGAAAAGGGAAGATTAATTAAGAAAGAGTCGTTAAAAAAAAAATTCACTGAGTATCAAATGGGTGTAATATTAACATATGTAATTACTTCTCAACTTGAGAAGCTATAATACCAAAGATAAAAATCATGTCAACTTCAATCTTTTTCTCATTGTGCATTCAGACCGTTACATTAATGACTTAACTTTCTGAGCTGCATAATTTTCTCTTGGAAAGGTACCTTTTTTTGGAGCAAAGCACGGAGGCCCTTTCCCAGGCACACCCTGGACTAGAGGCAGGAAAGGGAACCTCCCTGTGGAGGCCACTCCCCTCCACGCCCACTGCCATGATTGTCAGTCCACTCCCTTTGTGAGCAAACAAAGGCAGTTAATCACACAGACAGACTAGTCTGCCTTCGGCTGGGCTGTGGAGTTGGCTCCCAGGACTTCACTGGGAGCTGGGAGCCCTGAGTGAGGGACCCCATAGTGTCTATGGCTCAGAGACTGCTCCAGTGATCGCCAGCCTCTGGGCGTTGGCTCCTTCCTGGAGAAGAGGTCCCCAGTATCTTGAAACCAGGCCTTTGTTCACTTTGTACAGAGGTCCTCACCCCCACCTCTCCCTTCTTGGCTCTCTGGCCTGAACCTTCCATCTGAGAAGCAGCGCACACTGCATCTGTGGGAACCACACTTGGAAACACTTGCCCTGGAACTAAGCCATCGCCTCGTCCTGAAAGGAAAGAAATGAGAGATGTCCCAGCGAGATTTGCCATACAGGATGCAGGCCTAGCATCCCCCTGGGCATTCCCCCTTTTCAGGACCTCAGGATAAATGTGGGTCGAGGAGGAGAACCCCATTTCTCAGATGCAGTGTTCAGGAGCCCACACGATGTCACAGTGGCTACTGAGTGGTACCAGAAGTTACGGGTTCTAACTCCTTTTACAGCCTTCTGAAACAGTGACTAGAAGGGGAAGAAAAGAAAGTAGTTTGGTTTTTGGCCTTTTTTTCTTATTTTTCTTTTCTTTTGGGGCCCATCCCTCCTTCCAGGCCCTCCTACTACCTCCTCTCTCTGTTCATTAAGTGTCCAGTTCTGTCACCCTAGCTGCTCAGAGCGCTCCCTTCCCAAAGTAGCATCCTTTCTCTGGCCCTCTCTCCCCTCCCAATTCCTGTATCAGGTACAAACTTTTTACCTGCCCTCCACTTCTTCCCTTCCGTTAGCTCTGACCCAGCCAGCTGATTTTGCAATTATTATTTTCTATTTGTTGATCTGTTGCCTCATCCCACAAAAACGCTGATGAAGTTTAGATCTGCTGACTTATCACTGAGGCTACATAATATAAAGCCTGCAGAAGACTGGCATTATTCTTGGAGAGCAGTGTGTGCAATTCCACTTGGGAGGGATATGCCCTGAATCTGAGGTGTTCTATGCAGAGAAAACAGGCAGTGCTTTTGTTCCCCTCAAATCGAGTCAATCCTTGACGTGGGGCAAGCGTGAAAACGGACTCCCATGTACCAGATGTCCACATACGTAAGTTACAACTCCAGCTAACTATGCAGTGAATTACCTTCTCCTCCCAATTTGGCAACTGCATCTTCACAACATCCTGTAAAGCTGTTGTTATCGAAAAATCGGCCTCTGCACCCCGAAAAGCAAATTCAGACTCGGAGGCAGAGTTTTGGGAGCAAAGAAAAGAGCAGCTTCATTGCTTTGCTGGGCAAAGGGGACTTAGAGCCGGCTCTGGTGCCTTGGAAACTGTGAATCCATCTTGAGGTTGGAGTCTTGAGGTTTCATAGAAAAACTGGATGGAACAGAAAAGGTGATAACAATCAGGGCGTTTTACAGGGTGTGACAGTCTCTTCATCTTGATGAGAACTTGCTGTTGTTATGTTGGAAATTAGGAGGGTCTGCCCTTTTTCTTGAGCTTCAGTCCATGACCTTCTTTCAAGACCTCTAGGGTTAAAAAGGATTGAGTTATTCTAAGAAAAGAGTGTACAGGGCGGGGAGCCTGTTAGTCATAAGATCAGTTTAGCTAAGAATACAAGCTTGAACGACTCAGCAGCCATCTTGTTAGTGTTCTGCTCCTTCACGGCTTCTAATTTAGAATTCTTAGACCCCTTGGAATTGGCATCAGGACATGGGAGAGCAAGGAGACTTGGCCCGTGGTGCCTGGCTGCAGTCTCCCTCCCTTCTCTCACGCACTCAGTACCGTCCCCACCACGCGGGGCTTCGTGTGCACGATACACACCCTGGACTTGGTCCATGACCCCTCCCGGCCTTGTGATGCATATGTCTGTGCACATGTTCCCGCAGGAGAACAGGCTGGAACAAGGCTATTCAGGTTCTGAAAGCAGGCTGAGTCATTTGGGCCAAAAATGCCAAGGTCCTTGGTACCCAGAGTATGGCCTAGAAGGAGGCACAGCACAGGCTCCAGATGGTGCATTCCCGTGATGCTGTGGACAAGGTCCAGGGGGACACCTTCTAGAGCTCAGAGCCCAGGGCAGGATTCTTCATGCCCAAGTCTCATGGTGCACTGACCTAAACGGCTGATTATCCTGGTACAGCCATGCACTCGCAATCAGGTTTCTCATATGAGCAACTCTACACAGGATGCTAAGTTGTTTAACTCCACGGACTGTTGACTTAACAAATGGCTGATGAGGCATATGCGTTCACATTAAGATAGTTGATCCCTCCTGAATGCTGAATGACCAACACACAGTAGGTATTTAATAAATGCATTATGTATAAATAAATGAATGATCTACCAGAATATTATAAGCAGTTTTGTATATGAAAGGAGTGACCAGGGGTGGAAATTTCAGACACTAATAGCAGATGAGAGAAACTCTGATTTGTAAACCTTAACAAGAATCCACTCTTCAGAGGTAACCCCTCTATAATAGCTGAAAATATCACCTACTTCTTTCCAAAACCCATACATGGCTGCACCTGGAGCTATAGGGAATATATGTAGGATGTTACTGAACCACTGAAATACTGAAATCCTGTATTTTTATAGCAGGATTTCTCAACTTATTGCCACTACCAACATTTGGGGTGGGATCAGTTCTTTGCTGTGGGGGACAGTCCTGTGCATTGTCATTTAGTAGCATCCTTGGCTGCTCCGCACTGGATGCCAGTAGCATTTCCTCCCAGCTGTGACAACCGAAGGTGTCTCCAGACCTTTCCAAATGTTCCCTGAGGGGGCAACGCCACCCCAGCCTAAGAGCCATTGTTCTTAAAGAAACTGATTCTGTGCAGCTTGGCGTCATCTGCACCCAGCCAGAGTTAACACCAAGCAGAACTCACAGCAGGCTTCGGCTGCACCCAGATTTATTGTCAAAGGAAAATGAGAGTCAGGGGAAGCCAAAACAGTGTTGTAGTTTGCTTTGTTTCATCAGTCCCTAAGGTCATATAGCAAATGGTGATTTTGAGCTAAAAGATGAAAGTGTAGAGTAATGATGTTTAGATCTGTTAGAGCATAGCTCTACTAATTTCTGTTGTCTTTTCAGTGCCAGAGAATGAGCCAGAGTGAATGTGCTAAAAGTTCAAACGTAGGATGAGATGAGCAGGATGAGAAAGCATGTTCTGAAAGCATCTCTAACCTCACGGAAGCTCTTTCGGGGGGTCCAGGAAAGGGTTTTGTGGTACAGAGACAGCCCCCCATTTCCATGGACATCCTCTAGGCCTTTTTTCTGCTTCTGGTCCTCTCATCTCTGCTAGTGCTTATGTCAAAACAGAAAGCAGTGACTTAGCAGCGTGCAAATGTGTGCCTGTCTTGACTTACTGAAACCAGGACTTCCTGAAGTTTCAGCCTGTGTGGTTGTAAATGTTATTTTGTATTCAACCCCCCCCCCCAGGATGCAATCAGACATATTTACTTGTGTTACAAGGACAAAAATTATTTATGCATGAGAACACACCATTTTGCCTCTTCCCCACTTCTTCTGAGCATGAAAGGATTATTTCTTGCTAAGTTAGCTTACAGAATCTTTGTTGTTGAGAATCTAGGTAGGAAAATTAAAGAAAGAGCTAATTTAAACTATGCATATAAAGGGCAAGGGTAAGTAGGGAATAGAAGAGCTACATTGACAGATTATCTGCAAAAATGCCTCAAAGAGGAGAAGGAGGGAGAGAGAGAGATTTGGGGAAAGAGCTACCATACATGTGAGCACACTGTTGATGATCAAAAATCTTTTCAATTTTAAAAATATTTTTTAATTCAATTTTTTAAATTTAAAAGTATTTTAGGGACTTTATCACCTATGAAGACTACTTGGAGTTAATAGTAGAAGTTCTTTTAAGTTTAGTTACAGAATTGAGTGGTGGTGTTTTTTTTTAACTTAATTAGTACAAGGTCAACCAAGATGGAGCCATGGGGCTCAGGACTCATTCATGGACAACACTTGGACATGCCTGGCTGCAGTAACTTCCCTGTCAGGCTAATCTTCACGAACCTCCTCTGAGGCCATAATTTTACATCTAATTCTTCTCTTAATGTGGTGCTTTGGACAAGAGGGCTTAAAGAAAGTTGCGTCGCTCAATGCACAATCCACCATATCATTCATTAAATACCAACTCATTGATGACCATCACATGGCAGTACTGTGCAATGTTCTGACGATACAAAGGAGACTGAGCCCGTATCCTCAAAGAGCTGGCAGTCTTACCTGTAAGTAGTTTGTTAATAAGTACATATGGTAACCCCCATCTAAGCTAAATGTGTATAACCAAATGAACCTAGTATTTCCATAGCAGTAGAACTTACTCCAGAATTGTACAAGGGCCTTCTGTAGGATCATTAAAATTTGTAGAATTTCCCAGCTGAATTAGATTGGTGTATAGAATGTGAATAACTTCATTAGAACGACTCCTGTCCTCACAGTTTTTTGGACATTTCTAAAATAACAGGATTCAGAGGCTGTTTATTACATTCTGTACTTTCCCTGTGAAGTCTGATACGGCTCCAGCAATGAGCAACACATCTTTCTAACATGATGACTCAGACTTCAGAATCAACACAATTTCAGGAACAGAAACAGGCAGATGAGAAAATGCCTCGCTCTGACGCATGCCCTCCGCTGTGTTTCAGCCTGGTACCTCATTGAACGCAAAGCCTTTTTTGCTGATCCTTAAACTGACTGTGGGAAGGAGTCTTCCGTTTTCCCCTCTGGGTCTGGGACGTGCTATATTCCATTAGCAGGCTTTCTGATTTTTCATCTAAAGCTCTTCCCTTGCCTTGGATATTGGCTAACATTTTCCACTGGTCAGAAACTTTGTTTATACAGCTGATCAAGTTAACAGTTCATCTCCTCTGCTCTGTAGGCACTCCAATTCCGCCGTCATCGTAACTAGAATTGGTTATTTTACTTGGCAGAATTATTTCAGTAATCTAAGATAACCAGATTGGATTGGTGATCGATCAGTTTGTTCAATACTCATTCCAGTAAATAAAACCAACTAGGCTCCAAATGTTTGAATTGTTATTACAGTAGAGGCACACTGTGAATCAAAGCTTAGAGACCTCAGGGGATTTCATAAAATCCTACTCTGCAACCAGATGATTGTCTTGTAATATATACCATATACTAAAGACCTGTAAGTTTCAGCCTTTCTTGGTGGCCATAGTTTTCTGTGATACATAGATGGGAATTCTGTCATTTGTGAACGTTGTTGCCCTTTAAAGCCACTGGACTCAGGGAGAACAGAGGCTTAAATGGTGTTGTTCCAATGTGGTTAATAGCTACTCATTTCTACATTTCTGTATACAATGCTGATTTAAAAGGAATTTGGAGGGTCACCATAACTTTTTGCATTGCTGAATACAGAAGATTGAGTGTTGAATCATAAATGAGTGAGTTTAGTTTTTAAATATCTTTTGTTTGAGGGGAAAGATGAATTTTTAAAAAAAGTTATAACTTGATAGAAGCCTGAGTTTACTATGCAAGATGTAATGGAGATTTTATTAGTAAACTCCAGACTTTTTTTTTTTAAGTTCTGAGTTCTAGAGAGAGCTCTCCCACTGACTTGTTATGTGAGCTTGAAAAAGTACTTTGTTTTGCACTTCCATTTCCAGGAGGATAAAGGTAATGATTATGCTCCTACCTACATCATCAGAGTTATCATGGGATAGAACATGTAGAACATTGTATGTGGAAGTACTTTCTGAATGCTGAAAAGGTATGAAAAGCATGTGACTACCCACAGGGCTCCCTAAATTGTGGGGTGCATTGCTGGTGAGAGGGAGAGACATACCGCAGGGTTCAGGGGTTCGCTCTAGGAAATGGACATTAGTCTGTGTTGAACTACGTAGTGAGAAAGTTAGTCCTTTTTCAATTCTCAGTCCCCCTTCCTGATTCCTGCAAAGAACAAGTCTTACTTTGGTGCTAGCATGTCTCCAGCGTGTCTCTCACACTTACTAGTCTCCCTTTCCTTAAAGAGAGAGCAGGGCCTAGAAGAGGCACGTGTGTTTTGCTAGATTTTAATAACACAGTTTAGTTTTCCATGCTGCTGTATTTCTGGGATAAACTCCTTAGTGGCAAGTGGTAATTTTTTCCACTAATAGTAATAATGAAGTTTTATTTCTATGCAATTATCTAAGTGGGGAAAAAAGCTATTTTAAAGAAAAATGTTAAGTAAATAATAGTCAAATGATACGGGAATTTGACAGAAATTGTGAAACTGAGATGAATGTGTTTGAAGTTTGAGAATGTGTACTCCAGTCAGTGTAATGCATGGGCCAAGACCCAGGGTGTTTGTCGTAGAGATAGTTACCACTTGTGAATGCATCTGTGGTTCATCTCTCAGCATCCTTGAACAGTCCTTATGAGGGAACACTTGGTGGGGGAAGGAAGGAAATTGGAACTTTCAGCTGTCACTTAAGCTTCCACTGATAAAGCCATCCATTGAGAGAATCTAGGCGCTGGAGTCCAACTTAAATCTTCTAAACTTTTCAACATTAAAAATTGCCAGTGTTGACTGTGCTAAAGAGACAGCCCCCTCCCCAAGAGTCCAGTTTGTCTCATTAACCTTGGAAAGGGAAACAGGCACTTGGTAATTGGCCTGGCACATTCCGACACACATATGCAGTACATCAACCTCATTCAGAATGAGTTTCAACACTGATGAAATATATCTTGCTCCGTCCTCTAGAGACCATGTGAATCCACAAACAATTACAATTTTGAAGAAATTGTGGGTAAGCCAATCCCCTGTATTCAGAGTGTTTTCTCACCATTTTTCTATTTCCTCCCTCCATCTCCCTCCCTCCATCTCCCTCCCTTTCTTTCTCTTTTTCTCTTTCTTTCTGTCTCTGTCTCTGTCTCTCTCTCTCAGTTGAAAAGGAAGTAGAAAAATCTTCAAACAGTTGTATTGGAACTAGAAGGGTATTCTCTGGCATGGAAAATTTGTTGGTGGGTTTTAAAAATACTATTTCTAAAAATTTACGGTTGAGCTCAATTTAGAAAAAGTGGGGAAAGCACATGATGACATTCAGTCAGCCTGGGAGCCTATTTTTTTCCATATAATGTTGTGCTAAATAAAATCCCAAAGTAATGATTTCCTCTTGTTAATAAATAATTCTAGCTGGAAGCGAGGAAGTCTTAAAGGAGGAGAAATCATAATAAAAACATCACTAGGATCATCATCATTCCTTTCAAATGTGTTCAACTCCCACCCAGAAAAAGTAACTGAACCCCTTATCCCAGCATCTAAAGCTGCCTCTCCTGTGGGTTTTTAAAAAATTGGTATATATTTTTTTTCTTCAGTCTTCTAGCCTGTGTCTGTATAATTATTGTCACAAAGGTAGGTATTTGACATCCGAATGACATATTATTGCACTTTAGGGAAGACGTGCCCTTCTGTAGTATCCTTCTTGCCTGGGTGTAGGGCTCCTCTTTAGAGCAGCTGTTCGTGGCTGTTACGAAAGGGCTTTAGAATGCTGGATGCAGATGAGACTTGGAGACGAGCGCCAATTATGTCATATGGTGTCAGTGCCCAGTTGCAACACTCACAGAGCTAGCTTTTTACATTTATTTTTAATTTTTTGTTTTTTTTGGTTTTAATTATCCCCGTGTATACTTCAGAACTCTCGTTATGGAAGACCAGCATTAGAATTGCTGTTACGTTTTTTGCCTGAACAGGACGGGGAATTTTTCACAGTCTGATTTTAGGAGTATGGGGAACGTCTTAAAACAAACAGAACAAAAGAAAACAAAAATAAAAACCTCTCCCATGGCCTGGGCACTGATGACTAAAAGTATATTTTTTGATGCCTGGCATACCACAGGTTTCTAATAAATTTGTATTGAATGAATTAATTGAATAAATACACTAACACCACTTTTCTTTTTTTTTTTTTTTTTCCCTCCACTTCAACCATATGCCTTCCCTATTTTTCCCATTCTTAGGGTCCGGAGCAATTTATATTCCTTTAAAAAAAAAAAGAAAAAATGAAATAGTAGCTCATTCACAGGAGGGCTATTTAATCTTCTAACATCTACCTCAGTGTTCCTTCCACATTATTATTATATCAAGTTTACTGTATGGAGAAACAATGGAAATAAATTTGTTGGGAATTTAGTGTAGATTTCATTTCTTGGTTATTTGTCTGGCAGCCAACAGTGGCCCCACATGCCAGATCCGGCCTGTCATGTTTTTATAAATAAAGTTTTATTGAAACACAGCCACACCTGTTAGTTTACATTTCATCTAAGATTGCTTTGGCACCGCAGTGACAAAGATGAACAGTCATGTCAGAGACCAGATAGCTTGCAAAGCCTAAAATAATTACTGTCTGGCCTTCTGCAGAAAAAATACTTGCTGACTTTTGGACTAGAGTGGAAATTTTAGAGGTAGAAAAGAGATAGGACAGTATTGCTTTCTTCCAATTCTTTTCTTAAAGTGTTAATTCAGGGTTTGGCTTTCTCTTGACTCAAAGATACATGGGCTTGCCTCTATAAAAGTCTTAACAGAGTGTAGAAGATGACATATCAGTTCATTAAAATCAAGTTTTTAACTCTCATTTTTTAATAGTAATGAAAATGGTAATAGTTATGACAAAACACTCCCTTTTCTGATGGAGTAAGAGAATAATCTTTCTTAGAATTGCTGTAGTAACGTCTGCATTCATACAAATCAGCTGCGATCCCTTGCATCAAGATTAAATCAAATGTATGTATGACACAAAGTCACTTCGTACCTTCTTTTCCTCAAGTGGTTCAGTATCAAATAACAGTGATCCCATGGGTCTCAGAAAGATTTGGAAATTATCTTGTGTCCTGGAGATCAGTACTGTTACACCTGCTTAAGTGCTAAGGTGTTTCCTGGCAGGACTCGCAAAATGTGGTGTCTCAGCACGTGACTGCTACTGTCAGAGACCTGCTGACTCACTTGGGGAGCTCTGCTGCTGAGAGAATAAATCATGTGGCAAGGAGGATGACATGGTTTTCTCCACTACTTCCCAGCCAAGCCCCTTGGGCTTTGCGTTTCCACTCACCTTGTGTGATGGCCCTGTGCCAGCAAGCCTGTATCCACGTGGCAGCGTCTTGAATCTTGCTGAGTGCCAGAGGGAGCCCTAGGTACAGCATTTGAAGAAAGGGAAAGAATTTGGTTAAAGTAGCCCACCAACTCACTCAAGAATAGACAGTGATAATTAATGACCATTTTATTTGTGTCTTTTATATGCTAAGCACCGAGCTGATTAAATCCGCCCCATAACTTATGGCAGCTAATTTGAATCCTACCCACAATTCAAGAGTATGTCGTCATCCACATTTAAAGATGAAGAAACTGAGGCCCAGAGAGGTTAAGTAATTGGCCCAAAGTCACACAGCTGCTAAGTGGCAGAGCAAGGATTAAGCTCCAAGGACTTTGTTCTTTAAAATGCTAAGTGAGGGACTTTCGGGGGAAGGGTTGGGTTTTTGTGAGTGAGTGATGTCATTTGAGCTCTGATGTGGAGTTGTTCAATATTAAAACCCCCATCTTCAAGGAAGTTGTACTTTCTTCAACCCAAGCAATAAGGACTTTTGCTATAGTAAGTATAAAAACATTCTCCCTGTCTATCTGATTTGGCTTTTCCCAGAAACCCAGGCTATCTTTTGGTGTATGGTGATCCTTTTCCACTGAGTTAGTCCTACATCCTCACATAAGCAGCACAAACTGCATTGCCCTGATTTTGACTGTATAAGAGATCAGGTCACCTAAGGATGTTCAGCAGATTTTCAGGGCACCATGTGGCAGTCCCAGAGTCTCCAGCTTAAATGCAAGACTTTCTAAGCCTCTTACAAAACCTTTGTCTGCAAACCTATGAGTGTGCTCATTCTGCCAAGCTGTAGGGAATGCTATCAGGGCATCTACATGGGGAAAGGGAATTCGAATTAGAAATGGTACTGGATGGAGAGGAACACACACACACACACACACACACACACACACACACACACACACACACACACACACACACACACACACACACACACACACACGTTAGGTGGAGTGAGCTCTCCCAGAGCACTGGCCTAGGAGCACATGTTCAAAAAGAATGGGTGGTACCGATCTTCATAGTGTCCCAGAGGGGTTGTGGGCTGTGGCTCATTCCTTAAACTCCACGTTTGATCGCCAAGGCTTTACCTGTGTCCTGGCTCTCGGGAAAGCTGTGATTTCAGAGGAGTAAGCAGAATCTTTTGGGGCCCCTGGGAGGAATGATAAAGAAGCTGGGGGATGAGGTCCTGTGGAAGGCCTCTGATCACCAGGTTGGAGATTTTTTTTCCAGAAGGAAGAAAGAAAGCAAAACATCTCATTAATACATTTGTAATATTAATTACTTATGAAAATAATATATTAAATGTATTTGATAAAAATGTATTATTAGAATTAATTTTACCTGTTTTTTTTTTGTTTGTTTTTTTACTTTTTCTAAGGCGGCGACTAGAAAATTTAAAATTACATATGTGCCTTGCAGGGGTGGCTTATGCTCTATTCCTATTGGGCAGCTCTGGTCCAGAGCAGAGGTTGACCAGTGACAGACCTCAGGCCAAATGCAGCTCACAGCCTGGTTTTACAGAGCTTACGAGCTGAGAATGCTAGAATGATTTTTCACATTTTTCAAAGGTTGTAAAATTAAAACAAAAGCAAACAATGTGGCCTTCAAAGCCTAAAATACTTGCTATCAGCCCTTTATAGAAAGTTGGTTGACCCGTGGTCTGGATGACTCAGTGGCAGAACCGGTCTCCACTCCAGGACCACTGACTTCAAAATCTGTGCTTTACCAGCTTTCTACCGGATGCCAGCCATTTCACAGAATCTTTATACACAGCGCCTTATTTAATCTCAAGATTAAAAAATATTGAGTCATGTTTAGTCATCATGTTATTATAATACTACATACAATTAAAAGTGTTATATCCGCTTTGCAGATGAGCAAGCCAGGGCTTGTAGAGTTGCAGTAGCTTGTCCTAGGTCACACAGCTAGTAGGTGGTGGAACTGGATTTGACCCCAATTCTCTATGAGAGGAATACCCATAGGTGCCTTGCTGTCCTGCCACTGAACCCCTCTTTAGTCAGGGCCAGCCTCTTCACTGATTGGCGCGGAGTTTTCTGCTCCCTGAGTGTTTCTCTGTGGTGGTTCTGGCTTCTCAAATATAATCTAATCCACGGTGCAACAAACTATCCAGGGCTCACAGGTCAACGTTGACCCCACTGTCATATATATATATATGTAAGTTTCATCGGAACCCAGCCTTGTCCTTCTGTTTATGTGTTGTCTGTGGATAGTTTCATGCAACAGCAGCAGAGCTGACTAATTGCAAGAGGCACTACGCATCCCGCAGAGCTGAGAACATTCACTGTCTGGGCCTTTACAAAGAAAATTTGCTGACCCCGGACCTAAACGAGTTAGGTCCGGGGTCACACGTGGACCCACAGCGCACAGGACA
The DNA here is from genome assembly GCF_048773025.1 of Camelus bactrianus. Taxonomy (NCBI): domain Eukaryota; kingdom Metazoa; phylum Chordata; class Mammalia; order Artiodactyla; family Camelidae; genus Camelus; species Camelus bactrianus. The sequence continues at coordinate 114,291,998 of NC_133541.1, forward strand.
GTGTGGGGTTGGTGAAGGCCCAATAAACGTGGAGAAGGCGAGTGAGTGAGTGAGGGGTAGGAAAGAGGAGCCAGGCGGGAGGGCACGTCCCTCCCTCCTCCTGGTCCAGAGCCCGCTTTGTGAATGCACATGTATAGTCACCCCTGAGATGCTGCCGTCTCTCTAATTGCTCATGTTGGGATTCTCCCATATTCTTTCCCCTGCTTCTTTCCCCAACAGTTACTTGACCAGGGCCATGTGGATTACATTTCACTTAAAATACACAGGGAATTTAAAATTAGAGGAAAACATGTTTGGCAAAAACTGAAATACTTTGCGAACCATCTGGGATGCTCTCTTGTTTGTACTGGAGCCGAGTGCCACTGTCCTCCACCGAGAAGTGATTTTCACAAAACCCTCCTTAGCTTTCAGGACAATGGGACTCTTCACATTTAAGTGAAACCAGCAGGAGTGCGCACTTTTGGCTTCACTGTGGCTTGGGAACGAAATTGGCAACCAGCTGGTATGAAATGAAGATGGCAACTCAAGGCCGCTTTGGGGAGAGCCATGGTGCGGATTGTTGCGAGAGGCTGCCGTGTACATTCCCGACTGAGCGATAACAGGTCCCAATGCTGACCATGTCCTGTGTGCAGGCACTTCTCTAGGTACCCTCTGCCCTTTACCTCAATTCATCCTCCCAACAACCACATGAGATGGATCCTATATTGTCCACAGATCAATCTGAGGAACCTGAAAATTAGACAACTTACATCATTTCCCCCAGGGCCACACGAATAGTAAGTGGCAGAACCAGGGCTTAAAGCCGGAATCAGGACAAGCTACCTCCAGTCCCGTGCGCCTGGTTACTGTTCCGCACCAGACAGCCCATCAGTTCCCCAGCCGTGTTTCCCACGCCTCGTGACCCACAGCAGTGCAGGGCACTGGTAAGCACCACTAATTGTTCGTTTACTCATTTATATATTCAAAAATCTGTATTTAAACCTACTTTATGGCAGGCACCATGATAGGTGGTAGATGTTCAGTGGTGATCTAAGACAGATGGCTCTCAATTCAATTTATTAATTAAAAAAAGACATACCAGCCATCTCTACATCTAGAAGATTCCAAACTCGTGGAAGTTTTGTTCATTTTCCTCCCTTTTCTTACCCGTTTCTTCTTACTTGGAGGAGGATTTGTTTTTCTTATTTCTCTGTCCCTCTTGCTCTGCCCCTTCCCCACCCCTCCCCAAACCCCAGCCCCCAAAACAGTCTGCATATTGTGAAAAAGATTTCTTAAACCACAGGAGTGATGTAACTCTAGGCCTGTTTTTTGTCTCTTACACACACAAAATATTGGATATGAGTGAGATTTTAAAAAATTGGTTTTCAAATGTGATGAAAAGAGTGTCCTTTTTACCAGAACAAAACAACCCCTAGCGCTAAAGCCTCCTTCCTGAGAGGGTTGATTCCCAAAGATGAGGAAATCTGTCCACCGGGCCACAGCCTCCAACCCAGTGCAAAAGACACAGGGAAGTGATGGGTTGGAAAGACCTTCGATGTTTAGGATGAAGCTGGAGGCTCCCTTCGGGCTTCAGAGGCTGTGCTTTAAAGACATGGCCTGTATTTGGATGGGCAGCAGCCCAGAAGGCTTGCTTGCAATCCAGCTGATACGACAGGGTTCTTGCCATGGAAAGTGTTCACATTGGAGCGTTTCTCAGCTAGTCACTAGCCATCAATTACTTAAGAGTCAGATCTTGGCCAGAGGCCCCCGTTCCACAAAGTATGTCATTCTGTGTTCACAGAAACAGAGTTTACAGGCCTGCCACTAAATTAAAACTGGTGCTTCCAAATTAAAAGCAGACAGGACAGATGTGCAGGGAAGAAATGGAGACCCACATCTTTTGTGAATCAGCTAGTCATTGTGCCAGAACTTGAAATCAGCTTTTCCTGTAGAGGTCTCAACTGCACCACACCTAGGTAAACCGTATTCAGTGAGGTGGAATTAACATTTTAACAGTTATTTCTTCCACTCTGCCATCTGGAGAAGGATAAAGAGCTCACTGACGGCCCGAATCCCAAGGACATGGGAACATGGGGTCAGCACCTGAGGGTGGCCACATCTGGCTTGTCCCTGCAGAGCAGTACGGGGCCGTTTAGGGCGCAAGAGAGTGGATGAGAAGCACACAGAACCCAGTGGGCCATGGAGGGAGGGTGTAGCTAAGCGGCAGAGCGCACGTTTAGCATGTATGAGGTCCTGGGTTCCATCCCCAGTACCTCCATTAACAAATAAGTAAACCTAATTACCTCCCCCTCCCAAAAACAAAAAAATGTAAAAAAATAAGAAACAGGGCACTCCAAGTGACAGAGGCTTCAAACACTACCCCTTAGGGGCATTCCTCAGGAAAATCATTGAAAATAAGGTTTTCCATGCTTCATGTGTCCTCTCAGTCTATTCATAATAATTAGCTTTAATGTATTGAGCACTTACTCTATAAAATTTGAAAAACACCCCAATCTCCACACTCCAGGCACATTGAGTTTCTCGCCTACACTGTGTTCTCTTCCACTTGAAGCTACTCTCTCTGCTGCAGTGCTTTTTTTTTTTTTTTTTTGGAGAATCTAAGTGATTTTATTGAAATATAGTCAGTTTACAGTCTTGTGTCAATTTCTGGTGTACAGCATAATATTTCAGTCATATATATATATACACATATATTCATTTTCATGTTCTTTTTCATTATAGGCAACTACAGTATATTATATTGAATATAGTTCCCTGTGCTATACAGTATAAACTTGTAGGTTATCTATTTTATATATATTAGTTAATATCTGCAAATCTTGAACTCCCAGTTTATTCCTTCCCCTTTGCCCCCTGGTAACCATAAGTTTGTTCTCTATGTCTGTGAGTCTATTTCTGTCATGTAAATAAGTTCATTTGTGTCTTTTTTTTTTTTAGATTTCATATATGAGTGATATCATATAGTATGTTTCTCTTTCTGACTTATTTCACTTAGGGTGACAATCTCCAGGTCCATCCATGTTGCTGCAAATGTCATCATTTTATTCTTTTTTATGGCTGAATAGTATTTCATTGTATAAATATACCACAACTTCTTTCTCTGGTCATCTGTCAGTGGACATTTAGGGTGTTTCCATGTCTTGGCTATTGTATATCGTGCTGCTGTGAACATTAGGGTGCAGGAGCATCTTGTTTTTTTCTAAAACATCTTTATCAAGAAATAATTTATGTATCATACAATTCACCCATTTAAAGTGTACAATTCAGTGGGTTTTAGTATTTTCACAGAGTTGCGCAAACATCACCACAGTATATTTTAAAATACTTTTATCACCCCAAAAAGAAAGCCCCTGCTCACTAACGGTCACTTTCCGTCTCCACTCTTCACCTCCAGCCAAAGGCAATCACTGATCTCCTTTTTGTCTCTATTCTAGCCCCTGTTGTGGGCATTTCACACAAATGGAATTCTACAGGGTGTGGTCCTTGGTGTCTGACTTCTTTTCCTCACCATAACATTTTCAGGGTTCACCCATGTTGTACCACATATCACTATCTTGTTCTTTCTATTGGGTAATACTCTGTTATATGGATGTACCACATTTTGTTTTGCCATTTGTCAGTTGTTGGACATTTGAGTTGTTTAGACTTTGTGGTTATTACGAATAATGCTGCTGTCAACATCTGCGTACAAGTTTCTGTGTGGATATACGTTTTCCTTCTTCTTGGCTATATACCTAGGAGTGGAATTTCTGAGCCATACGGTAACTGTGTGTCGAACATTTTGAGGCAACCATCATCTTTTTGACGTAACATTAACTACAAATCATTCTTCAAACTCAGCAAAAGTGTACCTTCCTCACAGATGGATTCCTGTCCCTCTCCTTCCCTCCTGAGTCCTGTTCTCTGGTTACATGCCTCTTATGTAACTTACTGCATCTTTTCCTTCCTCGTCTTATCCTAATTACTTGTCATGTTTTTACGTGCATGAGAACTTGCTATGTCTATCTCTCCTACTAGACTTTAAGTTAGATGGCTCTTCAGCTCCTCACTCTGCCCTCAGAGCTCATGCTAAGGCACTGTGACAGCCTTCAGATGGCCCACAGTGGTTCTGCCTCCTGGTATTCACGCATTTTTGTGATACCTTCCCCTTGAGTGTGGGCTTGACTTAGTGAATTGTTTCTACAAATATAATAAATAAAATAAGGTGGAACTAATCATATTTTACATAGGGGACTGGGTCTGTTCTCTCTCTCTCTGTCTCTCTCTCACTGATCACTTATTCTGGGGGAAGCCAGTGGTTTCCTCAAGAGAGCACCATATAGAGAGGGCCACTCAGCAAGGGCCAAGGCCTCTTGCCAACAGCTACGTGAGTAAACTGTCTTGGAAGCAGGTGCGCCAGACCCAGTCAGGCCTCCAGATGATTGAAGCCCTAGCCCATGTCTTAACGGGCACCTCGTTAGGGATTCTGAGCCAAAATCATGCAGCTAGTTCCTTGAATTCCTAACCTATAGGAATTATGAGATAGTAAGTTTGTTGCTTTAAGCTGCTAAATCTTGAGGATAGTTTTTTACACAGCAATAGACATGAGCATAGTTATACTGCCTGGAACATACAAAGAGCTCAGTAAATGATGAATAAATGAATGACTGAGTTAAGGAATAAAAGCCATGGGTTTTGAAGAAAGAAAGAGGTTCAAAGCTGCTTTTATTGAACACTTCTTAGATTTGAGTGTTTATGCCAGAATCTCCTTTAATGACCATAGCCATCCTAAATGGTACACATGATGACCAATATTTTACTGGTGAGGAAACTGAGGCCCAAAGAAGCTAGGAATCAGAAATAGACTTATGTGACACCAAAGCAAGGGAAATAAAAATCACACCATACTGCCCCCCTGACATAGGAGATGATTGCCTCCCTCGTCCGAGGAAACCGTCAGCAATTCTGGGACCTGAAGCAAGATGAAGGGTCACCTGTGTAGAATGATACCATTTCATTTCCAAGTCTTTTGTGGTTTCACTTAACTATTCATGTATTTCAGAAATTTGTTACTGAGACGAAATTCACATAATGTGAAATTAACAACTTTAAAGTGGACAGTCCAGTGGCATTTAGTACATTTACAGTGTTGTGCAATCATCACTTCTGCCCGGTTCCCAAATAGATTCATGTATTTTAGACCCTGGGTGCAGAGAGTTGAGTTAGTCACACCTCTCTGTTCATGACACATTAACATCATCATCAGGGCAGGATCCTTTCTTTAAATCACTCGTTTTTGATTCCCTTTTATTCTGCATCCCTGGAGCTCTGCGCACCTCCCCCCACCACCATGCTAATATGTCTAATGTCAATCTTACCCTTTATCCATGCTTTGTTTTATAAAACCCTCATGTGCTTTCCAACTTTGATCTTCCATTTTTTTCATCATTAAGAAAGTAACAGGGCTATCCAATTCATTTGCCCTTAAGGAAGAAGCTTTGTTTTTTGTAGAAAAAGTACTAAATAAATAAGTTAAAAATCCTTTGTTCCAAACCAGAGGTCTGTAAGCTACAGCCTAAGACCAAACCCAGCCCTCAGCCTGTTCTGTAAATAAAGTTTATTAGAACATCGGCATGTTCGCTCGTTTATGTGTTGTCTGTGGCTTTCCCACGACGACGACAGAGCTGAGTGGTTGTGACGGAGACTACGGGGCAAAGCCTCCGATGTTTACTGTCTTGCCCTTTACACAAAAGGGTTGCTGAGCTTTCTCTAAGCCACGGTCTGTCTCCTACAGCTCTGTCTGATCACTAGGCAAATCTGTTCACCTCTTGAGCTTTAACATCTAGTTCTTAAAATTGGGGCCAGGATACTAAACTATAGTTTTTAGTTCCCTTTTTTGATTTTTGTTTTTACTTTCCTTCTCTCCACTTTCTGCAGTGGAACGTATTTTTCAAACAAAATATTTATGAGAAAATCCAGTGTGGAAAGTAACAAAAGTGAAGTTTCTCTGGGAGACGCAGAGTCCTGCCTGGCTGGCATCGCCTTCTAGCCTCTGAGATGCCACACTGATGTGCCAGGACCCTGGGGACCTCCGTGAGAAAAGCAATCCACCTCTTAGCCTCTTTCAAGGCCCGTCCCCTCTGTGGCTTCCTGCTTGTCGTATGATAGTATGGAGAGTGCTGACTTTGGAGGTTAGTTTAAATTTCAGTTTTGACATTTGCTGTGTGGCTTTGGCCAGTCATTTTAACCTCTCTGAGCCTCCATGTTCTCATCTGCAAGGGAAAATCGGGATACATGATTCTGACACCACATGTGGGTTGGGAGGATATAAATAATATTCTAGCATACCTGGCCCAGGAATCTGCATTCAGTGAAAGGGGGTTTCAAAGCATAAAAAATACCTGTGTGAGGGAATCCACGTGGTGCCTTCTTTGTATGTGGTGGTCCTGAATCCCCATTGAGAGTGTAAATTCCTTGAGTTGAGTGTTCCTTTGAGTCTTCACTTTTTGGATATTGCCACCGAGGCTGGAAAGACCAGCCTTTTCATTTGTATGGAAATCTGTTACTTAGGCACTGTGACTTGAGGACCCTCCCCAATGTCTGTCCTGACTGACAGTGGCATCTCCCGTGGCTGGGTGGTGAGTGCTTGGTGTCCACTATTAGTGGTTAGCACACTCTGGGCTAAGATGGTACATCTTTAGCCACAGAATGTTCCAGGCAGGAACACTATGTTAAGCCATTATTTTCTGCAGGGATTTAATTTGAATTACTAAATTTATCAAGTTTAAGTCACTGAGGGAGAAAGGCATAAATAAGGCTTAGGAAAGGCCCACAGTGTGTGTAACCACTTAGGAGGATGGACAGAAGTCAGTTACAGAGGGCCCGGGAGGAGAGTAGAAATGGCTCTTGATGGGGACTCATCCTGAGATGAGTCTGCCCCTATCTCACACAGGCTGTGTGGCCTAAAACAGTCCCCTAACCTCTCTGAGCTTCAGTTGGCTCATGTGGGGAAAAAAAAAAAAAAAAAAAGCCTGAGAATTCTGCGTGACCGCCCAGGTTATTGCGAGCACCTGTGTCTGGTCCCGTTCCTGGCACCTGGTGGGCACTCAGAGCTTCCTAAATGAATCGGTACCTTGTCACAAGAGTCACGTGAAAGCACGCTGAACATCAAACATCGTCATGTAACCCTGAAGCTGTTTCTTGGTGGAATGCAAGTAAGAAAATGACTGGGGCTTCACTGAAGGGTGCCCGGCACCCTGAGGACCCTGGAAGACAGAAGAGGGATGCAGAAAGGGAGGGACACACTGATAAAGATGAGGGGCGAACATGGCTACTAAGAATACCTGGGACCTACCTTGGACTTTGGTTGGCAATGACCAGTGGTTTGATCTGAGTCAGAATTGCCCCGAATCAAGTCAGACAGGCACCGAGCCTAGCAGTGCAGTAACTATCATCAGAGCGCACCACAGGCACTAACCCTGTGGCAGGAACCGGGCTAAGCATTCCACACACATTCCCATTTAATCTCGAGCAGCAGCAGTGTGATGTAGGCACCTAGCCCGATTGGCGGTGGTAACCACTTCCGCGCGCAGTGAGACCAGGGAGATGCCACCAGCTCGGGCTGCAGGACGAAAAGCGGGAATGGGAGGAGCCACGTCTGCGCCTGCGCCGAGGAAGGCGCGCGCCATGGCTCCTTCCCCTTTTTCCTGGCGACAACGAACTTGAAAGCCACGGGGTGATGAGGCAATGTCAAAGACCAAAAGATCCTAGATCCCTGAGTTGCCTGGTAGAGAAGAAATCCCTCCCCTCTCATGAGTAAGAAAGAAACCTGGATTGTGCTTATCCACTGTGGTGTCAAGGTTTAAGTTGCACTGGAGCAGAGCTGGATCCCTCCCGACAGACACAACAGCCCATGTTTGTTTAGTGCTTGCTAGTACAGTAAGGACTTTATGTGTATTTTAAATTTCACTTCATCCTCACAGCAGACCTCTCCTCATTTTATAGGTAATGAAGTCAGTAAATTTACTTGAGAAGACACAGGATGTATCAGACCCTGAATTTGAACCCCGGCATTCTGGTGCTAGAGCTGCCTTCTGAACCACTATGCTTAGCTACTTCTGTAGAGAAGGAAAAGGTAGTTGAGAAGTTAAGGAACTTGCCCAAGATCACAGAACTCTGAATTGGCAGAACCATGCTTCAAACCCAGGTCCATCTGGTTTCACACACCGTGACAGCAGCCACTGTTTTTTGCGTTCTGCTTTGCAGTTTTGGCCCAGGCCGATCCAGAGCGATCCCTGTGTGTTTTTCCACTCACTGTTCAGCGTGAGGGATGTGAACACACTTTGTAAAGCGTGAAGGGCTGTGCAGACACGGACACAATGTGGAGTGGTGCCTGCAGTCACCGTACGGGTGTGGGAGCGGGCAGGGGCAGTCGGCTGGTCTTGTGCTCAAATCCTTGTTCACAAGGGAGGCAATAGGTGCTCTGGCCCGACAGCGACACAGCCCTTGCTCTGGGCTGCACTTGCTACCATCATGAAGCTTCTCTGTGCATGCATGGTGTGTGCAGGGGTTTGCAGAGCTCAGCAACACGTCCATGGGTGGTCCCTGGAGATACCAGGAGTCCTGCTATCGACAGGCATATTGACTTTCAAAACCACAGTGTTGGAGCCTCGGGGCACTCTTTGACTCATATTTCCTTTTTTAGTCTATAATGCCACAGAGGTTCAGAGAGACAACCAGAAAGTCAGACACAGCACTGCCCGAGCAGGTAATGAGGGAGTGGACTGTGGCTTGAAGGGAAAGAAATGAAAGAGATAATAGCAGTAGCTAACGTCCAGGAGTCTCGTGTGTCAGGCAGTATTTAGGCTCCTCTGTGGGCAAATATCATGGAATTCTCCCAGCAGTGCTGAGAAATGGGTATTACTTGACTTTACAGAGTAGAAAATTGAGATTCAGAGAGATCATGTGGTCTACCCAAAGTCGTACACCTAGGAGCTAGAAATTATACTGGGTTCCTCTGGAACCAGGAATCTTAATTTGCTTGGCTCTTTTAGTGTTGATTTGCTTTATAAATGCTTTTCTGTGCAGGTTCGCTTGACAGGTTTGCTATAATGAATAGTCCACTGGGGTTCTTACCTTGCAAAGAACGTTTGTAAATGTTAATTTGTTTGATCCTCACAAAAGCTTTATGAGGTAGAGAGGATGTATCCAATTTCCTATTCAAGGACATTGGGATACAGAGAGGTAAGCATCTCACGCAAGGTCACACAGCGAGCAGCAGAGGCAGGACCTAAAACCCAGGTGGTCTGAAACCAGGTTGGATGTCTTCCTGTGACGCCCCTGGCTCTCTTCTGGGAAGTGGCCAAAAGCATAGGCTTAGCCATGGGGCCATCTTGGATTTGAAGTGCGGTTATAGCTCAAGAGCTATATGGAATCAATAAAAAATGTTAAAAAAAAAAAAAAAAGAGCTATATGGAGCTATGCAGAGTCTGTCTGAGTCCAGGTTTCCTTGGCCATACAGTAAGAAGAATAATAGTAATGCTCACCTCATGGTTATTGTGAGGATTCAATATGAGTTAACATAAAGTCAGTGTTCAATGGATGGAAGCTATTGTTTTTCCTACACTCTAAGAGCTGTTTATCTGACGGTTGCTGCCTGAGAAAGATCACATTGAAAAAACCCATCGTGACTACGACAGAGCCTGAGACTCTTCCGGCTCCTGCGTGTTTCATCCTCTGGGGTTTCCAGGGACCCCCACTGTGCTCAGTGCGAGTTTTCTGGATTCAGTGGGAGATAATGCCATTTGGTCCCCTCCGCGCTGGCTTCTGGCCCTCCAGGAGGAGAGGGTGGGTTCGGGCGGCATTGAAGACCTTACCCATCGGTGGGTGCCTGCCCGTGGGTGCCTCGAGGTCCGCCCGGGACTGGGAGCTGCTGCCCCTCTCCGCAGCTTCGGCTGCTTTCCTGATAACAGTGTTACTTTCTTCTGTCTTCTGGGAGCGCCACCAGCATCATTAATCAAAGCACCACGTTGCTTAGTTGTCCTGAAGTATCCTCACCACCTCATCAATCATAAAAGCAGCAAAGGGTGTACTTCGGATTTCTAAGGAAAAGCTCCAGACAGCTCTGAAAGGAAAAAAACCCGTGTGGGGGTGGCGGAGGGGAGCTTAATTATCAGCTGGTCCTCGGCCCATCACTCACGCTGGAAATGTCTTTACAGCTTTATTTGGGTTGTGTCTCTTTTTAAATCCCAGTAAACAGCCGTTAAGCTAAAAACCCTCATTGCTCGGCACAGGGAGCCCCACTGGTTTTCAAGCTATTATTTTAATAAGGCCTATTTTACAATTAAGGCACCATGGGCTTTAAATTACATGTAAAATAAAATGTGGAAATTGAAGCATTAAGTGTGTGACTGCCGTTAGAGAAACAGCAGCCGCTCTTTGTGGTAAAATGCTGTCTGGTAGAAAGCGAGGAGAACAGAAGGCTGGGGGTTATTCACCACCATGATAATTAAAAAAAAAAAAAAAAAAAAAGAAATGCACGCACGTTCCATGGGAAAGGCCTGTTCACTCTTCCCCGGTCAGGATTTGGGGTCGTGAGCCAGCTAATAACAACAGTAACAATACTATGAACATTAATAGCAATAAAAGCAGCTAACGTGTTTTGAGCTCTCGCAGAGCGTTCGTACCGCTGAGAACTTTCTCATGCACTGTGTCACCCTCTCCCCAAGTGGAAGAGGGACATCATTCTTATCTCCTCGACACAAAGGGAAATAGAGGCTTGGAGAGGAGGCCACCTGCCTGCGGCCTCAGTGCTGACAAGGGGCGGAGCTGGGAGCCGAAGCCAGGTCACCTTACGCCAGACCTTGTGGTGTGAGGCCAGGCCTTTCATTTTATTACCCAGTATTTCTGAGCACCAGCAGCTATGCTGAGCACTGGGCAGTCCTTTGGCAAAGGGAACAGCCGTGGTCCTGGCCCCTGTGGTGTTTATATCCAGCAGGAGGTACCTATGATACTCAGAAACAATTGCACGGATTTGTGACGACGTATGTGATAAGTGTTACCAAGGAAACAAGCAGGGTGTAATGATGGAAGTGGGAAGGGGTTTCTACTTAAACAGAGTCCAGGAAGACCTCTCGGAGGAGGTGATGTGAAAGCTGAAGGGGAGGGGAGTGAGGAAAGATGGACCCCCTGCAAGAGGGAGCCGCAGCCGGCAGAGGGAATGCATCTGGTGACTTCAGGAAACTGAGGGAAACCAGAGAGGCTGCGGGGCTGGTCAGGAGAGAGGGTGGAATAAGATGAGGAGGAGGAGGCCGGTCATGCTCAGCCCAGTCATGACCACAGTGAGGAGCCGGCTTTCTTCCAAGACTTTGGAGAATTTGAGACAAGAGAGACTCGTGCTCCAATATTTTTTTTTGGGGGGGTGCATTTTAACAGTATTAATTCTTCCAATCCAAGAGCATGCGATATCTTTCCATTTCTTTAAGTCATCTTTTTTTCATTTTTTTTCCTTACATTTTAAACAGATAACTTGGGCTGCTGGTGAAGACGGATGGGAAGTGGGTAGAAGTGAGGGTAGGGAGGTGAGTCAGGAGGTTGTTGCCACAGCTGGGAGGCCCGGGAGAGCTGGCAGTGGAGATGGGGACTGGGTGGATTCGAGCTGTACTTTGGAGGTAGAGAGAGCAGGGTTCACGTCAGCCACCCACCTCCCACGGTTCCCGTCAGACCCTGTGTCGTGCTGTCATCTCTCCTTGTCTTCCCAACAGACATTCTGTTCACTCCCTCTAGCAAAGCTTCGTATTCCAAACTCTTCTGCCCCTCCCTTCCTGGAATATTCATAGATTTATTAGGGAGCTTTCCTAGTCTTGCCAGCTACCTCCTCCTCCTTCTTGCAAAAAAAAAAAAAATGTTTTTAAGCTGCCACCCACTCCCGCTACCCACCCCGTGGTTGGCATTTAAGGCCACTGGGTTGGAAAAAGTTTGGAAGGTTCTCGTGCATGTTAAATGAACCACTTGCAAATCAGACCTGCTTGCCTCTGTAGGGCCATCAGTGGAGGGAGGCCACAAATGCTCATAAGTCTTTATAAAGCATCGCAACCCCACAGGCAAGAGGCTTTCACAGAACAGCGCTGGGGGGCGGGGGGAAGGGGCTGCATCTACTCCAGGGACCAGGCTTTCATCCTCCCTGGGAAGATAAGCCTCCTTCCTGAGGAACAGAGGGCGTGACTAGCTGTGTCATGGACCTGGAAACGTTTTACTTCTTGTCCACAAAATCCAGCTCCTGGGTGGTACTGAGTCACATTTATTAACATCTGACAGCTGTTCAGTGGCGTATGGAAAATGACTTGCAGCTTCATGGTTGGGTTCCCAGTTTGGCCTTTCACAGCTGGAAGCTTCCTTGGCAACGATGCCAGAGATCCTGGGATGGGGTAAAGGACCTTCAGAAAAGAGTGGTCTTTTTCACCTCTGCTTACATCCAAGTGTTACAGAGGCCGATGTTGGCAGAGTGAAGCTTAGAACCTTCTAAAGGTGCTCTATGGACGTCTCTTTCTCCTAGCGCCTGGGGAAATAGGCTGGGAGGACTCGAAGCAGAGATATCTATTGAGTTGTTGGTCGGGCCCACCTCTGTGGAATGTATCTCCTGTTTTCTAAGAACTCAGTCTCTCACGCCCTCAATCCACATGCTTCCTGTGGGAGAAACCTCATTTCTGCCGTGGGCTCCATGCCCTGGCTTCAGCTAATGGAGGATCAATCAGACTTCCTCCCCCAGGAATGCAGAACCAAGATTAAGGTCTCAGTGGGGCTGGTCCCTTGACCAGAGGAAATAGAACCCACTGGCTGAGGGGAAAATCAAGTTTTCCCCCAGCAAGTATTAGGGAAATTAGCGCTACTATCACGACAGACAAACTCCACATCTCAGTGGCTCGTAACACTCTAAGAGCGAATTTCTCATTGACACATGTAGGAATGCCACGTGAGTGGTCTCAGGTTGGAGGGGCCGGAGAAGAGAGAGCTGGAGGGTCACAAGGGATGTTTTTAAGGGTCAGGACTGACATCACTTCCATTTTTGTTCCACTGGCCTGGATTAATTGAGATGGTGCAAATACAACTACAGGAGAGGCAGGGAAATGGAATCTTCCTGTGTGTCAAGGAAGAGGAAATGTTGTAGTGAACACGGAGCGTTGCTTCACCACCTACGTGAATTTGCAAACAAAGAAAGTCAGACCCTAAAGAAAAGGGGAAATGAAGTAGGCGTGGCTACAGACAGCATCCCTGTAGTGACTTCCATTGCTGTCTCGGGTAGTTCAAGGGGTCTCTGCACTGACAAAGAGTAGTGTCCAAGTCCTGCCACTGGAGAAAGACACTTTAAAAGACCTGAGGGTATATACGACTCGAGGTCAAGCCCAACTCCTCACAGTGATAAAAAGGTGGTGTTCTACATGCTTACAACTCTGGGCTTCTACCATCAGTGACCTTGAGGACACAAGTGTTCCAGTGCTGTGGAGGTCTTTTGCCTCCGATTTAAAAAGATGAAAATTTTCATACCACCAACTGAGAGAGTACCCTTCAATGCAGTCCCGATTTTTTTTTTTTGGAAGAGCATACTGTCCTCTTGTAAAGGTCATGTTATTTTGCATTTCAGACAAAGAGCTATAGAGCAGGGAGGAAACCTGAATCCAAGGGCAGGGCAGAGGGGACAAGGGCACCATTAGTGTCAGGATAGTTCACGTGCAGATGGAGTAGGGCGGCATCCTAGTGCTGATTTCAGTGGCGTCAGGAGAACCTCACAGGCTCCTACCACTCATCCCTGCAACCCCATCCTAAGAATTTCATTTATTCCCATGGCTTAAGCCTTTACAGATCTTCCCAGACTCATCTTCCCATACTCAGCATTGCCAAGCTGGTGATTCCTGTCAGATTGCCCAGGCTCACTCCAGTCTGTCACTTTCTGTCCTGCTCTACCCATCTCTCTGTCCAGAAAGTCCTTGGCGACCTCTTCCTTGTGGAAAATTCCACTCACTTTCCTCCGGCCCTTTCAGAGTCTTCCCTGTGCAGTCAACAAAGATCACTCTGGTGGCACTGTCATGTCTATTCCTGTTCTGTCTTGTAATTATTTGCTTCTCAGTCGGTCTGCCCTGTCCGTGCCCAGCCCCTCAAACCCCAGCCTACGCACTCTTTGAAGGTAGGATTTTCATCTCACTTGTGTTTAAACTCCTACAAAAATATCTGCTATCTGACATACAGTGAATGCTCAGTAAATAATTGACTAAATAAAATTGACAAGCAAATGAGTGAATCTGTAAGAACAGTTACCTCTAGGAAGGTTAACCAGTCAAGTCTTAGCAAATATATAAGTAAGTATCAATTGATTTGAACTTCTGGGTGAATGAGGACAGTTTTTTTGGGGGAAAAAAAAAAGTTATTTTTTTCTCTCTGGCTTTACTCCCTGCAGTGCTCAGTCTCTCAGCCTCTCCTCTGGCCTGTCAAAATCCACTTACTCCAGCTTTGAATTTCTCTGCTTTTCCTTGCAGCACAGTTTTCTTCTGTCTCTTGCTCCCAAACTTGCACATACAACCTCATTGACATACTTAATATTGGAACATTAATTCCACTGGGGAAGGGACTATGCCTGTCATGCTCATCAGCATCCCCAGTGCCTAGAACAGTACCTGGCACATAGTAGGTTCTCAGTAAATACTTGCTGAGTAAATGAAAGAATCAACAAATCCGTAAATATGTGAAAAAAATATAAAGTCCTTCCCATTAATATGCTACTGCTTTCTTAGAAATTAGTCTGGGTTTTAGATAGCATTTTTTTTCCTGTTATAAAAGATGACAAATTGGTTTTAGCTCATTTAAAATTATTATCAATTGGCAGTGGTTAGTTGGAACTCTCTGTTGAGAAGAATTCAAATCGGGTTCAATGGGAAAAGGACTGTGATTGATTAGTGATGTCTGTTTTGGGCAGAGGGGGAGAAAGTTGTGGTGCATCTATCATCCCTGACAGAGAATACTCCAGAGTATTACATGAGTGATACTTGATTATGTGGTTCAGGCTGAAGATACCTGTGTAAAATGGTGAGAAATAAAGGAGGGCTGGGATGATGCAAATGTTTGCAGTTCCCAGGTACCTTGAATTTGAGAAAAAAAATTGATAAGTAAAATTAAAACAATTTGTTTAAAAACTTCTATTCAGATGTGTAAATAAATCTTACCAGTTTAAATTGCCACAGCACCAAAATAAGAAATTGCAAAAAATTATTCATCTAATCATATTATATATAAACTGAAGCAGGTGTTTGGTATCTTGGGACAAATCACCTTGAGATTCTTTGTTGTCTTTATTAATGCCATCCATCCAATATTTCCAGTATTTCTTCTGCTATGTACAGGATAGGGTTGCATCTTCTCTGGCTCTTTAAAGGGGGTGTGGTTATAGACTTGCACTGGCCAATGAAATGTGAATGGAAGTGACAAGGGCCTCCTTTGGACAGAAGCCCTTAAAAGCCAGTGTATGGTTTGCTCTTTTTGGTCCCTCTTAACAGCAGCCAGCAAAGCTGCAGGTGGCAGATCCTTCTTCAGCTTGAATCCCTGACTGAAGACAGCATGGAGCAGAGCAGAGTCTCTAACTGATCTTCTGTGGACACAGAGCATGAACAAGAAAGAAATCTTTTTGCTAACGTTTTTAAGCCACTGAGTTTGGGCTTTGTTTATTGCTACAATATAGCTGAGCCTGTCCCGACTGATACATTTTCTAAATTGGGAATTTGCAGTATGTCAGAGCACAAAGCAGAGATGAGATTAGTCGCCAAGGACCAGTTACTTGGCTAAGCATCCGCTTGCCTAAACTGTGGCTGCTGTTCACCTGAAATATTTAGGAAAAGAATCAATAGAGGGAGAAATGAAAGCTCTACCTCCCACTGCTTCTCGTCATGAACCTTGTGCTCCAGCCGAACAAAGCAATGCACTGTTCTTTATAATCACCCCCAGGCTTTCTCATTTCATGCCTTTGTTCCCACTGTCCTCTCTCCTTAGAAAACCTTTCTGTCACCTTGCATCCAAGTCAGTCCCAGCTCCCAAGGACCAGCTACAATGCCCGCTCCTCCAAATGTGTCTTCCCGCCGGCTGGGAGTGATGTCTCCCTTTTCTGAACTTTCAAAGCACTTTACCATTCTCTCTCTCATTACAGTGTTCATTGTCTACTGTAAAGTTTGTCGGTGATTATATGAAAGAATAGAGGGATGGAGGAGAAGGGAAAATGGGAAAGAGAAGGAGGCGAATTTAGGGGATCATGGGTGGCGTTGTAGAAGTAACATTTGCAAATTTGGGAAGTTGGTCTTTGCCTCTCCATTTTCTATTTTGGGCTTCCCTCCACACAAAAAAAGTACTTTCTAATTCTAGTTACCCCCTCTCTGCCATCTCATTTTTCCTGTGCCCCACAGTTGTTTCCTCCCAGCTATGCCTTCTGATTGGTTATGACAGGATAATCATTCAGATAAGATATAGCCCTGCTAACAGGTGAAGAAATCCACGCTCCTTTGTGATTGACGTAACGCATGCTTCTGTTGGCCTTCCCTCATCCCTTGGTGATTCATGATACACACTGATGGCAACTCTAGGTTTTCAGGATAGAAACATTCAAACCTCGGTTCCTTTAATGGTCCTTTTGAAAGACACAAACTGATTTGCAGTGCTTGGCGCAAAATGAAAATTCTAGGTCTCTCGTTCAGAAGTTACTGAGATTCAAGGTGACGACAGCAGAGCGTTAAACCAAGGGTGGGGCCTTTCTGAGCAGGGGACCCCGGGTCCCTGTGTGTGGGTTGCACGGCCATGAAGTCAGCTGTTGTGTGCGATGTCGGAGTTCTCGGTGCTTTCAAATCCTGCTCTGTGGGTGACAGTCAGTTTTGCTTCCACATAGCTCCTCTCCAAACTGGCAACACCTTATCTCCATCTTCCTTTCTACGAAGCACGTCCTCACAGTCATATGAAGGCGGTGACTTCCAGGAATCAATTTCCTAAGGAGTTTCAGGAACGTCAGGAATGTTGCCTGCTGATACCTTTGTCCCCTGTAGAGACAGTGGGATGCGGTCCAGGAGCAAAGCAGCGGCTTCACGGGGCTTCCTCCAGGCACCCTTCAAGCTGCTGCTAGAGGTTGAATGTTTGTGCCCCACCCCTCGGATTCATATGTTGAAACCGAATCCCCAAAGTGATGGTATTTAGAGATGAGGCCTTTGGGCCTGATTAGATCATGGGGGTAGAGCCTGCCTGATTAGAAGTAGCACCTTTATAAAAGCGACCTCAGAGGGCTTCCTCCCGCCTGTCACCTCATGAGGACACAGTGACAAGACAGGAATCAGGCAGGCCTTTGCCAGCCACCGACTCTGCTGGTGCCTCTAGAGCTGTGAGAAACACACTTCTGGTGTTTGTTAGCTGCTCAGTCTATGACACTGTCTTCCTGCAGCCCGGATGGACGAAGACAGGTGTCGAGGAAGAATTCTGATTTATCCTCATTTCCCTGTAACAGTCTGTCTGAGTTCGTCGACGAGAGCACTTACCTATTTCTTGACAGAGTTAAAAGTTTGCCCACGTCTTCTGAGAACTGTGGTCTTGATGGTCTGGGAGTATGTTTTATTTTATCTTAAAAAAAAATTTTTTTTCCCCTACCTAAATCAAAGGGAAGTTGAGAATACTTTTAGCTTATGTTGTCTAACTCCTCTGCAGTTCAATTCCACATCAAGGTAACAGAGAAACTGTGGGATGTTCTCCAGTAGGGCAGGCCAGCAGGAGTTCCCAGCATGGATCTGTGATGCTCTGTGATCCACTGGCAGCTTTGGAGAGTGCACCACACACAGGGGAGGACGAGTCTGCTCCTGCTCAGAATTCCAGGAAACACCAAAAGATGACTACGGGACCTGGAAGTCATATTGCTATTGTCCCTGCCCTGCCTTTGACAGACGAAGTCTGAGTTTGGTAAGGGAGTGCGCAGGACAGGTGAGGTCGGAGTGGTGGCTCCAGTCTCCCCAGGGCCAGGGCACTCTCCTTGGCTGCACTTGTCATTTCCAGCTCATGTCCGCAGGTAGACCAGCATCCGTTCTGAGGGACCGGTACACCTGTCATATCAGTTGTCAAATTCTGTTTGCTTTCATTCCTGAGACGAACCGTATGCCCATTTTCAATTTGGCGTCTCCCGTTTGTCTAACTGAGGACTCCCACAACTAATTCAGTGATGTAGCGTTGATAGCTTAGAATTAGCCATAGTGGGAGCTTTTACACCACAGAAATCAGCACGTGCTGCAAATTAGCGCCTTTTCGGTTTTGTTTTCAGAAAGCCAGCTTACCTGTTCATCACACGTCTCAGACGGATGAGAGATGTGTAGCTCATTTGTTTAGTCAGTCATCCATTCTTTCGCCCATGATACCGTCAGAAACGTTTGTGGCTATGTAATTTATCTCCCAGATGAGGACATTTCCAAGACTACAAGAGGACACTGTTAAAAATGACACCAGAACAACCCAGAGTAAACAGGCACTGTGTTGGGCCAACGAGACTGTGTCGACACCATCTTGTGTTGCCTCTGGGCCCTGTGCTCGTGGTGGGGGACACGGCGATCTTATGAGAGACATGATCTTGGTCCTTCTGATGTGACAGCCTCATGGGCTAAAGGTATATCAATAAATAGCATTATTTACTGCATCATCTGCCATGAATAAGATAATGAATAAGCTGTCCAGATCAAATCCTATAAGGCTAGCTATGTAAAAAAAAAAAAAAAAAAAAAAAAAAAAAGGTTTTATCTTCATCATCTAACTTTAAGAAATTTTGAGTTGTGACTCTACCAAGTAATTTTACTGTCTTAGAAGACAAACCATATAAACACTCTCATGTGCAAAAGTGGTCACCCTAAGAGGCTGTAAGTTCATCCCAGTGAAGCTGCCGTTGCAAGAACACCCACGTCCTCAGGGTGATTGGATTAGCTTTGATGGTGGTCAGTCTTCATCTCTACAGCACAGATTGAACTTTTTATGCCAAGTGTTATTTGGCATAAAGTGTAATGAAGAATGAAAATGACCGAGCTGGGTAGAATATTTTGGTTTAAAACAGTGTGGAATCATAAGATCTGGAGATAAAGCTTCCTGCGTAGTTAGCTAGAGGGGCTTTGCAAATAGACACTCCCAAGAAATCTTACTGAATCCAGTTTCACTTGATTTTATAAAGTTTTTTTAAAATCTGCCACAAGAATTGAAATAAGCTAACCCAAAGTCAGAATGTCCTAAATAGGGTTAACCTGAAATGTTGCTATGGGGAGAGAGCCGTGGCTGGTTTATTGACCTTTGGAAGGTGCTGCTCCTCACACGCATTCCTGTCAGTGGAGACTGAACTCCAGCCCTGGTCCTGCCCCACATTCACTCACTCAGCACAGGGTGATGGCGCACCTGCCGCCTGCTGCGTTGTGGCACTTGGCCCTGAGCTTGCGGGGCAAGGAGAAGTTCCAAGGCTCCTGTTTTCCTGGAATTTACAGCCTCGCAGGCTTTGATCAGACAATATGCAAGTAAAAGGATGGTTTCGAGCTGCTGTGCTAAATCCCATTAAAGGAAAAGTGCAGGGCTCTGTGAGAGAGTAGAACCCTCCTGAGGAAGTCAAGTTCAACTAGGATGTGTGAAGTATAAATAGGAATTAACTGGACCAAGTGAATGAATGAGCAAACTGTGGGAAGACATTAGCAAGGGTAGAGACTCAAGGGGCCCACGTTAGGATCAGGGAGTCATTCTAATTTGGGGTTCACAGACCGAGCTCTTTTTTTTTTGGCTAAGTGAGGAAAGTGAGAAGGTGGCTTCTAGAGACCAGATACCCTGACTCAGGTGTCATTCAGAATGGTTCCCGGCACCCTCCCGGCTTTTCTTGAATTCCAGATGTGTCTGGAGCATACAGAGAACCTAAGAGTTGGGATGGTCAACAGGTATTGCTCTTGAGATTAGCATCCAGGGCTTGCGCGCATGCGTGCACACACGCACACACAAACACGTGCATGCGCCTTTGAGCATAGATGTACACACACTCTTATGTTTACACATATGTACGCATGTGTATACACCCACATACACACCTATATGTATGTTTTGCAAATGCAAATAGCTCTTTATCTACTTTATACTGAACAGCAGGGTAGGATAACAGAAAGGACGCTGTATTCCACTCCAGGCAGTGCTGGCACAAGTCACTACCTCACTCCATGCCTCTGTTTCCTTATCTGTAAAACAGGGGTGAATCTTCTGGTCTAAATAATGTGTTGGGTTTCAGAGGCGCTAATCAAGTGGTTAATAGGAAATTGTCATGTCCACACAACACGTGATTATATTACTATCAGGCAGCCAGAAGATTAAACGGTGGTTTGGAGAGGTCCCTTGCGTGGTGGCACTATGACTTTGCTTTCTTCTTTCCCTGTCGATCTGGAAATCCTTCCCCTCTGCATGGTCGCTTGGTGCAGGCTCCACAGACCGTGCCTCATGAGAACCACCCCACTGGGCTCACAGCCCTTCCAGGCAGGCTTCAGGGTCCTGAGGTCTGGATGTCAGGTCGTCATCCCAGCTCTGTTGCTCTCCAGCTCGGTTGCCCTTGGGAAATCTACATCATCTCCCTGAGCCCCAGTTTCCTCATTTGTAAAATTTAGATGTTACTATTTCCCTCACAGAGGTTGAGAGAAGCAGGGGCTATTTTTGGAGTCCCCTGGGCCCCTGTCTGATGCTCAGCGAGCCTCAGGAGGCTGCATTTGGCAGGGCCAGTGCTTTGCTTCCAGCATCAGCCCCAAACGTTGCCAAACACCCAGAAGTCCCTGTGCATCTGTTGCACCATTATGGGTCTGCCATTCTGTGAACGTTACATTTTTCTTTCGGTGGCACTGTTTATAGTTTTAGTCTGTCCTATGTCTTGGGGTTGATTTAGTTGCTTGTTCATTCAACAAACATCTAGTGAGCACCAACGCTGTCCCAGACAGCATTCTAGGCACTGGTACACAGCATGAACAAGATAAACAAAAATCGCCACCCTAGTCGGGGAAGATGGATAATAAACAGTAAACACCACATATTAGTGAGTTCTGGAGTATGTCAGAAAGTGCCGAGTGCTGTGGGGGAGTAAAGGAGCAGTGTAGTTGTTTAATGGGTAGAAGGTTTCAGTTACGCAAGCTGAGTAAGCTCTAGAGACCTGCGGCATAGCACGTTGCCCGGAGTTAACAGTACAGTGTTGTGCGCCTCACATCTATGAAGGATAGATCTCATGCTAAACGTTCTTACCACAAAAAACCAAAAACAAACCAACCAACAAAAACCAGTGAGACACAGGAAAACTGTGGGAGGTGATCGGCATGTCTCTTACCTCGATTGTGGAGATGGCACCATGGGTGCCTGCATATGTCCAAACTCACCACGTTGTGCATATTAATTATACACAGCTCTTCATGTAGCAATTATCTGTATATCATTATCTATTACATATTAAATGCATATATAATAAATCTTTATCAATTGTATAGAAAGCTGTTAAAAAAACAAGGAGCAGTGTCAAGTTACCAAGAATGCCAGGGTTGGGGTGGCAGGTGCACCTTCTTACGGTGCTCACGTAAGCATACCTGGAAAGAGATCGTTTCAGCAAAGACTTGCAGGAGGTGAGAGAGTGAGCCATGCTCTCCCCCTGGGAGGTGGAGAGGACAGAGAATGTTCCAGGCAGAGGGAACAGGACCCTGGGTGACGCGTGAGGAAGAATAACAAGGAAGCCAAAGTGACTGGAGCAGAGTGAGCAAGGGGGGAAATGGTAGGAGAGGAGGTTGAAAAGTTAAAAGAAGGCGAGATGATTGAGGGCTTTCTAGACATTGTTTAGACTCTGCATTTTATCCTGAGTTTACTCATTTCAAGTAGTTATTAGGTTTCTGTTTCATGGACAGCCATGTATTAGAAGCCACAGTGGCCAGGAGGAAGTCAGCAACAAAAAGAAATAACAGTCTGTTGGTCCTTTGCTATTCAGACTTGGGGACAATCAAGGACACCTCTTAATGCACCCCTTCTTTTGTTTATCTATACAACACATAGAGCCCTTCCTTTGATGGCTGCCAGGGCATAACTATGGGAAAAAACCAGAGAGGGTCCCTGTCCGCTTGTGGCTTTCAGCCTGGCACAAGGTCTCTCCGTGTTGGCACTAGTAATATTTTGGGCCATCTAATCCTGTTCATTGTGGGGTGTTGAGCAGCATCCCCGCCCTCTGCCCACCAGATGATAGTAGCATCTCTCTCACTTGTGACAACCAAAAATGTTTCCAGACGTTGTTGGTGTCCCTGAGTGGGGCAGGCAGAATCATCCCCAGAGAATCGCTGTTCAGACTGGAAAGATGTGAAAAAAAAGATGTTTTATTTTTGGCTGTTAGCAGCTGAACCTTTTCCCTGTTAATCCGGAATCCCCCCCTTTATGAGATTTGGGAATCTGAAAATGCCAGAGACTTGCTTTCAGGACTCCCCGGACAACAAGGGTATGCACCTAGGCGGAGCCAGTCA
Source organism: Camelus bactrianus (assembly GCF_048773025.1). Lineage (NCBI taxonomy): Eukaryota > Metazoa > Chordata > Mammalia > Artiodactyla > Camelidae > Camelus > Camelus bactrianus. Next base: position 114,314,515 of record NC_133541.1, read on the forward strand.
CATGTATCTACTCCTGGTCTTTTTCTGAAGATACAGCTGCCAGAAGCAGAGCCTGTGGCGAGTGCTTTGGCAGTGATGGTGGGCACAGTAAGATGTAGTTTCCAGGAAAGCAGAGGAGGGATGAACCCCAAGACAGCCTGGTCCAGGGAAACAAGTTCCAGAGCTGAGTGCTCAGCTCCCAGAGGAAACACTGCTCACATCATTTTATGACAAGCCAGGGTCATCTTTCAGGCTTATAGTTTCTGTGCTTGGTTCCCACCGGTGTTTTCCCCTGTATCCTTTTGATATATCAGTTTTCTGCGTAAGTCACCCCGTTCACTTTCTGTTGCTTGCCATCAAGCTCAGTTGTTTGCCTGAGACAGAAGATTAGACCCTGAATAGACAATAGCTAATTTCTGAAGACAGATTGAAGGGGGTTGGTACTCATACCTTGCACGGAATGAGCTCTTACCGAGCACTTGCCATTTAAATGTTCCTGTGCATTTTGATATTTCAGCAGCCTACCTTCATGGCCTTTGAGTTTTTGAAAAGAGAAAGCAATAAAAAAATCTTAAGTGCTCAGAGGTACTGCCTTAGGCTTTTCCCAAAGAGAGACTAATACCTGGGGGACAAAGGACATTGTGCTACACCTGGGGACCCAGACTGAAGCCTCGGAGAGCTAGCCCCCCCATAACCCCCAAACTTCCTTGAACTACAAAATGGTGGCAGCAGTCTACTAGAATGGGCTGGTGATTTGGCTTGGAAAGTCTGGTCACCTTTATGACCTAAGACCTTGGTCTCTGCTGTTTGGTAACTGTGCTTGAATTTGGCCCTTCCTCAACCAGATTCTGTAAGAGAATTAAATCCTGGTATCTTCATGCATCCTTTGTATGTCATGAATGAGAGAAGAGATTTGTCCAATAATGATGATAACAATAAGTAAATATTAAGAGCTAACACTGAGCACATTCCTGTGCCAGGAACCGTTCTAAGTGCTGCACAGGCAGAACTTGTCCTTTAATCTTCACCTTGAAGATACGAAGCAGGTGCTTTTATTACCCCCATTTTACAGATGGGAAAACTGAGGCACGAAGTGGTTGACTAACCTGTCCAGGGTCACACAGTCAGTAAAGGGCAGAGATGCGAGACTGATGACTGATGATTGATTGATGTAGGAGCATCTCTTTCCACATAGTAATGAAATCTTCTGGCCTGGAAGCCATGGGTTTAAATGCTAGTTCTACTTACTAACTGTTGAGGGCGTACCTTTAACTTCAGTTTTCTCCTTGTTAAAATAAGCAAATAATAGTATCTAGTCTCATAGGGATCTGAAAAGATTAAATGAGCTAACACATGTAGAAACTTAGTGCCTGGCACCAAATAAGCACTCAATAAATGTTAGCCAATATTGTGAATGTTATTGTTATTTCTTTGTGTGTTACTCAGGCCGACTGGCTTCAGAGCCTCTGTTCTAACTACTGCAGTATATTGTTTTTCTCACTAGACTCCGTGTCCTCAGTTCCTTAGCTGGATGGTTGACGCATGTTAAGCAGCCAGTAAATACTTGATGAATGAATGAACAATATGAGTAACTGAATGAATTAGTAAAAGCTGCAGAAGAGAACTGAGTCTCTTCCTACTGTGTGCGGTTTGGAAGGAGAAACACAAACTCATATTTCTTAGGGAATAAAAATAATCACCTGTGTTTGCTAGCATTAATGGACCAAGAAATGTCCCTTCCTTCAAAGGAGAATGACCAGCTTGTCTACACTAAAGCAAACAGCAGGCCCCGGGACCTTCCAAGCGCTCCGAAGCCCTGGCCCCTCTCACGCTTTTTCGTTGCTTCTTCATCCGCACCTGACCACCGCCCCCCACCCCCTCAGCCTGTGCTGTGAATTTCATGGCCATAGCTTATGCCACTAAAAAGCCTTTCATGCTCTGCTAATGTGGCATTTGTTTGGTAATATGCGGGAGAGAGCATTAAAAATAAATCCAGAAATGGCATCTTATAAATTTGGATTTTCTGTTCTCATAATTTATAGGAGTTCATGTTAGAGAGCACTGTCTTACGCATAAATACAATTTCTTTGTGAGCTGATGATGGAATTTATATCAAAGGGAGTCGAACATATACTTCATGAACTCAGCATCCGCTGTTATAAGCTATTTCATGTATAACTGGAGACAAATGATCTCTCCCCCTGTTTGTCTTAACTTAAAATTCAGTTGGTTTGCTTGAATTCATTTCCAAGGCACAGGAGTGGGGGCAGGGAACCCAAGATTTATACACCTTTAATATAATCAATTCCAAACGTATCTTTAGCCAAATAATTTAAAAATCTATGCATCACAAAACACCTCTATTAATTTCAGCATACACAGTTTGGTGAATTTTTATATGATCGACAGTTTGTGTGTTTAAGGAAATTTGAGGGGAAAAAAAATTCCATCGTCTCTTTCCTTCCCTTTCAGAAAGAAACTTTAACAGCAACGTTTTGAAATAAAATCCCACAAGGAAACAATCCCCTTAGACAATTAAACTGGGAGAAGGTCCCCTGAGGGCAGACAAAAAATCCGTAAAAATAATTGCTGTGCTGGGTTTCTGCTGTGTTTCAGCTGGGCGTAAGCAACGATGTCGGGTGCCTGCGTCCACACTCACTGAAAGCACACACACAAACACACCCAGAGTTAGTGAGTCCCTCTGTGGAGCTGGCTTGTGACACTACCTGGCCACACTTGGGGCCTTTCTGGCAAGCAGCAGTGATTTGGAGGCTGTAGGCAATATAAAATAACAATCAGGTCATTTACAAGGTTCTGCCAAATATTAACCTTCTATCCAATTCTCCTCCAGCCCTTCAGAGCCCCTAATGTAAACCAGGCCAGCTCCCACATCACTTTACAATATTTTCTGGAGTGGGGGTGGCAGTAGTGGGCAAGTGGGGGAAGCTGGTACACACTGGTTACAAATATCTGAAGGGGGTGTGTTTATATCAAGATAATGATGTGGTTTGTTGTTGTTGGGTTTTTTTTTTTTTAAGTGCCAGAAAGATTGTTTAATTGCCCTCCCCTCCCTTAGGGGAAACTCAAAGGTTAATTCGTCCAAGAAAGTGGGGTTTGCACTTGCCCTGCAGATAACAGAATTACTTGAGCTGTGGTTGAGGGCATAGGAAACTGTGGTTTAAGGCCAGGTGGCCGAGAGTGTTTTGGCAGGGAGCACTGAAGTTATGGTCTGGTGTCTGCGTCAGGGAATTGCTTGGGACGAGAACCAGGCAGGACTGCACTGAATGCCACACTTGAGAGCATGCGCAGACAGTTAATGCTGCATTAGCATTCATTGTTAACACAGTATCATAATGATCGTTAGCTCTTTAAAAGAGATCGCAGATTTGGACCTTGATTTCTGCTTCCTCACTTCTCTCTTTCTCTCTCTCTCTCTTTTTTTTTTTTTTAAATAACTGCTTTTGGGCCCTAACCATGTCTTATTTAATCCTTAGAACCACTCACAGAGGTAGATGTTGTTAACATCTCCATCTCAGAGATGAGGAAATGCCTTCCCTCATGTTAAGTCATGATCAAATACGGCACTGGATACAAATCCCTCTGCCCCGGCAGCCCACACTCTTGGGCACCTAAATTAGCCTCTGTTTTAAAATGGCATTAGCCATCCATGCCTGGATCTCTTCTGCAAGGATTCCTAGCTCTTGCTTTCACATGACAAGCCAGCAAAAGTTGCTGAACCAGTCTGAGCAATGTCCCAGAGAACTCTCCTCCTCCAATCATCCGTGAGCACCAAGATTCAATACCAAAATCATTCCTGTTTGAAGAATGGATTTTGTTCCCTCTCCCTGCTGTCTAAATCCTAGTCAAGTATCCCTTCCCCCATCTAAAGACTGATCATGCTTTTCTGCTGAAGGCCTTGGAGAACTTCAGTGCAATTTCCAGTGTGAAATTAAGCCAGGTGACTGGTTCAACAATAACTACAACAACAGAGCTGGTCTCTCTGGGTCTTCTTTGGAAATCGGTGGTGTCACGACTTCACTGGAATCAGAGGTGACACTTCTTGTCAGCCGAGACCCTATATCTTACAGTTAGTGGTCTTTGAATGTATTTCTTTCTTCGTGGAGTAGAAAGAGGGGCGCCAAATTCTTCAGCAAATGGAGTGTTAGAATCAACAGCTCTGCTTGAAGGCAGGGATAGTGTTTTAAAGTGAGTACCAGCGTATGTAATCAGGAGACCCAGATTTAATAGCAGGGCTGTTATTTTAACAATAGGTTACCAGATCCATTGGGCAATCTGACTAAAAGCCCATATTTATTTCCCTAATTTTATAAACATTTAATAGGTCCTTATTAAACACATCAGCCAGCATGATTTAATAACACAATCAGTCTAGAAGTTTAAGAAAATTGAAAACAGGATTTGAATGTAATACAGCCACAATTACTGGAGATTATAGAGAATCATTCCCATATGTCTCCAGTGGAGAGCTGCTAATCTCTGTTTGCGTGGAGGTGATTTCCTCTGGAAGCCTGCCCAGCCTTCAACGGCACTAGCGCTGAACAAATTAGATTTGAAAGTCCCCAATTTTATGACTAAGGTAATATACTCTGTGAATTTAGAGAAACACTGAGTTCCTATTTTCACTGGCTCTCAAATACTGGACAGAGACCTTGAGTTCATTTAGTTTGGCTCCACTTAGAATATGGTCATAGGTTTGAAGGGGTCAGCATATGTTTTTGTGTGTCTTTCACAGATATTCTAACTCCTCTCCACCCATAATACTGAGGCATTCGCATCATGGCTCGATGAATGACGACAGATCTCAGGAATGTGCTGCAATTAGACCTGGAAGACAGCCCTGAACTCCCCCCTCTGCACTCAGAGTCCCCTCCCCCCATCCCCGTCCTCTGCTTGTAGGCCCTCCAAGTGGCTTTTATTATGCTCCGAGTGGCAACCTGGGAAACTAGGCTTTGTTTTTCCTCTCTTTCTTAGGCAGCTTCTAGAAAAAACGGTGGATTCTTTGCAAGGAGGCAGAATTTCTTGACTCTGGGTAACACCCCAAGAGGCAGTAAGCTTAGGATTCAGGCTCTGAAAGGTGTGGTGTTGGGGGCAAAGCTGAAAATAGGTTTCCTCTTTTCTGATGGTCTCTGCCTTAACGTCCTCTTCCCATCCTGCCTCCTGTTTCCGTAGAACTAGAAAACCATAGTGATGGTATTAACGACTTTAAACCTCATCCTAACCCAGTAAGGTCAGTGTCACCAGTTACACTCTGTACAAAACGAAACTGGTATTCTGTCAACTTCAGATCGTTGCTGTGGCCTCAGCAAAGCAAGGACTTCACCCCAGACGTCTTTGATTCCGAAGCCCCTGTGCTTAGTTGCTCTCTGGAGCTTGCTTCCAACAACCAGGAAGAGAGTGAGATGATGGCAGCACCTTACGTGTGTGGGAAAAGAAAGTGTGGGTTTTCCTAGACGTCTTCCCACTCAGTCCCGGGGTCCTGGTTTCACCCATTCAGCTCTTCCCTGGCCTTTCCCCTTTACAATGGTTCTTTCAGCTTTTGAAGATACAGAAGCAGCAAGAGGGGGAGAGTCCTAGGACTAGAGGCAGAGTGTGCGGTGAGGTCCAGGTGGCGTACTGGACAGAGAACCAGAGGGCATGAGATCACACAGTTCTTGAGTGAAGATATATCCATCACTTCCCATGTTCCCGGAACTGTTCTGAGCACATTTCTTACACTTCCCTTCATTTCAGTCCTCCCAACCCTGTGAGGTAGTTCTATACATTAATCTTTATTTTACCTACGTTAGGTAATTTGTTCAAAGGTACCCTGCTAGTAAGTGGCAAAACTAGGATTTATACCCAGGTATTAGGGGTCCAGCGTCCATCCCACCCCAACTCAGCTGTGTATCATGTAGAACCTTCACTCTGACAAATGCAAGTGAGGAATTCATGTTACGTGTAGGTTAATTTTTGTTGCTGAACTGTATTTGTTTGGCTTTCACTGGACCTCTTGCCTGAAGGCCTCAGCAGATTTATCTCTGCAGAGTGGAAGGAAAATCCGTCACTTAGGAGCTCAGCTTACAACCTAAGCCCCTCCTCCCCACTATACACACAGACACAGACACACACACACACACACAGACACACACACTCTCATGTGATACAACTCACAAGCACAAACAAATCCATTACTGTATATTAAGATTATATGTGTTGAATATTAAAACAGAGTAAAACAAAATTCAACCCTCAGGTAATCGAGAACACCAGAATTCTCCATTCATTCTCTCCTGTAGCCACAGATTTGAAGATTTGACGGTTACCCCGAAGGTGGAGTGTTTGACACCCAGACATTTGTGTACAGACTTTCCTTTTGTTCTTTCTTTTGATCTAGAGCAGTTGGTCCCCAGCCCTAGCAAGCCTTAGAGACACTGTAGAGAGTATGATGCGTGATGGGTAATTGAGACGGTACTGGGGACGGCACCGGCACATAGTACTAATACCACAGAGGATTGAATGCGCTAAGTCAAAGGGCCTCCACTGAACATGGTGGGCACTGAAGGGTCTGCCTCGCCGGCAGACTGGAGACCACCCAGGTAAGAATTGGTTCAGGGGCCCAACACTTTGAGGCTTTTGAAATGCCCCAGCCACCTCCTTCTCTACGGTCCTTACACCAGCTGTGGGAGGTACCAGCCCAGGGCCTGGCCCAGTGAGATGTCAAGTTTATATCAGTTTTTCAAGGAGGGCGGTTGCAGCACAGGGAAAAGCCTCATCTGAAGTCAGAATGTGCTGGACTCTTAAAGGGAACCTCAGAACTGCCCTGAAATATGTGGCTGGGCCACCCACAGTAGCATCTCTTATCAACATTCAACTTTTACGGGGAGGGTGTAGCTCAAGTGGTAGAGTGCGTGCCTAGCACGCAGGAGCTCCTGGGTCCCATCCCCAGAATCTCCATCAAAATAAATAAATAAATAAACCTAATTACCTCCCTGCCAAAAACAAACAACAACACTTGACTTTTACTATAAGTGATTCAGATAGCTTCTAGAGCCATTGAACATAGCAGCCTGGGTGTTCAACAACTTTTTAAAAGAAACACAGATAAGCTCAGTTGAACTGTCTGAGTACAAATCCAACGAAATAAGTAGCAAATAGGCCTGGCTGTTTTCATAAAGCTATCCCTCCTGAGTATCATCCCATCCCATTCCATTCCTAAATACTGTATTTAGCCAAAGTTTTCCAGTGTGGATTTTCCATGAAATCCTCAGGGTTAATTCTAATTTGCTAGCGAGGCTGAGTGGCTGTGTAGCGTGACCTCCCCAGAGCCCACCCCCTGGCTTTGATCCTCACCCTGCCAACCACCAGCTTTATGTCCAAGGCAAGTTCACCTCATCTCTCTGGGCATCAGTTTCCCCATCTCTAAAATGGGGACAATAATGGAATCCACCTCCTGAGATGACTGTGAGACTTAAATTAGGTAATCCATGTAAATTTCTTAGAAATATGGTTCCTGGAACATGTGAAGAGTTTAATGAGAGTTGTCTCCTCTGCCTTCAAATTGGAAAATGCTGCAGTCAAGATGGAAGTCATTGGGCAAGATACAGATTTGGTTTTAAAATTAAGAAAATCAATTGAGTGTTTTGTAATGGACCAAGGATGGGATTTTAGGATCAGACAAACCTGACTTTGCATCCTGGCTCTGCCTCTTTCTAGAGCTGTTGTCCATTTAACTTCTCTGAGCCTCAGTTTCCTCATTTATTAAAAAAAAAAATGGGTGGTTGATAATGTCTACCTTAGGAGGCTTAATGAATGAAATCTACTTGAGACAGCATGTGGTCAGATGTGTGAACTTCAGAGCCACACAGTTCTAGATTCAAACCCTCTGCCACTTAACTGTCTATGTGATAAGGGGAAAGACAGGTGCCCTTTCTGAACTAAAGGAACAGTGAAGCCCATTTTATGGAGCTGTGGTGAGGGTTACATGAGGTTTATGGACAGTTCCTGACAGTCAACACTCAAGAGATGGTAAGAATCTTATTATTATCAGACTTTTTCAGATCACACAGAGAGCTACCACCTCCACAGCCACACCTCCTGAGAATGACTTTTTTATTTTAATTATGCTAAAATACATATTACATAAAATTTGTCATCTTAGCCATTGGTATTAAGTACATTCATGTCGCTGTGCAATCAGCACTACCATACATCTCCAGAGCTCTTTTCATCCTGCAAAACTGAAACTCTGTATCTGTTAGACAATAACTCATTTCCCCTTCTGCCCCCAGCCCCTGGCAACCATCATTCTACTTTGTGTCTCTATGAATTTGACTCCTCTCAACACCTCAGATAAGTGGGACCATGCAGTATTTGTCTTTTTGTGACTGGCTGATTTCACTTAGCATAATGTCCTCAGGGTTTATCCACGTGGTAGCATGTGTCAGAATTTCCTTTCTTTTTAAGGCTGAATAATAGTCCATTGTCTATTGATCCCACATTTTCTTTATCCATTCATCAATGAACACTTAGGTTGCTTCCACATTTTAACTGTTGTGAATAATGCTGCCGTGAACATGGATATACAGGTATCTCTTTGAGACTCTGTTTTGAGTTATTTTGGATATAGACCCAGAAGTGGAATTGCTGGATCACATGGTAATTCTATTTTTTTAACCTGTTGAGGAACCGCCGTCCCGTTTTCCACAGCAGCTGCGTGCGCCATTTGACGTGCTCACCAACAGAGCACAAGGGTTCTAGTTTGTCCCCATTCTCACCTGCCCTTGTTACTTTCTGTGGGCTTGATGGTAGCCTTCTTAATGGGTGAAGCGTTATCTCCTCGTGGCTTTCATTTGCATTCCCCGAATGATTATTAACGTTAGAGCATATTTTCCTGTGCTTATCGGCACGGGAAATATTTGTATGTTTTCTTTGGAGAAATATCTATTCAGGTTCTCTGACAACTTTTTAATAAGGTTGTTTTTGTTGTTCAGTCATAGAGAAAAACATTTCATAAAACTTCCTGAGATTCAGTGTATAGAGAAACTTTTATTTTCTTTTTTCCTTAAAAAAAAGGAAACATTCTTAAAGGACCTATAAGGTTATTTTTGCCGTAGGCTGTCATAAGATCTCCCTTTCCCTAGAAGTAAATAGAGACCTTGGGTAAAATGCAGAGGAAGGTCCTCTGCCTCGTTGGGCCTCCCCACCCGCGGCCCCTGAGCCTGTGGGGAGTTGGGGGAGCAGAAGCACAGCTCCCTCCCGGGCCCTGACACTTTCAGGTGTCCATTATGAATGGTCACCATGGGGGTTGCTAGTCCTGCCTGGCAGCTGGACTGTCCCTGAGGCTAGCTAACCCAACTGTCTCTGGATAACTTCAAGGGAAGAGCATGCCCTTCAATTAACTGGACCCCTCCTCATCCACCCCCTAAGCTGAAACACTGACTCCCTCACTGCACCTTGTCACCTGGGAGCGAGCATCGTCTCTGAGAGCCCTCAGATAGCTCCTAAGTGAAGAATGAGCTGGCTCAGTACATGTGACAGTAAAATCCTGCTGTGTTTTACCAGCTCAACTCCGCGGTGAGAGGCCAGGAGAAGCAGCAGGTGGATTTTGCGAGAACCCAGAGGCTTCCATTCCTTACATTCTCTTGCTGCTGAACTAGTGCCCCCAAACCCCAAGGCCTACCTGGCACCATCTCCTGCCTCCATCCTTGGGGAAAGGCTGGATCCTCCCCTCTTTGCCTTTACCAGGTGGGTCACTTTGAGTCCCTTGCCTTAAGCTTCTTTTATTTAACGCCACTTAATTCTATTTTACCCACAGCCTTCTACCCTCAATTTAATATGCATTTACTCAACCACAGAGCTGGATGAACTTGCCATGAAACAGAAAGGGAAGTTCAAAATGTGAAGGGATATAGTGTACAAAGACCAAAGGATATAAGTTCTTTGGAGCCGAGGACCATCAAATGTCTGGCAGGAACCTGTGAAAGTAACATTCCTGTGGTTATTCCTCCTAATGCACAGTGAGCTGAGAATATTTCAAGCATTTTATTTTCATGTCTGCTCCAATCACTGAAAACAATTTAAAGAAGCAAAATATCAGGGCCAAAATTTTTCAAAGAGATTTTTTTTCCCCCACCTCTAGCTTGAAAGCAAATTGTAACTTTCTGAGGAAGCAAACAAAAAGGGCTTTTATGCATATCTGATTAGCTCATTTCCTTTGATTTTGGCAAGTGATGTCATTTGGGCCCAGCTGTTGGTACACTGCAAATGATTTCCCTTCCTTGTGTTTCAGCAAGCCACTTCTGCCCCTAATGGAATTACTTTGACTGGAACCCGGCATTTTTCATGGTTCACCTCTCCTATCAGCTGATACCCAGGACCCCTCTGGAAAGAATGAGGAAAGCCCGCAAAGGCATTTAAATGCTTGGAGAACAGTCATTTCATGTAGACTCTTACCAAGCAATTGTTTTCTTTTTTTTTTAATTGAAGTACAGTCAGTTACAATGTGTCAATTTCTGGTGTACAGCACAGTGTCTCAGTCATGCACGTACGTACATTCGTTTTCATATTCTTTTTCATGAAAGGTTATTACAGGATATTGAATATAATTCTCTGTGCTATACAGAAGAAATTTGGTGGGTTTTTTAAATCTATTTTTATATAGAGTGGCTAACATTTGCAAATCTCAAACTCCCAGATTTATCCCTTCCCACCCCTTTTCCCCCAGGAACTGTAAGGTTGTTTACTATGTCAAGCAATTGTCTTTTTGCAGTCTGTTTGCTTCCAGTGTCTTAACTTCTTCTCAGTTCATCCTATGAAGTAGTAGTGAGAGTCTCAAGTCATTGAGAGGCTCCAAATTAAAAGGTCCTGGGTCCTCAGAGGCAGACTTGGCCCCCTTTCTGCCTTGAGTGCTCACAGCAGATCTGACAGGTTAACTCAACAGGGAAGGCAGTGGGGCCTTGGAAAGACCTCAGCCACGCACTAGAGCACAGACTTTCAAGTTCTGCTGACCCCAGTCCAGATCCCAGGGCCGCACCTTGTTTGCTGAGTATTGGAGCCCCTGTAAGCCTCAGTTTCTTACAGATGAAAAATAAATAAAAACCAGCTACTAAAAGTAAGCACGAATAGGGGAGGAGGCTGTGGGTTTCTGGGGTCAGGGGGTAAATGGGAAATCTCTGTTCTTTCCATTCAGTTTCTCTGTGAACCTTAAACTGCTCCAAAAAGTACAGTTCATTTCAAAAAGGATGTAAGTAACAGAGGGTTGCGGAGGCCTGCAGAGGACTTAGAACCCTATGGGACACGGTAGCCATCGTCTGCTGCTCCTCCACTGGGTCAGGGATTTTTCAGCTGAGCCACTCTTGACCTTTTGGGCTATTTCATCCTTTGTTGTGGGGTGGGGGTGTCCTGTGAGTTGTAGGATGTTTAGCAGCAGCCCAGCATCCCCGCCCCCTGCCCCCGGATGCCAGTAGCACCTCCCCAGCACACACACATCCAGTTGTGACAAACAAACATCTCCAGACATTGCCAAATGCCTCTTGAGGGGCAAAATTGCCCCGATTGAAAAGCACTCTGCTAGGTTAAAGGAAAAACAATAATCAGTGTGTTCAATGGCTCCACTGCACGGTCAAGATGAAAACTCTCACCTGTCTCCACAGTGCACAGACTCATTTGCTTACACTGATCTCCCAAGCACGTCTGATTCACCACACCCCTCCCCCTGATCCCCTGCTGCACATCTGGGATGCACTATAGTTCCCTCCCTGCCTCTCTCCTCCGGTCTGGACCCTTCCTAGCCTCAGCCCCCACCTCCTTCCATAATAAATTACCCCGAATCCTTTAAGCCTCTGAGTCATCTTCTTTTCCCACCTTCTTAGTCTGTCATTCAGTATAGCACCTAATTCTGTCCCAGCTCTGCAATGAAGGTCTTAAGATAAGGGGTTTTAGAGCAGGGAGGGAAAGCGCCAATCATGTAACCCAGTGGCTTCCTGGAGCAGATGAGGAAATTAGGGCTCAGAGAGGTTAAAGACTCAGCTAAGGTCACAGTGCTGGTTGGTGGCAGTGCTGGGCTTGTAGCCTCTGCCCAGCACCGTTACCCCGGAGTGCATCATCCTAGGAGCTGGTCCCTGTGCCCAGCCGTGCCTTCATTCACAAATAGCAGCTCCATGTTGAGACTGGTTGGCAGGTGCGGGCTCCTCACCTGTTCGGAGATGTTCAAAGCTTCTGGTTCCCCCATGGATGCTTAGTGGTAAAGACTTTTCTTCCTTGTCCCCCCTGCTTACACGAACCCTGTTTAAACTCAAAGTCAGAGAAATGGTATAAGCAGAAGTTCTCCAATTTGAGCCTGCATCACTGTCCCCCGGGAGGCTTTTAGAAATGCAGATTGCTGGGTCCCAGCCCTGGAGTTTCTGGGGTGGTCCTGGGACTTCGCATCCCCAGGTGATCTGGTGCTGCCAGTCCAGGGCCCCCACTTAGAGAGCCTGATGGAGAGCAGTGAAGAACCTGCACTTTAGGACTGGGTAACCCACAGACAAGTGACTCCGTCTCTCTGTGCCTCATTTTCTCATTTGTAAAATCAAGATGATAATCATTGGAAGTGCTCGTAAAAATGAACTGTGATTTTTATTACTAAACATAGTACTCTTAATTTCTGACATTTTCCGGCTCTCAGCATATGACCTGCCCAGAGGAGTAAAAAGAGGCCAGTTTCCTTGGATTTGTCTAAGCTGATGGCTTACGAGGAACTCACAGGGCAGCTGAGATCAGGGAATGTGTCAAATTTGGTATGGAACTCTGAGGAAATCACTTGATTTCTCAGCCATTTCTTTAAAATAAGCAAAATGGTCCTTCTCTGCTTCCTCCCAGCCCGGAGCACCTGTTGGACAGGTCAGAGGAGACTGAGTTCTTTAAAAAGCATTACTTGATAATTCTTTATTCTTGACTCAGAGCCTCTTTCGGGGATCATCCTTTGCTTCTTTCAAAACCCTGCGTGCTTTCCTTCCTGTAGGCACTTTGCTCCTCGTTCTAGCCCACACCGTAGCTCCCTTTTCTGACTTGTCTCTAGTACCTAATTGCTACTAAGCTATAAGCTGCTTACTTTGATACTTACCTGCCTAATGAGTGCTGGCTCCATATCTCTTCCCTCCAATTAGAATAAACATTCTTCAAGGCAATGGAACTGTGATTTCTTTCCATTTCTTTTGAATTCTCCCTGAGTGCCTGGCGTCATTCTATAAACGGTCAGTAGACAAATGTTGGTTGAATGCATGTTATATAGTTTGCATAGAATTAATATCAAAGTTTTAACCAGGACATGGGGACATACTTTCCTGTATCTTTTTATGTAAAATGTGGTTCTCCTTTTTCCTCTTTTTAAAATTTTAATTTATTTATTTATGTTTTTTCCCTTCCAGTGTTTTGGAATTATAATCGGCACCCACGCTCTATAAGTTTAAGTCATGCAGCATAACGAGTTGACATACATACAAATTGATGAGTACTACAGGATGAGTACTACAATAAGTTTAGTTAATATCCATCACCTCATATAGTTACCTTTTTTTTCTTATAACCAGAACTTTTAGGATTTACTCCCTTAACAACTTTTCAGTGTACCATACAGCAGTGTTAACCACAGCCATCATGTTGTATGTTACGTCCCCAGTACTCATTTATCTTACAACTGGAGATTTGTGCTTTTTAGCCACCTTCCTCCGATTCCTTCATCGAAAGTCTTTTCATTTCTTTTTTTTTTTTTTATCGAGTTATAGTCAGTTTACAATGTTGTGTCAATTTCCAGTGTAGAGCACAACACTTCTATTCTTTGTTATATTGGCCTGTTCCCGTTCATGATCTGATTTTTCTTGTGTGCTTTGTCTTTATGCTTCAATTTGTTTTGTTTTTGTTGTGTGCTTGTATTCGCTGAAACCTCATCAGCAGGACAGTGGGAATTCTTTGTAAAATGTAGTTCTTGTCATCTTCCATGGTGTTTTGTTTTGTGTACGAGGGATTGGTCACTGACAAACTCCTGACCACTTGAGTTGACTGCCTGCAGAAGGCCAACTTCCTGGATGAATCCACATGCAACATATTTATCTGGTATTATATTAACAAAATTTCGTGGTGGTGGATCACAATCTTAGGAAACTGAAACATGTCTGGGCTCTCAATCATGATTATCACTTTTGTAACTGAAATTATAAAAGCATTATGCTGAGTGAGTTACCCAGCTGTCCCGATTTAAATGGACAAACATTAAACTCTTAAAATAATAAAACCCTAGAGTAATGGGAAGTGGAGTGGAAAGGAGTTGAGAAATGAGACGAGGGCTTCCAGTCCTAGGATGCTCATTTTTGTCCCACTTAAGTGTAGCCATAAAATAAGTAATAGGCTGGTTGGAGTACATGTGGTTCAACTTACATTTCCTCTGCCTTCCCAAATGTGCTTTATTTTAATAGACTAGTGATTCTCCAAAGATAGGTTCCCCTGGGGAGAAGTCAGGGAGAGAGCCGTGACCACAGGGGTCCGCGGAGTATCCACCAAGTCTAAAATCTTCCCATATTCTGGGTGGAATTCCTTGCTGTATATTTTTTAGCTAGTGTATGTCGCTTCAGGAACACTATTCCACCTCTTTTAAGTCCCACTCACTTGTTATTGCCACGTCTTCAAAGAGGACTTGGCATGTCAACCCCATTCCACTTCCAGTCATGAAGAATGACTCTGCTCAGCAAGAGCAGAGTGGCCTTTTAAGGAGGCAGTTGGATAGAGGACTTGTAAGAGGAGGCTTGATTCTCCTGCGATGCCCTTCACTTTGGACCAGCAGATCTCAAACATGACTCATGGCACGTTTGCATGTGGCGCCACAAGTCATGTGTTGCTAAGCAAAATGTATAGCCCTGGTAGGTGATTTTATCTTTGTAAGTTCACCTGGACTTTCTGTCCTCTTGGGGGACAGAAATCACTCTCATGTATATTTTAATGTGCTTTCTAAGGTGGGGTTCAACTGTTGTGCCTACATATATGCCTGTGAAACTGAAAGTCGATTGTCCAACGTTAAAAGTGATTTTAAAAGACTGAGAAGTATCATGTTAGACGTTTGGATTCCGTCTCTGTAGCCCCAGTGAGTACAGTGTAACAAACAAGCCCTAGGTCTGGGGAATCCCACCTCTGCCATCTACCAGCTACGTGGACTCAGACAAAGCTGTTTAACTTTGAGGAAATCTTAGATTTCTCATGTGAAAGTTAGAAAACTAAGATCTAGCTCAGAGAGTTGTTGTGAAGATTAAATGGGATAAACTTTGTGCCTGTATATAGTAAACCATCAAGTGTCGACTTGTGTCGATATTATTATGCTTATTAATCCATACCAGGTGCATAGCAGCGGGCTTAGCACATAGTGCATGCCTAGCCATTTTTAGCTGCTGTTGCTTTTACTATTAATTTTCCAAAAAAAAAAAAGTTAAATAGACCATAATTCTGATAGTCTCAGACTTTATATTGGCAGTTTTATTTCCCATCTTCTCTTTGGGTGACACCTAAAAGGTGAGGTCAGCACTAGAAGTGTTCCTCCTTTAGTGGATCAAGAAACTTTTCTTTTAAACTTCCTTTATTCTTTCTGCGCTTTTCACCCAGGACTTCTCCTTTATCTAGAGATGATGCGTCTTGTAGATAAAACACTGTGCTTTTCTGATGGACATCCATTTCAAACTTCACGGTCATCAAATTATTGCTGGAATTTGTTTTTTTGTTGCATCCTCAAGTCAGTGCAATGTATTTACTTGAAACTAAGTATATCTGCTTTGCCCCCTTTTTATTCAATTATCCAGAGCCCAACTACTGTACTAATGCTGAATGTTCTGAAAAACCATAAGAGCTAAAATATATTGAGTGTTCTCTTTATGCCAAGCATGAGAGTACGTGTTCACCATGTGTGAGCTATTTTAACTGTGGAGAGAAGCACATGCATTTGGTATTTACTGCTAACCCATCCCACACATGAGAAAACTGAGGTGGAAGAATGAATTAAATGTATTGTCCTGAGCAAGTGGAAAAGCTGGATCTCAAACCTGTACTTGTTGGATTCCAGAAGCTGTGAACTTAAATGTTGCAGGTCCAATCTTTAAAATTTTATCAGGAATAGATGTGTACTCTGTGGTTCAACTGGCCTTCCCAGGACTGAGTTTTACTCTTCTAGACTATAAGTTCCTTGGAGGCAGACACCATGTCTCATTCATCTTTCTGTCTTCTTCGCCACTTTTGGTGTGCCTAATACATTGATGAACTATGAAAAAAAAAAAAAAGCTCATGAGATACTTGCTGAGTGTTTTTGCAGCACCCATCATTGTTGGTTGTATGATATCATTATTGCAAATGAATTTTAAAAACAATTTACTCCTCTTCTTTTGAGGGATGCAAATAGAGACCATGAAAATAGTTCTCAAGTTCCTAGATCATAGAACATTTTCTGGACGCAAATCCTTCAAATGGAGAAATGGAAAATTCAGAGTTGTCTTTCTTCTTGATGCTTTCAACTTCATTTCTAAGGTAGCGGTTGGTTAACTCTCAAATCATACCATGTGTCCAGTGTCCAGTAATGGGCAGTCTCTGATTTAATTGTGGGTCCAGATGTTACTTTCAGGAGTAATTTGTCTGTGATTTGAGGAGGGGACATCCCACACATATCAATTGGGAAGGAGAAAATTATAGTGATGTGTAGAAAGCAGTCACTGCCGGGAGAAAAGGGTGTCTTTTCTGAACTCTCTCTCTACCGGGGAGGCAGGATGTCTTACGGGATTTAAAAAAAAAAAATTGCGTAGTGTTTGCACACTTCCCTGTCCAAACATTTGTGTCAGCCAGATCCCCATCTCTCAACACATCAGGAAAGAACCAATATGAGCCCGTCAAGAAGGAAGTGGCTGTGTTCTGTCCTAAGTAGAGGAACCTTGAGGCTAAGTCCTCTCGAATTTTGCCCAAGCAAAGCTAAAAATGTCAAGTTGTTTGAATTGCAGACACTTGATCCTAGTTTTTGTCCTTTTATTCATGATGATGATGATAATGTTACTATATCCATATTTTTTGTTGCAGCTGGCATAACTCAAATTGCTCTAAGCGGTAAAATGAACAAGAAGCTTTCAGTAAAGTTGAAGTCACAAATAGAGCAGGACAGATACAACTTCACCTGTTGCTTGTTCTGTGGCCCACAGGATGTCACCAGGACCCCGTTTCTCTCCATTTCCCAGTGACCTGTCCCGCAGTGCTGGCTCTCTTGTCAGGTTCCGCATCCTCACAGAATGGCTGCAGCAGTCCGAGATCCTACTTTTGTTCTCATTCACTTCCTAGAAGGAAGAACTGATGATCCCTTTCCAGGACTCCTAAGCAGTGTCTCACTGCTGTGATGGGGTCGTTGGCCCATCTCCAAACCAGTCGCTATGGTCAGGGGTGGGGGCGTGACCAAGTGATGACCTGTTCCTGGCATATGTGCTTCTCCCCAGAAGCCCATGGGTTCGGAGTTACCAAACAGATATCCATGGTCAGTACTTAACACATACTACTATCGCCATGTATGAAGAACTCTGTACCAGGCACTACCTAATACCCGCCACAGCCTCTTAGTCATTTATTCATTCACTTACTGTGGCCCTTCCATGATGAGCAAAAACACATGTGGTCTCTGTACACAGCTGAGAAAGGGAATGTATGATAGGATACTTACTACATCTACATTTTACAGACGGGACAGTTGAGGCTTCCTATGGTTATTTCAGTTCCCTACTAGTTGAAAAACAGAACTCCAAACCCGAGCTTCTGTTTCCAGAGCCCATGTCCTTAACTATATGCTGGTCTGAAACGCCCTGCTTCGGGGAATAATCTGCCCCAGGCTAATATGTTTATCTGTGACCATGGCCCCTGTCATGAGGATCATCTGATGATAAAGAATGGGGAACAGAACGTAAAAGGTCTAAGGAGTATGTCTCCTCCCACTCCACCCAATAGCAATGAGCCAATATTAAATGCCTCTGGCTTCTTAGCAAAGTGACCACAGACTGAGCAGCTGACGTTTGTGAAGGTGCTGTCACTTACACCTATGTCTCCTCAGTGCTTTGTAAGTAACAGCCAATCTGGTCCCAGATATTTGGTCCCATGGGAGCATCTTTGCAGCTCCTTTGGTAAGATCAGCATTTGTAATCCTCTGTGGCTTCCAAGAGTTCAGCAGACCACCTTACACTACATATGAAGAAACTGAAGCTCAGAGAGGTTACATGACTCGTCCAGAGTCACTCAGCTACTGAGGGGTGGAGCAGGAACTTAAATTAGCTCCCCTGTTCTTTTAGCTCCTGTGCTGGTGTGGCCCAAACTGCTCTCATCCTTCCAGGTTTTGTGGTGACATACTTATCAGCTTTATCTAAATATCTACTCTGGTCTTATTCTAAGTGACAGTATTTGTCAGTGTTACTGAGTGTGTATTTTTCTAAAGCACATTTCTTTCTTTTTTTTTTTTTTTTAACTTTTTTTATTGAAGTATAGTCCATTACAGTGTGTCAATTTCTGGTGTTCAGCACAATGTCCCAGTCATGTATATATATATGCATATGTTTGTTTTCATATTCTTTTTCATTAAAGGTTATTACAATATATTGAATATAGTTCCCTGTACTATATAGAAGAAATCTAGTTTTTTAATCTATTTTTATATATAGTGGCTAACATATGCAAACCTCAAAATCCCAAATTTATCCCTTTGCACCCCCTTTCCCTCAGTAGCCATGAGATTGTTTACTATGTCTGCGAGTCCGTTTCTCTTTTGTAGATGAGTTCATTAGTGTCCTCTTTTTTTCTTTTTCAGATTCCACATATGAGTGATACCATATGGTATTTCTCTTTCTCTTTCTGGCTTACTTCACTTAAAATGATGATTTCTAGGTCCATCCATGTTGCTGCAAATGGCATTATTCTTTTTTATGGCTGAGTAGTATTCCATTGTATAAATATACCCCAACTTCTTTATCCAGCCATCTGTCAATGGACATTTAGGTTTAAAGCACATTTCAGTAAACATCAAAATTTTACAATCCATCCGTGAAGCCCCTAAACACTTTTCATGTATCATCTGCAATAGTGTCTGACACATTGAAAAACCTGTTTTGTGCTATGTAACTGCCTCGCCAATTTGTTTCAGAACCAAGGCCTAGGCTTACAGGCAGGCAGTAGGCAATTTCCATGGAAAGTTTTTTTTTTCTTTCCAGGAAGAGGCATATATATATATATATATATATATAAAAATATATAAAATATATTTCTGTCAGCTGGACGGGGACGTGGTCATTTTCAGTTACTTCCCATCCGGTGCTGGCCTTCCCAGTCACAGTCATATCTCACACTCTGCTCACTTCCTGTCTTTGGCTGTGAGTGACACACACCTGCTACTTAAAGGCTAACCCAGCTTTTCAAGCCCCACTCTTTAATGCCTCTTAATGTTGTGCAACTTGTGTGAGTTTTTGTGGCATGCTTCTTTAGTGGCTGTCAAACTGCATTATTGTTCAAATTGAGAAGTAGATCTTTTGGAGAGTGACTTCAACAAAGCTATCGCCGCCTTTACTTTACTTTGTTATAGTTATGTTGGGCTCTCCATAAATTTTCCGACCGATTTCCGAAGATCTGCTACGCTCCTAAGCCACTTAAAGATGAAATTCAAATCCTGAAGTGCATTTTTATCCCTAGTTACTTAGAAGAAAGGATTAGGAAAACGACCTAATATCTCCCTGTTTAAACACAGAGATTAGGAGAAAGAGAAAAGACCCGTTGCCTGAGCACATTTCTTCACCAAAATTCGAGCACTTGGAGGCGGCTCATTTGTTTTACCATTTAACGATGAAATTAAGGAAGTCTTTGTTTGGCTTCATAGCTGTTCTCAGCTGCCATGATGCTCAGGGAGATTGAAGATATTGAATGCAAGTAAGCCTTCTTGAGGGAGAAGAGTTGCACATTTATGTTGTGTTTTATTCTTTCTCATGGGAGAAGCTAGCAAACTGCAAAACAGCAGTTTGATTTTTTTCCCCAGCTACACATTAGGGTGTTAACCAGGTTACTAATGGCCATTGTTAACTCCAGACAAGAGTTTAGATCCTTTCTCCTACTGTACTAGACCACAAATCTGTTGCACGTTAGAATCACCAGAGATGTGTTTAGCAGATGCGTAGGCCCCAGGCCAACCAATCAAATCAGGATTCCTCAGGATAGAACCTGGGTATCCTTTTATCCATTTGAAAGTTCACTAGGTGACCGAATGTGCACAAAGGTGAAGAACCTCTCTTCTCTGGGCCTCTGGCTTTAATGGCTAGACTTTCATGGCTAGACACAGCCAGGCAGGGCTGGGGTTGAATCCCTGCGCCATTTACTAGCCATGACATAGGCCTGTTCATTTAGGATCTCTCGCTTTCATTCACGTGCTCTTTTTTGTTTGTTTTAGGTCATACACTTTTTCCCCTGACTCTTTTCTCTCTACCTGTCCATCCTGAAATAACATTAATTGAGCACTTACTTATGTCAGATGAAATTAGCTGTTCCCAAAGATGTCCGTAAATTGATTCCTTAAGTCTGGACAACAACCTTTGAAGTAGGCGCTCTTAGATCTGTTTTACAGATGAGGAAACAAGGGCACAGGAAAAATAATACACTCACATTCACAGTTAGTCAGTGGTAGAATAAGGATTGAGAAATACACAGATTTATCTTCCTAATAAGCCTGTTGTAAGGACTAATGAGTTAATGAAGGAAAAGAGTTTAACATCCTGGGTTTCCCAGATGAGTTCCCAGTGCTGAAGCTGGTTTTTGAGTCCCTGTTTTGCTGCTAAAAACTTCTCTTTAGTTGTCTCCTTACAGCTCAAGTCCTAAGCAAATACTGTTGTGTATATGCAGGTGTATATTGCCTTAATGCATTCATTCTTAGAATTTTGCTTGCACCCAAATTCAAGAAGCCATTGGAGCTTATTTGAGTCATCTTTGTCTTCCTATTAAGAAAAATTACAATAGTTATCTGCTTCTTGATCAAAAATGATCAGAGAAGTTGCTTCAACCCAGCATGCTTTAATTAAAGACTTGCAGGTCCAAATGCTGATATTCAACTCTCTACAACTGAATTAAAGACACCTCACACAGAGAGAGTATTCAGGAGGCCCAAGACTTTATAAAACACTGCAAACACCCATTTCAAGTAGCCCTCTGAATTTTTGGGTGGCAACCTCTTGCCAGATTAATTGATCACCTAGTTAAAGTTAAATGATTCACAGATCCCACTGATGGGCTCAGAATTTGTGTAAGACAGTGGGTGGATTACCTTCTTTTCTCTTTATTGCAGCAAACAAAATTTAAATACTTCTGCGTATCATACCTGCTGGAGATTCACTTGGTTTTCTTTTGATACATGTTCTGGGGGATCTTGTTAATATTTGTCCAGGAGGCACATGACTCTACCGTTAAGAGCTTCCATTAGCGATGAGCCATGTATCCCAAAGGAAAAGAGTTTTCAAATGTGGTTGAAAAGAAACCATCTCAGATGGGAAGGACACAATCTTAATGAGAGTCAGGAATCTGGAAAGAGAAAAATCCTTAGACCACCTTTGGAATCACAGGACATTGGGTTCAGCCTGAACACTTCGGGGAGCCTGGGACATGGGAGATTCTGTGGGGATAAAGATGTCCGGTATATTTGAACTTACATCAGGCTGCTTCCCACTTCCATGTGACAGAAGCACATTATATTTGTTCTGAGCCCTTCTTCTTTTTTTTTTTTTTTTTTTTTCCTTCTTTCCTCTTGTTAAGGAGCATCCTGTTTTTGTATCCTATGGGTCTCTGTCACTGTGCTTCCTAAAGGCTCCAAGATTTTAGTTGTGGCTATTGTGATGATTTAAACAGTGCAGAGGAGAGGGGTAAAGTGGGATAACTAGGAATGGAAATCTGGTTTGGAAAGGGATTCAATTCAATCAAGGGAGAACAGAGAAAAGGGAAAGGAAGGAGGGTGGGCAAGGGATGAAGCCCCACCCAACTCCCACACCCACAGCTGGGTATAAAAAAAGAACTTGATTGGGAATTGAGAGTGGGAGAGAGTTTCGGGGTGAATAGAGGTCATCTTTGTGCAGTACATAGGGTGACACAGGTGAGGAGAGATCATTTTCAGTGTATTTGGAAGACAAATGTACTTCTCTTCCTGTCCTTTCAGAATCATTAAAGATTTAAGTGTTTTTATTGAATTTTTCTGCTGGCCTGCATTGCTGGCGTGTGCTGCTGTGCAAGGACTTGACCAGTTACATGCCCCTTATTTGTGGGTCACATATGTTAGATTTCACTCAGGCTGTAGGTGAGCCTGTCATACTCAGAATGTCATGATTAACATTCATGGCACTGTTTCAAAAGACCTATATTGGCGTTTAGTTTAACTTGAACGCAACCAGGGAGATGAACTCAAAACCACTTCATTTTAGTATTATTCAAAAGAATCAGGGACATTTGAACGTTTAGCTTAGAGAAAAGAAGCCTTGGGATCATCCTGAGAGCTCTTAATACACTACTTAGGTTAACGGTCTCAGGGACAGATGAACTTCAGGTTCCCCTCTTCCTTTGAGATGCTCTGATTTCTCAGGCTTCTGATTCTATCTGTGTTGGCGAGCATGAGCTCTGGATCGGATACCTGCATTAGGATTTAGCTCTGCGTGTCATAAGCTGTGTGATATTGAGTAAGCTCTTTAACCTCTCTGAGCCTTGATTTCCTCATCTGTACAGTGGAAGTAATGCTAACACCTACCTCTTGGAGCTTTTGTGAGGATTAAATGATGTTTGTAAATAATTTGGTCTAGTGTCTGGCATAGAGTAAGGACTCAGTGTTAAATACGATGATGATGGCGATTCTCTTGCAAGGGGAAGAAATATAAATTTGGACGTTGGATAGCTGGATATTTATTAAGATGAAATATGGCCAAAACACATATCAAGTGCGTATGTAGTGGTTTTTACGGATGAAGATTGTGGGGTGAGAGAGTCACTGGCATGGAGAAATATTCTTGTTTGAATACTATAGGATTAAAAAAATAAAGAGCTGAAGTTACTCATTTTTAATGACTCTTTTAAGAGATGACGTTTAGATAGGGCTGCGCTTCACCCCTGCAGTTTTTCGCACTGGCTGTGTTAACCAAGAGGCAGCTTCTGCCCTGATGTCTAGGGAAGATAGAGGATGTGTCTGAGAAAGTTCTTTAGGGGCAGGTGTATGTTTAGACTGGCAATGTTTTTTTAAAATATATATATATATTTTTTATACATAGTCAATTATATATATAGTCAATAAAAGGACATGGAAAGCCACCAAGCGTGGGGAAATAAGACCATAATTTGAGACTTCTGGGAGATCCAACCTCTATCAAATACCTGCATGTGGAGAAAAATAACATGGCACAAAGTTTCTAAGATTTTATTTTCTAGCTTCAGAAAATAAGAAAGATTGATGATCCTTAATCTGCCAGAGGATCAGTTCCCTGCTGCTGCCTTTTTTTCCCCCCCTCCTCCAACCCCTTCCCCCCAAACCCCCTTAAAAACAAAATCAGAGCCCAGTATCTGATTAGCACACTTCTGGCAGACCTTGGCTTTGGCATTGCTTTTCTGACCAGTTTACTGATTAGTGTTTACTGCTAATCATCTGTGGTTAGAAACATGACCCAGAGAAGAGAAGGAGCAGGGTGACAGCATGCGGTGACATTGTTAGAATTATTCCCAGTGTTTTCAGCAGGAATCACTCAGCTCAAA